>NW_006921794.1:4800135-4830758 GCF_000298275.1 Orycteropus afer afer
CATTTTTTTGTGGGGAATTTTTTTTTTTTTTTTTAATGACCTACTCAATTTCTTCTTTTGTTATGAGTTTGTTCAAGTCTTCCATCTCTGACTGGCTTAGTTTAGGTACGTCTTGTGTTTCTAAAAATTTGTCCATCTCTTCTAGATTTTTGAATCTGTTGGAGTACAATTCATAATAATCTTTTATTATCTTTTTTATTTCAGTTGGTTATGTTGTGATGTCACCCATTTCATTTATTATTCATGTTATTTCATCTTTTCTTTCTTTTCCTTTGTTAAATTTGCCAATGATTTGTTGACTTTGTTAATCTTTTCAAAGAATCAGCTTCTTGTCTTCTTGATTTTTTTTCCTTTTTTTTTTTTTTTTTGGTTTTCTGCTTCATTTATTTCTGCTTTGATCTTTATTCTTTCCTTTCTTCTGGATACTGTGCATTTTTTTGTTTGCTCTTTTTCTAATTGTTGGAGTTGTTGGGTTAAGTTGATTTTAATTCATTCTCCTTTTTTTTTGTTGTTGATGTGTGCATTTTATTGCTATAAATTGAGTACTACTGAGTACTGCTTTTGCTGTGTCCCAGAGGTTTTGGCAAGTTGTATTTTCATTCTCATTTTTTTCTAGGATTTTTTTTTTTTTTATTTCACACTTTATATTTTCTGTTACTTGATAATTTTTGAGCAGTGTATGATTCAGTTTCCACATATTTGACTTTTTTTCCTTTGTCTTCCTATTATTGATTTCTATTTTTATAGCATTGTGATCCAAAAAGATGATTTTCAGTATTTCAATGCTTTTAAATTCATTGAGCTTGTTTTGTGGCCTAACATGGTCTATTCTGGAGAATAATATATGTGTACTGAAGAAGGATGTGCATTGTGTTTTTGTTGGGTGGAGTGCTCTGCATATATCTATGAGGTCATTTATTGTGTTGTTCAGAACTTCTATATCTTTGTTGAGCTTTTTTTTTTCCTAGTTGTTCTGTTTTTCATCAAAAGTGGTGTGCTAAAGTCTCCTATTACTATAGTAGAATTGTTTGGTTTTCCTTTCAATTCAGTTAATGTTTGCATTATGTATTTTGGAGCTCTTTGAGTGCATAGATATTTATTCTGATAATGTCCCTTTTAACACCACATAATGCCCTTCTTTGTCCCTTATTCTGGTTTTCACCTTGAAATCTAATTAATCAGAAATTAATATTACCACTCCTATGAGTCAGGTTTGACTCGATGGCACATAACAACAACAACAATTCTTTTTTTGGTTGCCATTAGCTTGATATATTTTTTTCCATCCCTTGATTTTTAATTTATTTTTTTCTCTGTGTGTAAGATGGGTCTCTTGTAGACAGCATATCGATGAGTTTTCTTTTCTAATCCAATCTTCCACTCTGTCTTGACAGGTATATTTAGTCTATTCACATTTCTTGTCATTAATGATAGGTATGAATTTATTGCTGTAATTCTATTGTGTTCTTTGTTGTACTGTTGATGGTTTCTTTGTTCCAAATATTTTTCTGTGCTGAGTTCATTTTGTTCTCAAGTACTTTTTCTCTTTTCTTCATTATTGTTGGTTTTGCATTTATTATGCCCTTATGATTCTCTTCTTTCTTAGTTTGGTTAGAAGGATTGTTCATTTTCTTTGTGGTTACCCTGAAGTAAATTCTTATCTCCCTAAGTTTGGAACAGTCTGTTGTAAATAGACAATGTCCTGAGACTTCCTCTCCATTTGGAAGTTTTGTAATAAAAACATTTATTCCCTATATTTGCTTTATTGTTGGTGCATTTACAGATTCACCCCTCTATTTCTCTATTTAGGAGCTCTGATAGCTTAGTGCCTAAGGCACTTGACTATTAACCAGAGGATGGCTGTTTTTGTATGATTTCTAATTGTGTATTTATTTTGTTGTTTTGATGTTGAATGGTTTTCCTCAATTCTACACTTGTAGAACCATTGTCTGCCAACCCTATACATGGTCTTGGGTATGATTTTAATTTCTTTTGCTCTGTTGTGGGTTTTCTGTTGGAAGGATTTCCTTTGACATTTCTTGTAGGGTTGGTTGGTTTTCACAAATTCCCTTAATTTCTGTTTTTTTCTGGGAATGTCTTAATTTCACCCTCATATTTGAGGGACAATTTGGCTGGATAACTAATTCTTCAATGGCAATTCTTTTCCTTCAAGATTTGGATATGCCATCCTGTAGTTTTCTTGCTTGCATGATTTCTGCTGAGAAATCAGAGCTTAGTTTTATCGGTTGCCCATTTTAGGTAGCATTTCATTTTTCTCAAGCTGCTCTCAAGATTCTTTCTTTGTCTTTGGTTTTGGAAAGTTTGATTATGATATGTCTTGTTGACTTTCTCTTGGGGTCTATCCTGTATAGAGTATGTTGAGCTTCTTGGGTGGATATATTTTCTTCTTTCACAATACAGGGGAAGTTTTCTGTTAGCAAGTCTTTGACAATTTTCTCAGGTTTTTTTTTCCCCCTCCTCTTGCTCAGGAATTCCAACCAGGTAAATGTTATTTCTTTCCATGTCATCCCATATAACTCTTAGGTTTTCTTCATTTCTCTTAAATCTTTGTTCAGATTTTTCCTCATATAAGCTGGTGAAAAGGCATTTGTCTTCTAGTTGGGAAACACATTCTAAAGCCACCATTTGTCCTTCCAATTTATAATCTATCTCCATAATTTTAGTGTTCATCTTCTGGATTTCTAATTGCTGTTTTTTTATGATTTCTAATTGTGTATTTAATTTGTTGTTTTGTTGTTGAATGGTTTTCCTCAGTTCTTCAAGGGTATTATCTGCCTTCTCCTTGCTTGTGTTTATGGTTTCCTTGAGCTCTTGGAAAGTTATATATATAGTGAAGACACACTGAAGCACTGACTGATGAAGATAAAAGACTACAGACTTCTGTATGTATTACAATTAAAGAAAACAAAAATCCTCACAACTGGACTAATAAGCAACATACAATAAATGAAGAAAAGATTGAAGTTGTCAAGAGTTTCATTTTACTTGATCCACAATCAATACCCATCGAAGCAGCAGTCAAGAAATCAAATGATTGCATTGGGCAAATCTTTTTCAGTAGATCTCTTTAAAGTGTTCAACATCAAAGATGTCACTTTGATGACTAAGGTGCATCTGGTCCAAACCATGGTATTTCAAAGTGCTATATATGCATGTGAAAGCTGAACAATAAAAAAGGAAGACTGAAGAAGAACTGACACATTTGAATTATGGTGTTGGTTAAAATATTCAATATACCATCATCTGTCAGAAGAATGAACAAATATGCCTTGGAGGAAGTGTAGTCTGAATTCTCGTAAGTAGTGAAGATGGCAAGATTTTGTCTTGCTTACTTTGGACATATTATCAGAAAGTACCAATTTCTGGAGATGGACATTATGCTTGGTAAAGTAGAGGGTCTGCAAAAAAGAGGATGACTCTCAATGAAATGGATTGAGACAGTGGATGCAACAATGGGCTTAAACAGCAACAATTGTGAGGATGGTGCAGGATTGGACAAAGTTTTGTTTTGTTATATCTAGGGTCACTATGAGTCAGAGGTGACTCAATGTCACATAACAACAATGGAACATATATATTTGTATATGTATTAATATATATTGTGTATAGATATATGTAATGCTTATGGATAAATGTAAATGTTGACAGGTGTTATGTTTCAGTGATAGGATGGTAGATACTCTTCCAAACATAAAGTTTTCTGTGTTTTTCACATGGGGCATGACTTTCCTTGGTTATGAGGGGGGAAAAGCTGTAAAAATAAAATAATCTCTTCCCCAAATAAAGCAAATAAAATTATGATTTGCTAATTTTAAAGAAAGTTTATAGTAACAGAGAAAAGAAGAAAGAAGAAATTAAAGATTGAGGAAATTTTGTCCCCTTACAGTGAATGTTTTATAATACTTGCTGTTGTTGCATTTCTTATTTTGTTGATGCATGAATGGTTATGATCTTTAAAGCTGTATAAGCCAATTACTTAGTAGGTGGGTGAAATATATACTTTACAGCTCCTACTCAGATAGGATGTGAAGCAGAGGGACATTCTAAAGATGACATCTAGCGGTTGCTGTGGTAACTTAGGAGCTACATTTTAGTAATCCTTCATGTCAATTCTAGAGTTGGAATTGACATAGTCTTAGCATTAACATACAGGAAGGAGACAGTAATTGATCATTATTAATCCTTACACAGAATATTTGTCTTTACTATTCACTCTAAAAAGAGAAATGGAGTCACAGTGGAGTGTTGAAGAACAGCTTTAAAATTATTAAAGAAATCTAAAACCTGTGTTAGAATTTTCATGGCAACGTTAGAGAATTGTCACTCCTGCTAATAATAAGTTCATATTTATTACAGAGCACTTGCTATGCAACAGACACAGTGCTGAGAGCTTTATAAATATCATCTAATTTACATCTATTTCTTCCCTTATACCTTAGAATAATTCTGCAAAGTGGTACTATCATTGCTATTTTATTACAGAGAAAAACAAACAAAACAGAGGCATAAAGTGTATAGGTGAATTTTCCAAGTCACGCTGTTAGAATTCAAACCAAAGTCATCTGCCCTCATTCTGATAGAAAATGTCTAGGTAGTTGCCCATGATACCTGGTTTGAGTGTCTTGTAAATGTTCCCCTTAAAGGAAACACTATGTAGAAGTGCTAGCTTATTCAAACCCAACCAAACCAAGCCACTTGCCATCAAGTCAATTCCAGCTCCAACTCCTGGTGACCCCATCTATGTCAGAGTAGAACTATGTTCCATAGGGTTTTTAAATGCTTATTTTTTAGAAGTAGTTTGTTAGGCTTTCTTCTGAAGTGTCTCTAAGAAGACTCACTTTCAGTTAGCAGCTAAGCACATTAACTCTTAGCTTATCCAGTCTAATCATGATCAACCACATTATTAAAAGCACTTTCAGCATGACACTGTTGCAATTTATAACAGTATGATGGATTCTTCTAATGACATTACAGTATATGACTTACGATAATAATTATGCTGTATCATAATGTTGTTTTGAAACCTGGCCCTAAGGTGAAGCAGAATGACTAAAGTAGGGGTAAGGCTAATCAGTGCAGTGAAAGGATGCTTCTCCAAAGAGCTGATCTTTGAGTAAGTGCTAAAGCCTTGTTCTTCAAAAAGCAGTTCCTAGAGGTGCAGCAATGGCATTATATGGGAGCTTGATAAAGATGCAGAATCCCAGGCCCCACCTAACAGCTACTAAGTCAGAATCTGCATTTTAACAAGGTGACTTTGCAGGCATATAAATGTTTGAGGAGTACTGCTTTAAAGAATGCACAGCTTTTCAACTGCACAGACTGAGGGTGGTCACAGGGAATAGCACGTACAAAAACACAGAGGTAGGTGAGAATAAATCAGTTCTAGGGAAATAATATATCTAGTTTATGCTATGGGAGCTCTGGTAGCATAGTTCCAAAGGCATTTGACTGTTAACCAGAAGGGTGGCAGTTCAAATCCACCAGCCACTCCTCAGAAGGAAGGTTGGGCAATCTACCTCCCTAGTGATACTGCCTCAGAAACCCAAGGAGAGGTTGCTATGAGTCGGATCCAACTTGACAGCAGTGAGTTTGGTTTGGTTTTGTAGTTTATGCTGTAGAATAAACCATGGCATGCAAGATATGCATATATGTAAGACAGGTAAGGCTGAATTCATGAAGGGCCTAAAGCTGTATCTTGTTCTAGAGATGACAGAGACAACTACATGTTTTTGATCAGGGAATAATGTAATGATAATTTTTATTTATTAATCCCTTAAAATTTATAAAATACTTAATCTTTGTAGTAAATTTAAAACTTAACTTTTGTGTCTGATGCAATTCTACATATTTTCTTCAGTTTTCACATTCTCAAATACACTATTAACACATTTAAGTTTATGGAGGTCATTAAAGGAGTAAATTCTGGAGGCAAACAGGAATCTTTGAGAATTCGATGCCTGCTACCCATTTAGCTAGGGATTTGATGGTTAAACTGACCTGTTGTTATCTGCTGTAGAGTTGGCCCCTGATTTGTGGTGACCCCAAGTACAATGGAATAAAACCCTGCCTGGTTCTGAGATACATCTTCATGATTGGTTTTGTTTGCAGATTGGATTGTTGTGATCCATAGAGTTTTCACTGGTTGATTTTTGGAAGTAGATCACAAAGTCTGTCTTCTATTGAACCTGGTCAATATCATAGCAACACTGACAGAGCAAGCCTTCGCTGACAGGTGGCTGGTAGCTGCACATGAGGTGAATTGGCTGAGAATGAACCCAGGTCTCCTGCAAGGAAGGTGAGAATTCTACCACTGACCCACCACTGCCCTCACTAAATTGACCTGTTGTGTGTTGTGTTGTTATGTGCCGCTGAGTTGAACTGACTCGTAGCGAGCCCTCTGTGGGTTTCCAAGGCAGTATCACCATGGAAGTAGATTGCCCAACCTTCCTTCCAAGGACTGGATGATGGGTTTGAACTGCCAGCCTTCTGGTTAGTAGTCAAGTGCCTTAAGCACTACCCTATGAGAGCTCCCTAAAGTCCCATACAATTTCATCCTTCAGAAATAAATAGAGCAAGCAGACAAAGGGTTTTTCCACTGTTTTTGTGTTTGTCAGGCCCTCCTTTGCTTTCTCAGTATGAGACCAAAACACCAAAAACCCACTTCCATTTAGTCAATTCTGTCTCATAATGACCATGTAGGACCGAGCTACTAACTGTCCAATAGGGTGTCCAATGCTATAAATCTTTATGGAAGCAGACTGCCACATTTTCCTCTGGAGCTGGGGCTTTTGAACTGCCTATTTTTTGCTTAGCAGCCAAGCACTTAACCACTGCATGCCAGGTGTCCGTCAGTATAAGAAAACCCACTGCCATCGAGTCAATTCTGACTCATAGCAACCTCCATAGGGTTTCCAAGGCTGTAAGTCTTTAAGGAAGCAGACTGCCACATCTTTCTCACATGGAGCACTTAGTAGTGCATTGGAGCCAGCAACCTCTTGGTTAGCAGCCCAATGTCTTAAGCACAGTGTCACCAGAGCATCTTTCCACCAGAGCATCCTCTCAGTATGAGAAGGAAACCTGAATCCCTTCCCCAAGCCTCCTTTGATGTGGAATCTGTAAGAGACAGAAGCTATTTTGTAAAGCTGTCAGCTGTCCTGAGTAAGGGAAATAGATAAAATAGCAAGGAATGAGAGAAACAGATAAGAGGTGCATTCTTGGGTGTGAGAATGGATTGTCAGCCTTGGATTAAAGGGAGATGGAAGGAGCATTTGGGGAGGAAGGGTGAGATGACTGCACGATGACAGCAGTGTTACAGACACAAAACAAGTCAACAAAGACACCAATGATACAGAGAGAGAAAGACAAAGAAAGGATAAGTACAGCTGCACACAAGACATTTCCTATCAGGAGCGATTGCATTTATCTACCTTCGTGAGCTAGAGGGTTAGGGGAGCGATCAATAGGCAACGTTCTGCTCCTTGGCCCTTGCTAATTAGGACATTCCTGTTTCCACTAGTTGGTGAATTAACTAGTTTCCTTAAGAAAGAACAAATCAATCTTAGAAGAAATACAACCAGAATACACCTTAGAAGCGAAGATGGTGAGACTTCAGCTAGCTTACTTTAGACACATTGTCAAGAAGAACCAATCATTAGAAAAATACATCATGTTTTAGAAAGAGGGGAATCAGTGAAAATGAGGCTACAAGATGGACTCAAACATACTAATGATCATGAAGATGGCACAGGCTTAGGCAAAGTTTAGTTCTGTTATACATAAGGTCACTGTAAGTCAGAGACAACTTGACAGCAACTACAACAAGGATAACATTAGGAAGACAGCTCAAAAACTGATATAATGGCTAGATCCTAAAATAAGTAAGGTCTTGGGGAGATTTGCACTCTTCAGTCAAGAGTGGGTATAACTGCTTATATTCTGACAACCTATGTGATAAATTGAACCTTTCCTAACACATCTAATGGCATAAATTCAATGAAAAACTTTCACTGGAAAAGGGCCAAAGTTGCCGTGGTTTATAGCACATTCTGTTGTGTAGAAGATGCAAAGACTCTTTGTCTTGAGTGAGGAGAGAGTTTCCAGGGCAGCCAATCTATCCTCATCCTTTTCTCATCACAAGATGATCTCCCTTGGCCTTTGTCCTCAATGACCACATCTGAGGTGGCCATTAGGGAAGATGTTCAAGGAGCTTTGCCAAGGTAACAGGCCTTTGTCGTTGTTATTGGTTGTTGGGGGTTCAGCAATTGCAGAGCCTTGTTTGCCTGGTAAAAGCTTAGTGTCTGTTTGTATTTAATCAACTTCATGTTCAGAGGTGGAAGTAGTATTTGAATTTACTCCCCAGCCTAGGGATTTCCATCTCCTAGCAATATGGCTCAATGCTCTGCTCTTGCCCGTTGCCTTCCGTTTAAAAGACTTCCACCTGGGGAGTCACAGTTAACATGCCTTTTTTGTCCCCAGGTAGCACCCTAGGGGATGGCTTTTTATCATGAGATAACTGTCATGTTTAAGTTGGACATGTCAGACATAAGGGGAAATTAGAAGAGATGGGAAGCCTCAGTCTTATATCCTTGAGCATTTCTTGCCTGAGTTTTCTTGCACTAACTTTGGTTTGATGGAGAAATTTTTGCTGTCTCTGCCCTGTAAAGCTTAAGACTGTCAAACTTCAGCCATCTTGGATTGTTGGCCTCAGTCAGAAAAGGGACTATTTTAGTGATACAGTATTTCCCACTCTTTCTGCCTTCAGAGGGACTGTCTTCATTTGGAGACTTTGTTTTTTGTATAAACATAGATAAGCTCTTCTAAGCCCTAACTCCTACACTCTGATTTCAGTATAAAATAATATGAGTCCCAAAACATGAGTAACAGTTTATTAGCTGCTGTTCTAACACATAACAAGAATGCAAGACAGTGTCTCATCTTTGTATAAATATTTCCCTACTGACTTCCTACTTCAGTGAATTACACATTGTAAAGTCTATTACTCATAATTCCCCTCCCAGTTTTGAAATATGTTACAATTATTTATGTTGCAAGTGACAAATCCAATGATTAATTGAGTTGAACATAAAGGAGGATCTTTCTATTTTACTTAAAAGGAAAGTTCAGCGGGAGATCAGGCATGGCTGTATCTGATTATTTTGTTCCACCTTAAATTTCAAATTAAATTTAAATTTAAGGTGGAACAAAGTATTCAGATACAGCCATGCTGGATCTGATCTACTCTTAAGTGGGGGGAGCTCTGGTGACATAGTGGCTAAGACATTTGACTGCTAACCAGAAGGCTGGTGGTCAAACCCACTAGCCACTCCTTGAAAGGAAGATTGGGAAATCTACTTCCATAGAGATACTACCTTGGAACCTGAAGAGGGGTCGCTATGAGTAGGAAACAACTCGATGGCAGTGAGCTCGGGTTTTTTGTTTGTTTGTTTGTTTTCACTTGTAAGTAAGCACACCTAACCTTGTGGTCTTCTATTCCAGTTTACATCTTTTTTCTCTCAGTAACTAAAGAGTAAAAAGATATCTCTTAGAAATTGCAGCAGTAATACTGGAGCTGTTGCCCAATGGTCCTGATTGCCCTAGATTGGGACACATGTACCTAATTGAATCAATCACTGTAGCTGGGAAGATGGAAGTTTGGATAAGTTTTGGATAAGCCTGGGTCACAGGGCCATCCTAGCACCAAAGGTGAGGGTCAACCTTGAGACTGATGGAGGAATGATTTCTCAAAAGAAAATTGGATGCTGGGCAGACAAAAACAACAAATGTCCTACATGTCCTTGTCCTAATAGGTCAGTGTTGAACTGACTCAAGGAACCAGTTTTGTTGCATGTGGCTGGGGGAAGTCTCCCATCTTGCTTATTTCATGAGTCTCATATAATATGTAAATTCTATACACTAAGACTGTGATCCTTTTTCCAGTTCTCTAGTTTAGAAATAATACAGAGAAGTCCCTGGTTGGTGTGAATGGTTAAGGTTCTCAGCTGCTAACTGAAAGGTTGGAGTTTTGAGTCCTTTCCAAGGTACCTCTGAATAAAAGCCTGGTGATCTACTTCCCAAAATTGAGACATTGAAAACCATATGGTGCACAGTTCTACTCTGGTACAGGGTATCACCATGAATTGGAGTTGACATGATTGAGGACTGATTTATTACACAGATGTGGCTTGGGGTGGTAAGACCCTTCCCGGTATTACACAAATACTATTAAGCCTCCTTCGTGTGGCATGGTACTAGGCACTAGGCCCTGGGTATATGATTTTGATGAAGGTATGGATAATAACACCCTGAAAGGATTCATAACAGGAGTAAGAAATATACCTTTAAATAAATCTAAATATCACAATGCAATGTGTAAATCCCTGTTATAATAAAGGACACAGTGGTCTCTTGAGACCCAAAAATGTGCCAGACACTGGACTTTTTGCTCTTCCCATATTTTCTCATTTAAATCTCACAAAAATTCCTCAAGGTATGCATTCTTTCTTGAGAACTCTGAGGTTGGAGAGATGAAGTCTTCTGCCTTTTGTCATTCAGCTAGTAAGTAGTAGGAGCTGTCAGGAATACAGAAAATGTGGCATCATTCTTTAAGCCATCTAATAGCTTTGGATTCATTACTTGTTTCATTTCTTCTGTGTGCTTGAGTTAAAATGTCTTGAAGTCTCACCGATTTTTCCTTTGTAATGTTCCTAAGGTTTTCACCCTATATCCCTTACAACGCATTGTTCATACCTTCACTATCTTATACAAAGATTACAATTTATTGGCTTAATCTCTGCTTCCAGTCTCTCTTTTCTCTAGTTTGTTCTGCTACCAGGTGAGTTCTTAAAGTAGGCAAAATTTGCATACTATGAAATACTACCTCTATCATTCATTTGACAAATATTTTCTATGGGCCTCATTGTGCTGGATACTGGATTTATAGTTTCAACTGAAAGATAATCTTCTTGAAGGATTTCACTATGTTTACGCAACGCAATGCAACACACTGTCGTCAAGTTGGATCTGACTCATAGCAACCCCTCCTTGGGTTTCCGAGGCAGTGTCACTACGGAAGTAGATCGCCCATCCTTCCTTCCGAGGAGTGGCTGGTGCGTTTGAACCTCCAGCCTTCTCGTTAGCAGTCAAGTGCCTTAGGCACTGTGCCACCAGAGTTACTTTCACTATGTTTAGGGGGTGGCAATTGCCTACATTATTTGCTACAATAAAAATACACAACATCAACCCCTTTTTCTCACTGTTGCCTTAAAAATGTCTAATTCTTTAGCTTAGCATCAAAGTCTTCCTCAACTCTATCACCTAATCAAACCCATCTTTTGTATCATTCTCTCTGAGCCATCCACTCCAACCAACTGGTCTACCTGTTCCCTGTGAAAGGCATTGTGTCTGCCCTTTTCTACATCTTGCTCACACATTCTCAGGTCTTCACCATTGCTGGCAGTCCTGGCTGGCTGTGATCTCACCTGTAAACTCTGAGATCATTTCTAATTTGTACTTGATATAACTTTCTCTGTATCTTTTGGATTTTTTGACTACTAAAATCTGATTTCCTTTCTTTCTTTTTTTTATTGTTTAATATCTTCTTTCTAACTAAGCTGTGAGCTTTATTGTACCACCAATCCCCAGATAATTATCTGTTGATAAAGGGCATGAAAGTCTGATTACTGGTGGATGAGTTTTTGCACAAAGTAGGAAAAGGGAGTTCAACTAAGAGGAAAAAAGATACATATAAAACAAGGAACAGATGAAAAATTACTTCTCAGTCTTCATTGTTTTTTCTTCATGCTTTGCCACACACTTGGGGGTAGAGGAGAGTCTGCAGGATGGTAGGCATTCAAAGGAAGACTCCTGAACCAATGACTGCAGGTCAAATACCATGGTCAATCTCACAGGCTCAATTTTGGGATTTGAGGAATCCCTGAATGGGAGCTCTGGTGCTGTAGTGCTTAAGGCACTTGACTGCTAACCAGAAGGCTGGCAGTTCAAACCCACCAGCCAGTCCTCAGAAGGAAGGTTGGGCAATCTACTTCCATAGTGATACTGCTTCAGAAATGCAAGGAGGGGTCACTATGAGTTGGATCTGACTTGAGGGCAATGGGTTTTTTTTGGGTCTGAATCAATGGTAAAACAGTCTTCATTATTCATTAATTTAATTTCATCCATGCAGGGATACTAATAAAAACTAGGTGAAGAACTAGCTTTTTGTAGTATTTTCAAATTACATAACCAAAAACCAAACTCACTGCTGTCGAGTCAGTTCGGACTCATAGCGACCCCTCCTTGGGTTTCTGAGGTAGTATCACTGTGGAAATAGATTGCCCCGTCTTCCTTCTGAGGAGTGGCTGTTGGGTTTGAACTGCCAGCCTTCTGATTAACAGTCGAATGCCTTAGGCACTATGCCACCAGAGGTCCCTAATCTTTTTATTAGTGTAATGATCCTTAATGGAAACTAAGGATCATTGCATTAATTAAATGAATATTACATTATTGAACCCTTATCTTACATTTAGGGGAATTTGTGATTCATGTTGATAGTCTATAGTGGTTTCCTATGATTTTTTTCCTAGGTTAAAACACTTAAGTAGTTGATAAAATATCATTTGTTTGTATACTACTCTTGCAGACAGTATTTTGGCTGACTTCAGGGCTGAATTATTTTCCCTGAAATCATTTTACAAAAAAAGACCAGCAATTTGCTGACAACTCTTCTGATAAATATCTGCACAGTCAAGACCTGATAACAAATTGATTATGGAGTAAGGTAACAGGAATGTGAGATAATGATACTTCTTATGAGATAGCTTAAAACAATTTCTCTCTGTTTTGGGGCTCATACTGCTGAAGATTGACTTTAGTTTTTTCAAGGTATGGTTTTAAGAGAAAATTAAAAAAAAAAAAGAGCTGCTGGGTTGATTTGTTTTCTTTCAAACAGTTATAATAGCTTCAATTTCTGGAACTTACTCCTTGAAAACAGCAACATTGCACTTTATAATATTTTGCTCATTTGTCTCCGCAATGTTTGTTCAGTTGAAAGATGAAAATGGGTCTCAGTATAGTACATAGAACGATTTGTTCTCAATGGTGCTGAAAGCGTTTCTGACCTAGAGATAGAGTGGTTCAAGGTCCTGTAAAAGTTCATGTTTTACTCTGACGTGTGGACACCATTATCCAAACAAATTTGCACACTAGCAGCTTTCGTCTGGCTTATTTTTTTCTTCTCAAACATATGTTAACAGCTTCATGTCATATTAAAGAAGAAACTTGCAATGGCACAGATGCTATTCTGAATTAAGGGAGCCAATAATTTTTTCCACGTGTTTGGTGAAAAGCTCCTTTAGTTTGCATACAGTGTGCTTCAGTGTATAAAGGGGCACATTGGTGTTACACATTCAGCAAAATAGAAACCCTTTCACTTAAATGATTGGAATGCAAATCTTGTTTTACAGATCTGATTTCCTGGCATTTGGGGGGAAACTGGTGTGTCTGGTGCTTCTGTTTTGGGAACAAAAGTGAACTCTGAAAGGAGATCACTAGCCTCCCCCGGCCCCCATTTAATACCAAACTGAGCACGATGAACAAATTACTATTTTATTCCCATGTTGGTCTTTCTGTATCTGTGTGTGAGGGGGGGTATCCCACTCTCCTCTGTTGTTTTGCTTTATGTTTGACTTCAACAGAGACCAAAACGACATAGTTCGGCAATATCTCAGCAAATGGGAAAACAGGAAAATAAAGCAAATTTCTGCCACGACACTTTTAATATCGAGACAGATTTTTATCTAACAGAGCCAGCAGAATGGAACATGAGTGCACCAGCATCTCACTGCTGTAAACAGCTTCCTGATGACACATCCCTAGGGGGAAAGATCATACAGTTTCTATAGTATTCAGCTTGTCACTCTACTGGCACAGAACTGATTTTTGCCTCAGAAAATGTCTCTTTCCTGAAACTCCAGCTGTCTTTCATTCATAAAGCAACATTTTAATAAGGTGGTTGTTTACTATGAAACAATGATAATGCTAATAATGAATTGCTAACAATATAGAATATTCCTGCTTGTGAATGGCCTACTTGATGCCAAACAGCTGGAGGAAAAGTAGTGGAAAAGGCAATCAAGCATTCAAACATGATAGCTGGATGTTTCCAAACATAAGCGTCCAGATGTTTAGCATTGTGGAGGTAATGTGTTTGATTGCCTGTCTTTTTCATTTTTTATCAGAATCGTTTGATGTTGTGTCCATAGAGCCATGGATTCCTATCATTTTCAGTGTGCTGAGGGGTTTGTCGGATTGATTATTAATGGCAACAATAACACAGAAGGCTAGTGGAGGCCAGGCCTGGCAGGGATTGTGTGAGAAAAGAGGGAGCAGAGGAGGAAGGAATGAGATTTGGACTGTGGTTAAATGGGTCCCTCTCCTGGCTAATATATATGGATGCAAGTACCATGTTAAAGGCATCAGCTGAATGTTTTCAGTCTTCAGTTAAGGGCTTAATTTATTTAGGAATTAAGCATTTGAGTAGAGGGATTGGTTCTTTGTGTCTTCCACGAGACCCAGAGGCTGAATAACCAGGGCTTCCTTGGAATGCCCAGTTCTTAAGACAGAAAGCAAACTGTTTAATATACCACTGAGGATATGAGTTTAAAAGGAATCCGGTCCCTCTAATCTGAAGTAGAGCTAGTCCCTTTCTTAGAATAATGCCTTATCACACAATATTTAAAATAGAAAATAAACAAAATGAGACACATTTTCTTTTTAGGATCTTATCATATCCTACCAAAATCAACTCAGGTGTTTCACTGCACTTCTCTGATGTTAGTTATTGGTACTTAGAGTCATTGCCAGATGCTCTGCTAAATTAAAACTGCTACAAATTAATTATCACATCAAAGGTGACTCACTTTCAGAACTGGATTCATAGGTCCTGGCTCAAAGATAAACACAACTTCTTCCTAAAAGAGTGAAAGAAAAAAAAAAAAGTCATTTACTGACATATCCCTGCAGGAATCAGTAACATTACAGATCATGTAGGCGCCTAGAGTAACTCAAACTCACTACCCTGGGGTAGGATCCAACTCACAGCGACCCCTCCTTGGGTTTCCGAGGCAGCATCACTATGGAAGTAGATTGCCCAATCTTCCTTCAGAGGAGTGCATGGTGGGTTTGAACTGCCAACCTTCTGGTTAGCGGCCAAATGCCTTAGGCACTACGCCATCAAAGCAGGACTAGAATAGTCCTGGCATATTAATAACTCAGGATGTTGACTGATTTTGTTCAATATGACTAGTTAAAGGACACACTGCACTGATGATGACTCCATGGTAGGAGGAACAATGTCATCATTAATATATGGGGTTATTAAGCATTTAGAACATTTCACACAAAGAACTTAACCCAGGACTATTTATTGTGCTTTAGACAGACGGCTTAATGTCTCTTCAGCCTTCAGCCTATCAGGCCACCTATGGTTTTCTTCAGCCAGGAGCTTTTAAAAAATAATTGGACTTCAGCAATTTCTAACAAGACTGACTACAGTATATTTGCCTAAATCTTTTTCTTTTTCTTAACAATCTCTTACAGTGGTTTGTGGTTGACAAGCCACCCTGTCTGGTACTGATTCTTCACATGTCAGTGATTACTGACATAAAAGGAGATAAAGGGGCTGAAATTCCATCATTAATGGTCTCTTTGTTTTAGAAAAGCTATTCAGAAAAGATTACTTTGGAAAATAGTTCTTCCCTGTTTAGGCATTGCTGACATTGGAGAAACTGTTCTGCAAGAATCTTCCTATATGGGAAAGGATGAGCCAACAGAGATAACTGGTGACAAAGGATGCAGTGCACTGAGCATATATATGTTGATTTCAAAATGGGAAAGAAGAATTGGGCCTCTATTTGAGGAATATACCAATACGCTCTGGGAAGAATAAAGAGGCTGTGGATCCTCTGTTTAAGTATCAAAATGAGGGACAAGTACATTGGGAAAGGAATGGTATGTATTTTTAGAGTGCAAATTTTTAGAGGGATCATAATGACCCCAGGTACTACTGAGCTCCATGTGTTCTTCTCTGAGTCCTTTTAAAGGAACAGCATGACCCTAAGGCCCAGGAGCTCTGTGGATTGGCCCAGATGGATGCTTATTTGCATATTCTTCTCCAGGTTACCTCTGGGTATATTTCAGAAGAAGCATGCCTAGGCCTGGAGCATAGAAAAGTGATTACAGCAAGGATTTAACAATAGGATGCATTTACCATGACAAGCGTCTCCTGACTGTACACTAGGGAGGGCTGCAGAGGGCTGGAAGTCTGAATGCAGAGCCTGCCATCAGCTCTTCTCTTTGAGGAACAAGGACGTCTTGCTGGAGGCTGGGATCTCCCACTGACACTTGACACAGGGCTGGATTGGAATCCTGGCTACTTCTGTGGTTTCTGCTGGTGTCAGGGTCTCTCACAGAAACTGTTAATTTCCTCACTTATGTGGAAGAAGCTCACAGCACCATCATTGGTGTTCTGTCTCAAAATGTTGTCTTTAATTCCCAGTACCAGGGCCAAGCCAGTTTTGTCTGATAAAGGGGTTCAACAGCTCACTGATCCAGGTGTGGGAGGGTTACGGGCAGCTGACCGATGTAGACACTGGCCTGGACCTCTCAGTGCATGTTGACCTTCCACGTGGTCAGCTTCTGGCTGGAACAGTTTGGGCTGGTGCACATATAAGTGGAGGTCAGGACGTCAACGACTACTCACCACATTCTCCCTGGTTCAAGAGCCTGCGTGGAGGTGTCCTAGGGCACGGCCATGGGCACACGCATCCCCTTGGAGGTGCAGGTGGATGAGGACATGAGCAACAACCGGCTGCAGAAAGTGTGCCTGGCAGAACCGCACAGCCGGTTCCACGTGGAGCTGCAAAGTCCTGGGACAGCGCTCAGTGCGCTGACCTGGTGCTACTGCAGGAGCTGGACTGCGAAAGCCAGGTCGTCTACAGCCTGGGGCTGGTGGTCCAGGATGGCGACAGCTTAGCAGGCTCTGCCACGGCCTCCCTCAGCATACACATGCTGAACGTCAACGACCGCAGCCTGGCCTTCCTACAGGGTGCCATGGCCAAGGTGGAACTGGTGGAGAACGCGCCCAAGGGCTCTCTGCTGCTCTACCTGGACGTGGCTACCAGGACGGGGGCCCCAACGGTGACTTGGTGTTTGCCTTTGGCCGCCGCACTCCACCCTACTCTTCTGCATCGACCCATGCGAGTGCCAGGACACTAGGATGTGCGGGCTCAGTGCTGCGGCCCGGGGTCCCACGCAGCTACCTGCAAGGTCTTCGAGCGCATCTGCGATGTCAACAAAGCGCCCCACATCTCCATCACTCCTCTGACTGCCCCGGGCGCGCCCGCCACCTTGCTTTTTTGCTGCCACTGCCGCCGCCACCGCTACTATCGGGGTTGCAGACGCGACTTCGTCCGGGGAAAGGGGTCCGTGCAGTTAGTCCTAGGCCAGAGCTACCTCGCTGGTGCGGGGGGGCTGCGCGAGAGAGCTTGTGGGCTCCAGTCAGTGCCTCTGACAAGGACTCCGGTGCCAACGGACAAGTGCGCTAGGCCCTCTACTGCCAGCACTTCTGGCTGCAGCAGTCCTACATCTACACTTACCTAGGGGTGACGGCGGCTTCACTGGACTGTCGCCGAGTACAACCTGGCGCTGGTGGCAAAAGACCACGACCTTACACGGTGTGCTTAGGCGACAGGAAAGAAAAGGTGCTGTTTTTTCATACAGCGAAGGTGTCCGTGCGCGAGAACAACCTGTCTGGAGCTTATCTGGCCGCGGTGGCCGCCCGGGACCAGGACCTGGTTTGAGGTGGACCACACTGTGGGCGCCGTGTCCACCTCCGTTTTGGTGGACCCGGCCACTGGGAAGTTGCGCTGGCGACGGCTCTTTGACCGATTACCTGGCCGAGCTGCAGCTAGGGCTGCAGGCGCTCGACTGCGACTCCCAGTCCCTTTGGGCACAGGCTGTGATGCGGCTGCATGGGGAGGACAAGAATGACCACGTGCCCGGGGCTGGTGGAGCCACAACTCTTCAGTGGCTCAGTCCAGCTGCTTCTGCACTTGAGTGCGCCCCTGGGGTACCTGGTGACTTTACTGCAGGCGCGGGACGCGGACCCTAACTCGGAACCGATTTACACTTTCCTTTGCAGCGAAGGCAGCGCCAGGGCACTAGCTCTGCGCCCTCTCATGGAGGAGTAGAGCTGTCTCTGTAGCGCCGCCTGTCCTCTCAAAGCCCGCGGGCCGGCTGATGGTGGTTGTCCTGATGCCCGATGGAGGCCCGCCGATTGGGCAAATCCACTCAGCTCCTGGTGCCCACGGACCTGGCGCCACCTGGCTGAGAGACGCTGCTGGTGCCGCAGCCGCAGCCTTCACCACCAGAGGAAAGAGGACTTGCAGGAAGTAGGCAGCAGGGGGGGAAGCCTCACTTTTCAGAGGTCTTGGTCAGTGTTTTGGACTGTGGCTGTGGACTTTTGCTGGTAGCCATTGTTACCATGGTTTGCTCCTGCCAACGTGGTGCCAAGATGTGGTGAAAGGAACTTTGGGAGCACAGTCCTCACGTGTTCCAGGTAAGAGGTGACCAGGCTGGCCTAAGTAGCGAAGCATCAGGGGCAGACTCTGGAGGCTTTGATTCGAGCTTCTTCACAGAGGCCTGAACCCTTTCCTTCTACACAGAGGTCCAAGACATTGAGTCTGTGCAAGTTTCCCACTCTGGGGGCAGTTTGGGGTTATCCTAACGCTCCTCACCCCAGGAAAGGAGCAGAATCCTGTGGGCCCAGGTAGAGCTTTTAGTGTCCTCATTAATGTTTAATAGATATTCATATTGTGAGCTTTATGAAAAGTCAGTGGCCGATTAGATTTGGGATTTCAAATGGCCAATCTTTGGAATCCAGTTTAGTTTTGAGAGGAAAAATTCTTCACAGATGAAGGCAGAACCAAGGCCCCATGGTTAAGTATCTATGTAGGCCAATCCCTGTCTCCATTGTGTTTTTACCTGTGGTAACTTCCTTCTGGATGCAGTTTGAATACAGCCCTCCATCAGGGTTTAAATGCTCTTCCTGAATTGAAGCATTTTAGATGAAGATTGGTTGTGCCTCCTCTGTCAATTTTGATATCTGTGGGTGAAATGTTATTAACTGCTGCTCTCACCCTCCCTGTTTATATAGGATTCAATCTCAGTTCCTTTTCATTCCCCATCCCTGTGGAGAGAGGATAAATCTGCTGCAAGTTTAAGGTAATTTCAGAATATTTATTGTTATCTCTCAGCAATGTGTTTGACATTTTGTGCACTTTTATGGATAACAAAGTAATTCTTTCCTTTTCACTTCCAGTACACATTCAAATCCAGATGAATTTATTGTGAAGGACAATGGAAAAGGAGATACTGAATTCAGGGACAGCATGTCAGTTACCAGTACAGAGGGCTTCAAGGAAGTATCTTTTCAAGCAATTGCTTAGTGAGGGGTTGAGTTCAAACCTGTGATTTTGAAGCTTTTCCTCTCAAAGTCATCATAACACTTAAATGCCAGAATGAATTAAAAAAAAAAAAAAAAACTAAACAAGTAACCTCAGCTATACATTCATAAAGGAGAGTATGCTGACCTCTGCTGAATATAGCTAACATTTTTTGACTACTTATTATTTAGCTGGTTCTATTCTGGTGCTGTAGTGCCTGAGGCACTTGACTGCTAACCAGAAGGCTGGTGGTTCAAACCCACCAGCTACTCCTCGAAGGAAGGTTGGGGAATCTACTCCCGTACTGATATCACCTCAGAAACCCAAGGAGGGGTCACTATGAGTAGGATACAACTCCAGGCAGTGAGTATTCAGTGGTAGATCGGGTGGTGCTGTGATTAAGGCATTTGGCAGCTAACCAAAAGGTTGGCAGTTCTACCTCACCAGCTGTTCTGCAAGATAAAAGTCTGCTTCTATAAAGATTTGCAGCCTTGGAAACCTTATGGCAGGTCACTATTAGTCAGAATTGACTTGATGGCAGTGGGTTTGGTTTTGGGGTTTTATTCAGTAGTAGAATTCTTACCTTCCATGCAGAAGACCCAGATTTGCTTTCCAGCAGTTTGATTTCCTGTCAGTGGAGGCTTTTGTGTTGCTATGTTGCAGAATAGGTTTCAGCAGAGATTCCAGACTAAGACAGACTAAAAAGGCCTTGCAATCAACTTCTGAAAATACTTGTCCATGAAAACCTTTTGGTTCACAATGGTTCGATCTTGTTGTGCACGGAGTTGCCATGAGTTGGGGGACTGACTTGGCAGCAGCTAACAACAGTGTGCTTTTTAACTATTTTGCTTATTGACTTATTTGCTACTGTTGTTCTCTGCCATCGAGTTGGCCTCAATTCATGGCGATGCTTGTGCTACAGGATAGAACTGCTCTGTAGAGTTTTCTTGGCTGTAATCTTTACGGAAGCAGAGCAGCAGAGCTTTTACTTCGTGGAGTCACTGGATGGGTTCAAGCCACCAACCTTTAGGTTAATAGTTGAGTATGAACTGCTTGTACCACCCAGGCTTCTCACTGACTTAGTTCATTCCTATAATGACCACAATGAGATTGAAAACCGAGGCACAGGGGGTTAAATAATCTGCCCAGGTGGTTGAGCTAAGATCTGAACCTAGGAATTCTGGCTCCAGACCCCGTGCTCTTATTCCCTAACCAGCTTCCTCTCTCCTACTACAAAAAGATTAAAACACAGAAAAATCAGAATATTGTGGTTCTTAATATTGAGATAATTTTGTGATACAAGCACTGAGAACTTCTCATGTATGATCCAGAAGGGCATATGAATATGTGAATTTCATATCAGCCAGGAATCCATTTGCTGGAGACATATTCATATGTTTTGCTTTGCTTTGTTTAGCAGTTCTTTCACTCCATGCTACTGATCAAGCTCAACCCATCTAGCTGTACTGTTTGGGGCTTTTGTTTTAGGCCAATTTCTCTGTAATGGTGTCTGGTTTTGGTGTGATAGTTCCTGTGGGAAAAGGTATAGTCGATTATGAGGGTTTTGTCTTAATCTCCATGAAAGTGAGCTTTAGTCTCTCAAAGAAGGCACCTCACTCTTAAATATAAATTGTAATAGTATGTCCTACTGATTCAAGTGCTTCTTCACTATAATGGACATTTTTGCCCAGGCTATGTTCAATTTCTTCAACATTCTTTTGAAATGAAATGATTTCCACAAATATCTGCATCCTGTTTACCTTCTTCTAAATATTCTCCAGTTTGCTAATATATTTACTTAGTGTTGCACACAGTGCCACAGAATCAGCTTCTCTCCTGAAATCTAAATTCATACATCCAGCTGCTTAGCCTCTTGGAGTCGCTAAGTGGTACAAACGGTTAATACACCTGGCTGCTAACTGAAAGTCTGTAGGTTCGAGTCTACCCAGAGGTGCATGAAAAAAAAGCCTGGGAATCTACTTCTGAAAAATCAGCTGCTGAAAACGCTATGGAGCATAGTTCTACTCTGACACACAGGGGGTCACTATGAGTGAGAATCGACTCAATGGCAACTGGTTTTTGGTAATTCAGCATCTCCATTTGGGTATCTTATGGGCAACATAAGCATTATTTGCTCAAAACTGAATTCTTGATTTCTATTTTCTGACCCTGTTCTTCTTCTAATGTTCCTATCTCATTAAGTGACACCTGTATTTACTTAGATGCTCCAGTCAAAACTCTTGATGTCATTCTTGATTTTTCTTATCATTCACAACTTCCAATTCATCATCAAGTCCTGTTGGATTTACTTGCAAAATACATTCTCAGTCCGTTAGTTCACTTCTCACCGTCTTCACTACTATCACTCTACTTCCAGGCACTATCATCTCTTGACTGGGTAATGACAATGGCCCCAGAGCTATCCTCCCTACTTCTGCTCTTGCCCTCTTACAGTTTATTTTCCTCACAGAACCTGGAGTTCTCCTTTTACCTCATAAATCAGATCCCATTACTCATCTCTCCAAAAGTTTCTCACTTAGAATGAAATTCAGATTCCTTATCATGGTGTCCTTATAATTATTGCTGTCTAACAAACCACCTCATTTTATTATGGTCATGCATTCTCTGGGTCAATTGGCACAGAGTACGGCAGGGATGGCTTGTCTTTCTGCTCTACATCTGGGCTTAGCTGGGAAGACTTGGTGGCCAAGGCTGGAATCTTCTGAATGCTTTTTCACTCTGGGCTGGGATTAATACAATTTTATGTCTTCCAGCTGCAGGGGAATGTGAGGATGGACTCCATGAGGCCTGACTTCCTCACAGCATGGCTGCCTTGAAAGAGTCAGATTTCTTACATGGCAATTTGGGGCTCCAAACATGAATGAATGTTCACCTGAACAAGGCAGAAGTCACATCTTATAACCCAACCTCAGAAGTAACTTGGATAGTCATTTCTGTCATATTCTGTTGGTGTAACCAGTCTTAAGCCCATCTAGATTGAATGGGGAGGGGGCAAAGACCTTACCTCTCCACTAAAAAATTATCAAAGCCTTTGGAATCATATTTGTAAAGCAGTTACACAAGCCCCATAAAGTCCTATGTGATTTGGCCTCTAACTGTGTGTCCTACCTCATTTCTTACTGATCCTCCACTTGATAATTTGGATGAGTGTTATTGGCTTTCTTGTTTTTTCAGTACACCAACCAAATATCTCAATCTCAGGCCTCAGGACCTGTGCACTTGCTGCCCCCTCTACCTGGTAAGCTTTTTCCTTTAGCTGTCCATATTGTGTGCTTCTTGCCTTCATTTAGGCTTTTACTGAAATAGACATCTTTTTAATTTTTTAGAAATTTTATTGTAATTTGGGTGAAAGTTTACAGAGCAAATTCATTTTCCATACAGTAGTTCATAGGCATTTTGTCTCATGATATTGAATACAATTCCTACAATGTTACAGTTCTCTTCCCACTTCCTTCCCATAGTTACCTCTTCCCTGTGTCTTTCCCTCCCATGCACTCCCACCCTCTGAGCCGTCTCCCTGTGCGAACACTGCCTTTCTGTTCTCGCATGATTAATCACTACAAAGAGTATATCTACCTGAATGTAAATGTTCACCCCATATGCCTGCCTATTGTTTGGCTGGAAGCCACAGGACTGAGTTAAATTCCGGACCTGAAGGGTAACTAGGGGCCATAGTCTCAGGGGTCTCACCAGGCTCTATCAAACCAGCCAACCTAGTCTTTTTTTTTTTTTTTTTTTTTATGATTTGAGTTTTGTTCCACGTTGTTCTCCCACTCTATCCAGAATGTCCAGCACAGATGGCCCTCTGAGTGGTTGACAGTGGTAGGTGGGCACCATCTAGTTCTTCTGGTCTCATAGTCACATAGGCTGAGGATTGCATTAGTCCCTTGGACTAATTGTTTCCATGTGTCTTTGGTTTTCTTCATTCTTTTTTGCTCTGCATGAGGAGAGACCCATTGTTGCATCTAGATGGCTGCTTGCAAGTTTTTAAGACCCTAGTCACTACTCACCAAAGTAAGATGTAGAACAATGTTTTTGTGTAGTATGTTATGTCAGTTGAGCTGATGTCTCCTGCAACTATGGTCCCAAGCCCACAGGTCTAACTACTCACTCCCTCAGGGTAGCTGGTTCTGGCCAAGAAGCCACCACAACCTTGCCCCTTGTCAGCTCTACTATACACACAGACATTCTTACAGCACATACAAATATGCTGTAGAAACATTGTCTGCCAACCCTATATGTGGTCATGGGCACACTCCCCCTGCCTAGATATACCTAATCATTCAGCCTGTCCCTTTGTCTCTCCACCCATAGATCAATGCTTGCCATCACAGACAATGCACCACTGTCTATGCTAAAGCATTCATCTTTGTTGTCTGTACCTCCCATACACCTCTCTCTGTCTTCCTCTTCATCAATGCCACAATGTTGATTACTCACATTTGGTACATTGCCCTTCCCTTCACCCAAATCAATACTTGTCTCTACCTATCTAGCAATGTTCCCTCCCCACCCCTTCCATCCCTGGTTACCAACAAAGAAAGTTTCCTTCCAGATATAAACTTTTCCTTGATTTTTTTACAGTAGTGAACTAATACAATATTTTTCCTTCTGTGATTGACTTATTCACTCAGCATAATGTCCTCCAAGTTCATCCACGTTATGTGTTGTTTTGCAGATTCTGTGTTATTCTTAGGGTTGCATAGTATTCCATTGTGTGTATGTACCATAGTTCGGTTATCCATTCTTCTGTTGATGGGCACCTAGATTGTTTCCATCTTTTGGTATTGTAAATAGTGTTGCAATGAACATAGCTGTGCATATATCTGTTTTTGTGAAATGGATATCTTTTCCAAGAAGTATTTCATATCTGAAATTGCCTTTTCTCCCATCATTCTCCATCCCTTCCACACAGCTTTATTTTTTCTTCATAGAGTTTCTCACTCCCTGGAATTATTTTATACATTTATTTATTCATTCTGTGTTCCTGTTGCATGCTGAATTACCAACATAAAATATACACTAAATACATAGTTATTGAATGAATGACTAAACTGTGTGGTCTAACTAGCACATGCATTATAACTATGACTATTTCTTATGATCATATCAAATTTTAAAATAGGGTAAAATTGTGTTGGTATGTTTTTAGCTTATTGTACTGTTTCACATTTTGGGAAGTTTTAGTGTTATCTTAAAAGTTGAAGATTTTGCAGTAAATTCACTTTTCTGGGTCATTTAATTTTAAATTAGCCTTTTGCAAAAGTCAGATTACTGCCACTCCTATTGTTTATATTCTATTTAGAGATTTACTAGCTTATTCTTGCCATAACTCAAGATTCTCTTCATACTAGTAGGCAGGTCCTCTGAATCCATGGAACTCAATATGCTCTTAGGAGAAACAATGTGATCAAGGCAATGCATTCAGTCTAAGAGGATATGGTTCTTGACAGTAGTAGTCACATTTCTTGTTCCCCATACTCAAGAATGAGATTTTGTTTAATAAACACTTACATAGCCCTTAATATATAATAGGAATTGTTCTAGATGCTTTATAAATATGAGCTTACTTAATCCTCGTAACAATGCTATTACTAGTTAGATACATAGGGGGAAATTCAGGCACAGAGTTACAATAATTTGATGAAGATCACTCAGCTGTAAGGGGCAGAGCTGGCCTTTCAACCCAGGAAGTCTGGCTCTGCAGTCCATGCTCTTAATGCTTGACTCCAGCATATTTTCAGTATGTTTTTTTAAAACACTAATGTTATGAGTCTTAAAAGTTGGGAGCGATTTACATTCCCAAGGATGTGCCTGCCTTTGACTTTAAATGAGATGTTATGATTTATGGGTTGTTTTATAGTTCAACTCCCTGACTGTTGCATTCTCTTGTAAAATTTTTATGGGGATTTTTGAAAGGATGACATATGAGGGATGGCAAGGGAATTGAATTAGATGTTGATAGGTAGGAGATAAGAAGTTTAGGGGAAGTATTTTATTATTTCTGCATTCAACTCTTAATAGGTCACACAGAGAATGCATGGATTACTAACTACACCACTGATCTTTAGAAACTTCATTTTAGACTGTAGATTCAACCATTTCTCCCACTAAACCTATGTTAAAGATTCAGCAAAATTTATTGAACTGTTTGGATTTTATTCCATCTCATTTCCTCAGTGCACCAGCAGGTGGAGGTGCAAATTCATTGGCAGAAAATTTGGAGGAAGAATAGAGAAACAGATAGCTAGGAAACCAGTCCCTGAACAACTGAATGTTATTTGTAGTTTTCTATTTATTGCTATGTAGTAATCTCACTTTTTATTTTTTGTATTGTAAACAATTCCATCTTATTTCCAAATTGTTTCAGATTATTTGGAAAGAAAACCATTTAAGGATCCTGAATGATTAATCCAAATGTCTCAAACCAGCATGAATTTTTTGTCACATCATGAAAAGAACTGCAAGATCACACTTCTTCAAGTACCCTTTACCCTCCCATTCCCTAGCTGAGAAATATGAATTTTCAGCCTGAACCCTCAGAGCTCAATGGATGTTATTTTCAAGTCTGTGCCTTCCAAAGTGAAGGGCTGCCAATTGTTTATGACAGAGCTCAAAACTGAGGCCAACAGTGCCACCTCACCCCCTCTTGGACAGAATGATGAATTAAATCATTCTTCAGTGACGGATTACTTTCACATACTTCTGAAGTAGCCACTTCATTCTGAAATGCAGAAAGTCATATACACAGTTATATTTTGAAAGTCACATTTGTGTTTCTGTCAAGTATTTATAAGCCAAGTTGCATACATGAGCCTCGTAGTTTAATATACATTCTATTGTGTCAACAATCAATGTCAGTGCACAGGATGATTTCTTTGTAACCCAGGATATTTTACCAAAGAGCCTTAGAAAATGTCTTTATTTCCAAGAATATAATAAATAGACATATATTTTATATCCTAGTATCATTTATGAATGTAAATGAACATTTTTTTCTAGATATTCATTTACTTTTGAATATATATGTGATTCTACTAGGAAAAAACTCAACTTCAGAATAACTTTAAGCCATCACCCATCAAGTTGATTACAACTCATGGTGACCACCTGTGTGTCAGAGTAGAACTGTGCTCCGTAAGGTTTTCAGTGGTTGATGTTTATGGAAGCAGCTTGCTAGAGCTTTCTCCTGAGGTACCTCTCAGTGGACTTGAACTTCTGACTGTTCAGTTAGCAACTCATTATGTTACCATCTGTACCACCCAAGGCTTCCAGAGCAACTTTAGGATAGGTTGAGAAGCTGGACCCCAACTTTAACAAGGAGGCCTAATGGGAAGGAAGAGGATGCTGTGGACAAGCAGCATTGAGGTAGGAATACCCAAGTCATCTCACTAACCTGGCATCTCTAGGGGTGTTGAGTGTTTACTGGGCATAGCAGTGCCAGATTCTGGTAATGGATGAAAATCAAATGGAATAGGGTTGTGAGGTTGTGCTCCTGAGCACTCAGCCTATGCACAGCAGCAACTCAGTCGGAGACTGGACTACAGGGAACAAGGATGGCACAATCCAGAGAGAGTCTTAAGGCCCCAGCCATCTGAGTTAGAGTCCCTGGAATATGTAAGCAGGAAGGCTGGGAGGAAATGGTGGTAGAATACCAGGGGCAAAGGAGGATTTGGGCCCCAAATGTAATGACTTGGAGGCTACTTGTGCATCTGGATCCCATATGTTGCTGATTAAATCCAGGGGGTAACATGGCTGGATGATGGGATGGGAAAATCTGGTTTGTGTCTCATTTTCTTCAAGATTGGCTCTGACTGGGGGCAGAATGGAGTCTGCAAGTGGAGGACATTAGTGACTCCACCATGAAGAGTTTGGGTCATGATGGTCTGAGGGACAAGAAGCATGCTGCTCAATACAATAGTCACCAGCCACGGGTGGCTGTTTAACTTCTAATGATTTAAAATTCAATAAAATGAGAAATTCAGCTCCTCAGTCACACTAGCCACATTTCAGTTGCTCAACAGCTTCATGTGGCTAGTATTGGACAGAGAAGATATAAAACATTTTCATCATCACAGAAAGCTCTAATGGACAGAACTGATCTAGAAGGAGGGACAGATCAGAGAACCAACTCCATGGGATGAGGGGTGTTGAGGGTAGCCAGTGACCCACCATTCTTGATCAGTGCATATATGAGGACTGTGTGTTCCTATCTAGTATTGCATACTTCTCTGATTAACAACAGCCATTTTTTGGTTCATACAAGTATTTCAGATGGTATTGACACATTATAAAACCTTTTTCAAGGTACTTGCATTAGAAAAAAAATCTCTGAAAACAAGAATTCCTAATAGTGCAAGGTTTTCTGTAGGAATGGGGAATTTCTAATGGTTTCTCTGCTGTTCTAGCTAGCACCTTAAATTTATAGTTCTCATAATCAGTTCTGTGATCTTTGAGATCTTGTAGCAATAGCTAGTTAAAACCAGTAGCCACAGAGTCAATTGCAGCTCATGATGATTCAGGTGAAGAGGGGGAACCCATGCATGCCCAATGCAGCAAGGCGGGAGAGCAGGAGAAAGGGGATTAAAAGGCCCAGGAACTGGGACAGAGGAGTAGTCAGCCACAGGGATCCAGGTGAGGAGGGGGAACCCAGGCATGCCCAAAGCAGCAGGGTGGGAGAGCGGGAGAAAGGAGATTAAAAGGCCCAGGAACTGGGACAGAGGAGCAGTCAGCCACAGGGATCCATGTGAGGAGGGGGAACCCAGGCATGCCCAAAGCAACAGGGCAGGAGAGCAGGGGAAAGGCCCAGGAACCAGGACAGAAGAGCCATCAGCCACAGAGATCCAGGTGAGGAGCGGGAACCCAGGCACGCCCAAAGCAGCAAGTGGGAGAGCAGGAGAAAGAGGATTAAAAGGCCCAGGAACTGGGACAGAGGAGGAGTCAGCTGCAAGGACCAAGGTAAGGGTGGTAGAAGAGGTTTCCAACAGGGAGACAAACTTGTCTGTTGGTTTGTCCTACCATGGTGATGTGTTGATGTGAGTTTTGAGGCTGAGACACTGGTGTTTCAAACCTAGCAGGATGCACATGGTGCACAGGTTACAGACTGAGACAGACTAGGAAGAAGGAAGAGGCCATCCACTTCTCAAAGAATTGGCCAGGGAAAACCTTAAGAATAGCAAAGAAACACTGTCTGATACATTACCACAGAACTTTATGAATAGTCCAGTTAGGTTAGAAGGTTCTCAAAATAGGACTGGGAAAGAGCTGGATCATCAGAGTAAATCTATCCTTACTCCTATGGATAAGGTAAAGCTTTCAAGACCTCCATTTGCTGATGTGGCACCAGTCAAATTGAGGAGAAACAGCTGCAGACATCTATTAATCATCGGAACATGGAATGTACGAAATATGAATCTAGGAAAATTGGAACTTGTCAAAAATGAAATGGAATGTATAAAGATTGATATCCTCAGCATTAATGAGCTGAAATGGACTGGGTTGGCCATTTTGAATCAGACAACCATATGATCTACTATGCAGGAAATGACAGTTTGAAGAGGAATTGCGTGGCATTCATCATCACAAAGGATGTTTCAAGGTCTGTCCTGCAATACAATGCTGTCAGTGATAGGATAATATCCATACGCTCTGGTAGCATAGTGGCTAAAGCACTTGACTGCTAACCAGAAGGCTGGAGGTTCAAACCCACCAGCCACTCCTCGGAAGGAAGGTTGGGCAAGCCTACTTCCGTAGTGATACTGCCTCGGAAACCCAAGGAGGGGTCGCTATGAGTCGGGGCCGACTCGACGGCACATAACAACAACAACAACAACAAGGAAGACACGTTAATATGACTATTATTCAAATTTATGCACCAACCACCAAAGCCAAAGATGAGGAAATTGAAGATTTTTATCAACTTCTGTAGTCTGAAATTGACTGAATGTGCAATCACGATGTGTTAATTATCACTGGTGACTGGAATGCAAAAGTTGGAAACAAAGAAGAATCACCAGTAGTTGGAAAATTTGGCCTTGGTGACAGAAATAATGCTGGAACTCGCATGGTAGAATTTTGCAAGAACAATTCATTACAAACACCTTTTATCAACAACACAAATGGTGGCTCTACACATGGACTTCACCAGATGGAACACACAAGAATCAGATTTACTACATCTGTGGCAAGAGGCAGTGGAAAAGCTCAATATCTTCAGCCAAACCAAGGCCAGGAGCTGATTGTGAAACAGACAATCAACTGCTCATATGCAAGTTCAACTTGAAGTTAAAGACAATTAAAACAAGTCCAAGAGAGCCAAAATATGATCTTGAACATATCCCTCCTGAATTTAGAGATCATCTAAAGAATAGATTTGATGCATTGAACACCAACCATGGAAAACTAGAAGAATTGTGGGAGGATATCAAGAACATTATCCATGAAGAAAGCAAGAGATCACTAAAAAGATGAGAAAAGAAGACAAGACCAAAGTGGATGACAGAAGAGACTCTGAATCTTGCTCTTTAGCGGAGAGTAGCTAAAGCCAATGGAAGAAATCACAAGATAACAGAGCTGAATAGAAGATTTCAAAGAGCAGCTCGAGCAGACAAAAACAATTACTACAATGAAATGTGCAAAGACCTGGAGTTTGAAAACCAAAAGGGAAGAACATGCTCAGCATTTCTCAAGCTGAAAGAATTGAGGAAAAAAATTAAGCCTCAAGTTGTGATATTGAGAGATTTTATGGGTAAAATATTGAATGATGCAGGATACATCTAGAGAAGATGGCAGGGATACACAGCGTCACGGTACCAAATGGATCTTCATCCATTTCAGGAAGTGGCATATGATCTAGAACCAATGGTACTGAAAGAGGAAGTCGAAGGTTCAGTGAAAGAATTGGCGAAGAACAAGGCTCCTGGAATTGACGGAATACTGATTGAGATATTTTGACAAACAGATGCCCCATTGGAGGCACTCACTCGGTTATGCCAAGAGATTTGGAAGACAGCTACCTGGCCAACTGACTGGAAGAGATCCATATTCGTACCCATTCCAAAGAAAGGTGATCCCACAGAATGT
>NW_006921794.1:4831802-4851491 GCF_000298275.1 Orycteropus afer afer
GAGAATGGCCAGACTTTGTCTCACCTACTTTGGTCATGTTGTCAGAAGGGACCATTCCCTGGAGAAGGATGTCATGCTTGGTAAGGTGGAGGGTCGACGAAAGAGGGAAAGGCCTTCAATTAGATGGATTGAGATGGTGGCTGCGATGATGGGCTCAAGTATAGCAGAGATCATGGAGCTGGCACGGGATTGGGCAGTGTTTTGTTCTGCTGTGCATGGGGTTACTATGAGTCAGAAATGACTCGATGGCACCTAAAAACAACAACAAAGGTGATCCCTTGTATGTCAGAGTAGGAACCGTGTCTCCTCTGACATCCATTTTGTTTTTTTCTTCCTTTCTTGACTTTTTAATGACCTTTGCTTTCTTCACTTCCTTGATGTGATCCTATAACTCTTCTGGTCTTCATTCATTAATATTCAATGTGTCAAATATATTTTTCAGATGTTCTCTAAATTCAGACAGGATACTATCAAGTTCATCTTTTGGCTCTCATGGACTTGCTTTAATTTTCTTCAGCTCCATCCTAATTTTGCATGTGAGCAATTGATAGTATGTTCCACAGTCAGCCCCTGGCCTTGTTCTGACTGATAATACTGAGCTTCACTATCGTCTCTTTTCATAGATGTAGTTGATATGATTCCAGGTGCATAGTCATCATTTATGTTGTTGAAAAAAGGTATTTGCAATGAATAAGTCTTTTGTCTTGTAAAATTCAATCATTCAGCCTCCTGCATCATTTCTTTCACTAAGGCAATATTTCTAATCACAATCATGATAAAACCTACCTACTGTTGCTCCTCCACCACTAGTCTGTCAGTTTGTTGTACTGTAGTGGTTTGTGTATTGCTGTGATGCTGGAAACTATGCCACAAGTATTTCAAATATGAGCAGGGTCACTCATGGTGGACAGGTTTTAGTGAGCTTCCAGACTAAGACAGACCAGGAAGAAGGATATAGTGGTCTACTTCTGAAAGAATTAACAATTGAAAATCTTATGAAGAGCAGTGAAACATTATTTGATAATACCAGGCTGGAAAACACTCAAAACATGCCTGGGGAAGAGCTACCTACACAAAATAGAATCAACTTTAATTAGGAGGAGGATGTAAAGTTTTGGGGATCTTCATTTGCTGAAGTGGCATAATTCACACTGCAAAGAAACAGCTGCAAACATCCATTAGTAATAGGAACATGGAATGTATGAAGAACAAATCTAGGAAAACTGGAAGTTGTCAAAAATGAAATGGAATGCATAAATATCAATATCATGGGTATTAATGAACTGAAATATTCTGGTGTTGACCATTTTAAATCAGACAATTACATGTTCTACTACGTCAGGAATGACAGACGAACTTTGCATTCACTGTCAAAAAGAACATTTCAAGAGCTATGCTGAAGTACAATGCTGTTAGTGATAGGATAATATCAATATGCATACAAAGAAGACCAGTTAAGATGAATACTATTCAAATTTATGCACCAACTACTAAAGCCAAAGATGAAGAATTGAAGATTTTTTTTCCAACTTCTGCAGTCTGAAATTTATCAAGCATGCTATTAAGATGCGTTGATAATAACTGGCAATTGGAATGCAAAAGTTGGAAACAAAGAAAAAGCATTGAGTGAGAAAATATGGCTTTGGTGATGGAAATGATGCCAGGGATTCACAAGATAAAATTTTACAAGACTTATTCATTACAAATTCCTTTTTTAAAACAACATAAATGGTGACTATACACAGGGACCTTGCCAGATGAAATACATAGGAATTAAATTGACTAACTCTGTAAGAAGAGATAATGAAGAAACTTAGTATCATCAGTCAGAACAAAGCCAGGGGCTGATTGTGGAACATACCATCTATTGCTCATGTGAAACTTTAAGTTGAAGCTGAAGAAAATTAAAACAATCCATGGGAGCCAAAATACGACAATGAGTACTTTCCATCTCAATTTAGAGACTACCTGAAGAATAGATTTGACACATTGAACATCAATGACTGAAGACCAGATGAGTTAGGGATGACATCAAGAATATTATACATGAAGAAAGCAAAAAGTCAATAAAAGACAGGAAAGGAAGAAAAGACCAAATTGGATCTCAGAAGAGAGTCTGAAACTTGCTCTCATATGGAGAGTAGCCAAAGCAAAGGAAAGAAATGATGAAATAAAAGAGCTGAACAGAAGATTTCAAAGGGCAGCTTGAGAAGACAAGGTATTATAATGAAATGGGCAAAGAACTAGAGGTAGAAAATCAAAAGGAATGAACACACTCAGCATGTCTGAAGCTGAAAGAACTGAAGAAAAAATTCAAACCTCGAGTTGCAATATTGAGGGATTCTGTTGGCAAAATATTGAACAACGCAGGAAGCATCAAAAAAAAGATGGCAGGAATACACAGATTCACCATACCAAAAAAGAACTGGTTGATGTTCAACCATTTCAGGAGGTTGCATGTGATCAAGAATCAATGATATTAAAAGAAGAAGTCCAAGCTGCACTGAAGGAATTGGTGAAAAACAGGCTCCAGGAATTGATGGAATAGATGTTTCATCAAATGGATCCAACACTAGAGATGTTCATTCACTTATGCCAATAAATTTGAAAGATAGCTATCTGCCAGTATGACTAGAATAAATTTACATTTGTGACCATCTCAAAGAAAGATGATCCAACAGAATGCAGTAATTATCTAAAAATACCCTTAATATCACACACAAGTAAAATTTTGATGAATTAATTAAAAAATGGTTGTAGCAATACATCACCAGAGACCTTCCAAAAATTCAAGCCACATTCAGAAGGGGATATGAAATTAAGAATATCATTGCTAATGTCTCATGGATCTTGTCTGAAAGCACCAAACCAAAAAATACCAAACTCACTTCAGTTGAGTCAGATCTGACTCATAGTGACCCCTCCATGGGTTTCTGAGGTGATATCACTACGGAAGTAGATTGCCCAACCTTCCTTCTGAGGAGTGGCTGGTGGGTTTCAACCACCAGCCTTCTGGTTAGCAGTCAAATGCATTAGGCACTATGCTGCCAGACCTCTCTCTGAAAGCACAGAATACCAGAAAAATATTTACCTGTGCTTCATTGACTATGCAAAATCATTTGACTATGTGGATCATAACAAATTATGGATAACATTGCAAAGAATGGGAATTCCAGGACACGTAATTGTGCTCATAAGAATCCTGTCCATAGGCCAAGAGGCAGTTGTTCAAATAGAATAAGGGGCTATTGCATCATTTAAAATCAAGAAAGATGTGCATCAGTGATGTATCCTTTCACCATACTTATTTACTCTGTATGCTGAGTGAATAACCTGAGAAACTGGGATATATGAAGAAGAATACATGCATCAAGATTGGAGCAAGACTCATTAACAACCTGAACTATGCAGATTGTACAACATTGCTTGCTGAAAGTGAAGAGGACTTGAAGCACTTACTGATAGAGACCAAAGACTACAGCCTTTATTATGGATTACACTTCAACATAAAGAAGGCAAAAAAAAAAAAATCTGTACAACTGGACGAATAAGCAACATCATGATAAATGGAGAAAAGATTGAAGTTGACAAGGATTTCATTTTACTTGGATCCACAATCAACACCCATGGAGGCAACAGTCCAGAAATCAAATGACATATTACATTGGGCAAATCTGCTGCAAAATACCTCTTTAAAGATATTACATTTCTGAGTAAGGTGTACCTGACCCAAGCCATGGTATTTTTAATTGCTTTATATGCTTGTGAAATCTGGACAATGAACAAGGAAATTGCAGAAGAATTGACCCAGAAGTATGATATTGTCAAAGAATATTGAATATATCATAAACTGCTGTAAGAATAAGCAAATCTGTCTTGGAGGAAGTACAGCCAGAATGCTCCATAGAAGCAAGGATTAGGAGAGGAAACTTTGTCTCATATGCTTTGGTCATGGTATCAGAAGGGATCATTCCCTGTAGAAGGATATCATACTTGGTAAAGTAGAGGATCAGCAAAAAAGAGGAAGACCCTCAACAAGATGAATAGACACAGTGGCCGCCACTATGGGCTCAAGCATAGCAACAATTGTGAGGATTGTGCAGGACTGGGCAGTGTTTTGTTCTCTTGTACACAGGGTTGCTGTGTGTCAGAACTGACTTGATGGTATCCAACAACAGCAACCCTTACTCTTAAACTCTCCCAATAAATAATTCTGCAGTCTTCAATATCAGTATGACATTCTACAGCCTTTCTCTGGAAGGAAGCTAGTTAGTGCTTTTAACTCCTTTGGTCATTAGACTCAGACAATAAATTACTTCCGGAGAAATTATGTTCTGGGTCCCTGTGTGTCTTTAGTGTACCTTCCCAAGTGTCAGCTTTCCATAATGAGTGGTCTAGGTTCCAGAGAGACTATGTGCAACAAATATGAATGTACCTTGCTTTATAAAAGACATACCTTTTAAAAAAAATAAGTATTCAGTTTCTGGGTTACATCTAATAATATCTGAATATCATTAGTTTGTTATGTAAATGATTTCTGTGGGGAAGATTTTTGAAGCCAAGAGTATAAAACCTTTCCTCAAATTTATATATACAGGACATGGGAAGATGGCATCTTACCTGTAGCCTACACGTTAATTCCCTCTAGCATCTTAATGCCTGAAAAACTAGGTGCAGCAGTTTGAAGTGGGGATTCTGGCTCTCTGAACAGGTCGTTAAGTTAGAGAAGTCGAAACTCCAGGGAGTAGGAGAAGAAAGGATGGAGAGGCAGGGTAAACAGCTGGAAAGAATAAAAATAAATGAACCTGCCCTGTGGATCACCATCCTGCCAGTGAGACAGGGCATCAGAGGGCTCCCTGGGACAGTGGAGAGAATGCACCAGAGGACCTGCAGCTACTCCACGGATCTACTTTCAGCACTCTCTTTTATTGGTAAATCTGGGACTACTGCTAAGTGGGAGGGCGGCATTTCTGAGAAGTGGAGCAGAGACCCCTCTGGATCAGGGCGCCACTGAATCGGGACCAGAGAGAGAAGCCTACCGCAGGTGGGTGGGCCCTTGGACAAACTCCCTATGTGGGTCAGGGCAGCTATTCCAGTACAGATTTTTGGCATGGAGGGGCCTGAAGAATGCGGTTTTTGAGGCTGTCTGAACCTGGTGGAAAGCGTCAGCCTCCTAAACATTGGGGCCTTGCCAAACTTGAGCTGCGGGCCTGTGAGTGACAGTATAACATCATCATTAGCAGCCTACACAAGGTCCTGGAAATGGCTACTGGTGCCTTGGAGTTTTCTTTCCCTTTTCTTCCTCCTTTCCCTGCCTCTCCCCTGCCTCATCCAATAGAAAAAACCACATTAAGCCACCACAACACCTGCCAGCTCAAATCCTAAACCTCCTTCACAATGAACAGAGAACTGCATCCACATTCCACACAGTGATTCCATCATCACAAATAAAACTGCAGAGCAACCCAGCACACCTGAATTAACCAAAAAACTAAAATAAATAAGCTCCACCTTTGCAAAAAATTAAGTCATAAAATCAAGACAAAACAGATCAATACATAACTAACAGAGAAAAAAGGTCTAGGGAACAACAGGCAATCTCAAATCAAACTAAAGAACAAGATAAGACAATACAAATAAAATCCCAAACAAAACTCTCATTAAATCTGGAGGAAGAGGAGGCAATAGAATTATCCGAGAAGGAATTTAGAAGGTATGTTTATAGAACTCTACAAGAGCTTATGGAAACCCCAAACAGAACCAAGAACACAGGCAGTACCCTAGAAGAACTCAGGAAAACCATTTGAGAACAAAATAACAAGATTAATACACAATCAGAACTCATATATGAAAACAGCAGTTAGAAATCCAGAAGATGAATACCAAAATTACAGAATTACACAACACAGCGGAAGCGCAGAAGAATAAGCTAGAACTGGATGAAGAACTAATTTCCCAGATAGAAGATAAATCCCTTGACACCAGCCTGTATGAAGAAAAATCAGAACAAAGATTTAAGAGAAACGAAAAGAACCTAAGTGTTATACGGGGTGACATGAAAGAAACAACATATGCCTCATTGGAATTCTAGAACAAGAAGAGGCAAAAAAAAAAAAAAAAACTACTGAGAAAATTGTGGACTTACTAACAGAAAATTTTCCCCATGTCATGAAGGAAGAAAAGATATTTGTCCAAGAAGCTCAAAGAACCCCATACAGGATAGATCCCAAAAGAAAAACACTGAGGCATATCATAATCAAACTCTCCCAATGAAAGACAAAGAAAGAATCTTGCAAACTGCCTGGGATAAAAGAAATATCACTTATAAAAATCAAAGAGTTAGGCTGACTTCTGATTACTCACAGAAACCACACAGGCAAGAAGGCAATGGGACGGCATATATAAAACACTGAAGGAAGAGAATTTCCAACCAAGAGTCCTATGTCCAGCAAAACTGTCCATCAAATATGAGGGTGAAATCAAGACATTCTCAGACAAACAGAAATTAAGAGATTTTGTAGTTCTTAAGGAAGTTCTTCCAATAGAGAACGCATGACAGAGAACAACAAAATCAGGACACATGACATGAACACTAAAACCAAATCAGAAATAGATGCTCAAAACAAGACCATAAAACATTGTACACTAAAAAACAAGGAGTCAATCTCCACACAACAACAGCAACTAAGCAAATAGAAAGAATAAAAGTTCTAGGTACAAAACTTACAAATGGAGAGGAAAACAGGACAATGTCCTCATAGAACAGACTGCTCCAAAAATATGTTGTTGTTGTTGTTATGTGCCATCGAGTCGGACCTGACTCATAATGACCCCTCCTTGGGTTTCTAAGGCAGTGTCACTATGGAAGTAGATTGCTCTATCTTCCTTCCGAGGAGTGGCTGGTGAGTTTGAACCACCAGCCTTCTGGTTAGCAGTCAAGTGCCTTAGCCACTATGCTACCAGAGGCAAGAATTCATTTCAAGGTAACCACAGAGAAAATTAACAATCCCCCTAATTAAACCCAGAAGGAAGGAAAGCATAAGGGTTTAGTAAGCACAAAACCAACAATAAAGAAGAAAACAGAGGAAACACTTGACAACAAAAAGAACTCAACACAGAAAAGTATATGGACCAAGGAAACTCCAACAACACAACAAAAAAACACAGGAGAATGACAGCAATCAATGCATGCCTATCACTAATTATACTCAATGTGAATGGACTAAATGCATCAAGAGAAAGACAGTGGTTGACTGGATTAGAAAAGAAGACCCCTTGATATGCTGCTTACAAGACACTCACCTTAGACACAAAGATAAAAACAAATTAAAAGTTAAGGGGTGGAGGAACATATACCAAGCCAATGGTAACCAAAAAAGACCAGAAGTGGCAATATTAATTTCTGATAAAATAGACTTTAAGGTGAAAAACAAAAGAGACAAAGAAGGTCACTATATGATGCTGAAATGGTCAATTGACCAAGAAGACATTACAATAATAAATATCTATGCACCAATGAAAGTGCTCCAAAATACATGAAGCACATATTAATTGAATTGAAAGGGAGCATAGACAAGTTCACAATAGTAGTAGGAGACTTTAACACACCACTTTCAAGGAGACAGATCAACTAGAACAAAACTCAGCAAAGATACAGAAGAACTCAACAACATAATCAACCAACTCAACGTCACAGACATATACAGAGCACTCCACCCAACAAAAACACAATTCACATTCTTCTCCAGTGCACATGGATCATTGTCCAGAATATATTATATGTTAGGACATAAAACAAGCCTCAATAAATTTAAAAAAAAAAAAAAAAAAAAAAACAAAAAAAACACTGAAATACTACAAAGCAACTTCTCAGACCACAATGCTATAAAATTATAAATTAATAATAGGAAGATCAAGGAAAAAACATCAAACGTGGAAGTTGAACAATACACTGCTCAAAAACTACTAGGTAATAGAAGAAATGAAAAATGAAACAAAAATTTCCTACAAACAAATGAGAATGAAGATACATCTTACCAAAATCTATGGTACACAGCAAAAGCAGTACTCAGAGGTCAGTTTATAGCAATAAATGCATACATCAAAAAGAGGAAAGAAACAAAATCAACACTCTAACTCAACAACTTCAACAATTAGAAAAAGAAAAACAAAAGAATCCTACAGTATCTAGAAGTAAAGCCATTGCCATCAAATTGAACCCAACTCATAGCAGCCCTTCCTTGGGTTATAATAAAGATCAGAGCACAAATAAATGAAACAGAAGAAAAAAAAAATAGAGAAAATCAACAAAACAAAAAGCTGGTTCTTTGAGAAGATTAACAAAATTAATAAACCATTGGCAAATCTAACAAAAGAAAGCAAAGAGAAGATGGAAATTACAAGAATGAATTATAAACAAAAAGGGTGTATTTTCAGAACCAACTGAAATAAAAAAGATATAACAGAATATTATGAAGAACTGTATGCCAACAGATTTGAGAATATAGAAGAGATGGACAAATTTCTGGAATCATAAGACCTTCCTAAACTATCCCACTCAGAGATAGAATATTTCAACAGACCCGTAACAAAGGAAGAAATTGAACAGGCATAAAAACAACTTCCCACAAGAAAAAGTCCTGGCCCTGATGCCTTCACTGGAGAATTTTGCCAAATATTCATGGAAGAGTTGACACCTAGACTACTCAAGCTATTCCTGAACATAGGAAAAGATGGAATACTCCCAACTCATTTTATGAAGCAAGCATAACACTAATGCCAAAACCAGGGAAAGACACCACTAAAATGGAAAACAACCGACCAATATCCCTCATGAACATAGATGCAAAATCTTCAACAAAATCCTAGCCAACAGAATTCAACAACATATCAAAAAAAAATAATACATCCTGACCTAGTGGGATTTATACCTGGTATGCATGGATGGTTCAACATCAGAAAAGCAATCAATGTAATCCACCACATAAACAAAACAAAAGAAAAGAACCATATGATCACATCAATTGATGCAGAAAAGGCATTTGATAAAATACAACACCCGTTCCTGTTCAGAACTCTCAGCAAAATAGGGATAGGTGGGAAATTCCTCAACCATAATAAAGGGCATATATGCAAAACCAAGGGCCAACATCATTAGTAATGGAGAAAGACTCAAAGCATTCCCCTTACGAACGGGGACCAGACAGGAATGCCTTTTATCACCACTCCTATTTATCATTGTAAGGAGCTCTGGTAGCATAGTGCCTAAGGCACTTAACTGCTAACCAGAAGGCTGGCGGTTCAAACCCACCAGCCACTGCTGGGAAAGAAGATGAGGCAATCTACTTCCGTAGTGATAACTGCCTCGGAAACCCAAGGAGGGGTCGCTAGGAGTCGGGTCCGACTCGATGGCATATAACAACAACATTTAACATTGTATTGGAAGTTTTAGCCAGGGCAATAAGGCAAGAAAGATGAATAAAAGGCATCCAAACAGGAGCTCTGGTAGAATAGTGCCTAAGGCATTTGACTGCTAACCAGAAGTCTGGTGGTTCAAACCCACCAACCACTCCTTGGAAGGAAGGCTGGACAATCTACTTTCATAGTGATACTGTCTCAGAACCCAAGGAGGGATTGCTATGAATTGGGATTGACTCCACGGCAGTGAGTTTGGTTTGTTTGGTTTGTTTTTGGAAATTGGCAAAGAGGAAGTAAAGCTATTTCTGTATGCAGATGATATCATCCTATGCATTGAAAACCCAAGAGACTCAGCAAAAAACACTACTGGGACTAACAGAGAGGTTCAGCAAAGTGGCAGGATACAAGGTCAACATACAAAAAATCAGTTGTATTCCTCTACACCAACAAAGAGACCTCTGAAAAAGAAATAAAGAAGACAATACCAAGTACAATAGCTACTAAAAAGATAAAATATCTAGGAATAAATCTTACCAGTGACACAAAAGACCTATACAAAGAAAACTATAAAACACTACTACAGGAGACAAGGGATCTACATAAATGGAAGAACCTGCCTTGTTCACGGATAGGTAGACTGAATATTGTGAAAATGTCAATACTTTGTAAAGCAATCTATACATTTAATGTAATCCCAAGCCAGATACTAACAAAATTTCTTAAGGACATGGAAAAACCAATTACTGACTTCATATGGAAAGGAAAGAAAACTTGGATAAGCAGAGCACTACTGAAGAAGAACAAAGTGGGAGGTCTCACACTCCCAGATCTCAAAACATACTATACAGCCACAGTAGTCAAAACAGCATGGTGTTGGTACAATGATAGACAGATAGAGCAATGGAACAGAATTGAAAACCCCAAAATAGACCCATCCATCCATGGACAGCTGATCTTTGACAAAGGACCAAAACCCATTAAATGGGGAAGGGATAGCCTCTAACAAATGGTGCTGGCAAAATTGGATACCCACTTGCAGAAAAATGAAACAAGATCTATACCTCACCTCATACATACAAACAAACTCAAATTGGATCAAAGACTTAAATGTAAAACCCAAAACTATAAAATTCATCAAAGATAAAATAGGGACAAACCTAGGAGCCCTAATTTATGGCATAAATAGACTATCCAACATAACCCAGAATTCACAGGAGGTAGAAGAGAAGCTAGATGACTGGGACCTTTTAAAAATTAAATTCTTATGCACATCAAAAGACTTCATCAAAAGAGTAAAAAGAGAACCTAGAGATTGGGAGAAAATATTTGCCTTTGACATACCTGACAAAGGATTTATCTCCAAAATCTACAGAAAACTTTAACAACTCAACACCCAAAAGACAAACGCTCCAATTAAAAAATTTGTAAGAGACATGAACAGACACTTCACCAAAGATGATATCCTGGTGGCCAACAAACACATGAGGAATTGCTTGTGATCTTTAGTCATTAGAGAGATGCAAATCAAAACAACGATGAGATATCACCTCACCCCAGCAATAATAACAAAGTTCAGCAGGACAGAAAATAACAAATGCTGGTGAGGTTGTGGAGATCTCATACGCTGTTGGTGGGATTGTAAAATAGCACAACCATTGTGGCAAACAGTATGGCATTTCCTTAAAAAACTGAAATAGAAATACCATTTGAACTAGCAATTCTATTACTAGGAATATATCCTAAAGAGGTGAGAGGCAGGACACAAACACACATATGCACACCTATGTTCTTTGCAGCACAACTCATGATAGCCAAGAGATGGAAACCACCGAAATGTCCATCAACAGATGAATGGATAACCAAATTATGAGGATACATGAATCATCTCATATATGAGATGGATGAGTCTGGAGGACATTATAAGTCAATTGCAGAAGGACAAATATTGTATGAGCCCATTACTGTAAAAAGACAAAGAAGGGTTTGCTTAAGGAAAGGAACTCACTTTTAGGTTCCTGGGAGTGCAGGGGAGGGAATAATTTTGGGCTACTAGTTTGGGGCCACACGCTGAGGTGGATAAGGGGAGGGATGGTATGGAAAGACTCTGTGACCACCATGATAACATTGGGAAAAGGGCAGACACTGAATTGTGCACATAAGATATAGATGACAGAGGCTAATACCAGTATGTCGACAATACTGCATTACCATTAACACCAAACATCAGGCTACAGATAAACACGTAAACATCTGAGAAGATCAGATGAGGGTCAGTGAACAGGATTATACTCTTGATCAAGGATAGATTCATCTGAGGCTAATCTTGCACAGATACCGGTGATAAAAAATACCCACAATCCTTACAGAAACAACAGAAGACAGACATACAGAAATCCCTCACAGACATCCACTGTGGGAGAGAGATCCAATGGATCTACCAATTCAGGACCATAGTATCAGGGACACCAGACTCAACTGGCCCAACAAAACCATAAAAATCTTGTTTCACAACTACATTGGTGAGTAGCGACTGGGGTGTTGAAAGCTTTCAGGCAGCCATCTAAGATGCAGTTAATGGTCTCATATCATCGAAGTGAAGAACAATGAAGAAAACCAAGGGCATTTGGAAATAATCAGCCCTAGGACATGATGGACTTTGAGACCAGAAGAACTAGATGTTGCTCAGCTACCAATGCTATCCACTCGGGAAAAGATCAAAACTGGAGATCCTGGATAGAGTGAGAGGAAAAACATGGAACAAAATCGCAAAACACCATAATGACCAGAATTACTGGTTGAATGGAGTCTGGTGGGACCCCCAGTACTATGGCCCTGGGATACACTTCGGGCCTGGAGTAAACTCACTCCCAGGGGCTGGCTCTCAGCCCAACAGTAAATAAGACATAAACATAGACCTCTCAACCCAGGGTGACACACCCACTTACTTTATGGAGTTCCGTCCCTTGGAGCAATCGACCACAGGGCACCAGAGGGGCAACATTCACATTGAGGAAATTCAGGACACACAGTGCATAACTATCAGAGGCATGGGAGGTTACTGGGAAGGGAGGGGAGGAGAGTGGGTTAGGGTTGGGAATGGTAACTGGGAAGTAAAACCAAATGTATATGAAATGTTGAATGTAAAACAAACTCTGCTATGTAAATTTGCACCTAAAGCACACACACACACACAAATTATACATACACAATGAGATGCACTTATTTTCCTTAAAACAAAATTTATATGTATTTGTGATATTAGCTTCTACCTTAATTAAAAATCCTGAGGCAATTCATGCTTATCACTCCTGACTCTTGCATGTTTATGACTGCATTTTCAGTGAGCAATAATAGGTATCATGTGGCAAACACTCACTATATGTAAGGACCTGGACTTCATAATTTATAGGAATTATTGTATTTACATCTCATAACCATCTTGGGAGGTGGTTATGATGTTATCCTCATTTTATAGATGAGATAACCAAGGTGCAGAAAAAGTAATTTGTCTGAGGTCACACAGTGAGTGAAAAGAACATAGAGTTTTAAAAATTGTGATATAATTTATACACAATGAAGTGTCTGGATTTTTGGATTACAGCTGGATGAGAATTTTATATGTATATAACATGTTACTCTGATCAATGTATGGAACATTTCCGTCTCCCCAGAAGACTCCTCATGCACCTCCCCAAGCAATCCCTCTTCCAAAAGGAACCCCTATTCAAACCTCTTTCACTCTCTATTGGTTTTTCTTGTTCTTGAACTTCACATCAATGCAAACATACAGTATACACTCTTTGGTGCCTGGCTCAACATTATGTCTGTGAGCATCATTCATGTTGTGTGTATTAGGAATGCTTTCTTATACTGAAAGAATATTTCTTATATGAATATGCCACAATTATTTATTCATTCATTCCATGGTGGATGGACATCTGGATAATTATCCTTTTTGGATTTTATGAATCATGAATTAATTTATGTATTTTGTAACATAAGCAATCATGTCTGTTGGCCCTATACTTAAGGAGTAGGATAGTGGAATCAAAGAATGAATAATCTAGGAATTTTTTTTCTTTTTTGCCATCTCCAACCATTAAAATCTCTCCTCGCATCCAATCCCTTTGACTACCCCTTCCCTGTGCCCTTCTTAACTATGCATTCCTGTCTGTCCAGCTTTTTGTCCATGTAAGGCTACCCCTCTGGTGTCTCATGGCTGATTGATCTGAGGGGTGCATCTCTCTAGAGTAGGTGGGTGCATTGCCCTGGGGTAGGTGTTCTGCATGTAGGTCTTTCTACTGTTGGGTTGAGAGCCAATCCATGGGAGTGAGTCCATTTGTAGGCCCAAAGGGTAACCCAGGGCCATAGTTGTGGGGGTTCCACCAGTCTCCAACTGACCAGTAATTCTGGTCATTTTTGTGTTTTTGAATTTTGTTCCATATTTTTCTTCCCACTCTGTCCAGGATCTCCAGTTTTGATCCCTTTCTGAGTGGTTGGCATTGGTAGCTGGACACCATCTAGTTCTTCTGGTCTTGGGATCATGAAGGCTGAAGTCTTTGTCATCCATCTTATCCTTGGACTAATTGTTTCCAGATGCCTTTGATTTTCTTCAATCTTCTTTGATTCAGATGAGAGGAGATCAATAGTTGCATCTTAGATGGCTACTTGAAAGTTTTTAAGACCTCAGTCAGTACTAACCAAAGTAGGTTGTAGAACAAGATTTTTATGTGGTGCTAATTGAGCATCATGTCCCCAAGAATATGGTCCCCAGTCAACATGCCTAGTGATTCTCTCAAGGTGTTTGGTTGTCTCTGAGAAGTTACTCCAACTCTGTCTTCTGTTGCGTCTGTAATGTATGTGGCTAATTTTGTAGCACAAGGGCATATGTAAGATTATCTTCAGCCAAATCTGTCCTTGGTCTAGGATATACTACTGTTCACTTAACTCCATATGATCTTCTCACCTGTCTATGCATTTATCCCTGGCCTGGTGTTTGGTGCTAGTGGTAGTGCAGTATTCTTCATGTACCAATATTTGCCTCTGTTGTGTATATCTTATGTGAACATTTCATTGTCCTTCCTTTCACCAATATCATCATACTGGTCACAGACTCTTTCCATACCATCCCCCCTGGTTAGGCTAAGCTCTCTAGAGAAGCAAAACCAGTAAAGTTTATATATACATATAGAGAAAGAGAAATTTATCTTAAGAAATGGTTGATCCAAGAAAAAGTTCTTGGATCAACGTCAAGCTGGAGGTTTTTCCTGACTCATGCAGCTGCAGTGGCTGACAAGCTCAATGTTGGCAAGCAGTATACTGGCTGTTGACTCCAATGAATGATGAATCCAAGATCTCCAGGCCAAATGGTGGATTGTTTGCTCACAGACAGTAGTAGGCAGCACAACAGGATGCTGATGCACAAAAGAGTGTCTCTTTTCCCAGGATGTCCATAAATATATTGGAAGCAGGCCACACCCCTAGGGAAACTCCCTTTCAATGGGTTGGCTGCTCAAAACATATACATCCAATCCCATCATGGGAATAACTCACATCACAATTGCTTAAACCACATAGAATTGTGGTCCAGCCAATTTGACACACAGCTCCAACTATCACAGTCCACTGCTTGTCAACTTGGCAGTTGTACACATCTTCTTAACCATATATAATCTCTAACTAAGGACAATTACAAATTCATATTTGCACCTAACATGATACACTAACATGTATACAACCGAAATGCATTAATTTTATTTACATTTCACAGTTCATAACAGAAGGAAAGAAAAATATATGATGCACATATACAATGAAGAAATATAACAATCACAGTCCTCATTTCTGCAACTGGTCATGTGATCATAGCTGATATTCAGAACTACCTTCTTCCACCACCCAATCAGTATTTCCCTTGTTCTCAGCAAGCACCTCAGCTGGTCATGGTTCTTTGCTTGGTGGGGTGACACAAACCTTCATTCCTGAAGGGTCTGGGCCATTAGTAGTCGTATCAGAATTGGGTTGCTGTAATTTTCCATTGACATTAATCACAAGGTATGGTAATACTAGGAGATGTCCTAAAGAATCTCCAGTATTCCAGACATATTCTTCTTTACCTCCATTATGTAATGTCAATCTAATTTCCCCTTGGTAGTCCGGATCTATCACACCAGATAGTACAGTAACACCCTTCTTTGTTGATTCAGAGGCATGAGGAAGCCAAAGTGGCCAAGTGGCATTCTTAATTTCCAGTTCAATGCAATCAGTATTGTGTTTCCAGGTGGCAGTGCTCCTCCCTTTGGGACTAAGACCTCCAGACCTGCAAAGCATAGGGTAGCAGGGACAGGAAGCAAAAATTTTTGAGTGAGTTTCCACCCCTTGATTCCTGGACCCATGAATCTTGGCTATTGGAGAAGCAGCACCCTATATTGGACACTGGTTTAGAGAATATACAGCCTCCTGGAGAACATAGCCCCAACCCTTCAAGGTATTGCCACCTAGCCAGTGCCATAATTGTGTTTTCAGTAGGCCATTCCATCCTTCTATCAAGCCAGCTGCTTTTGGATGATGGGGAACATGGTAAGACCAGTGAATTCCATCAGTACAGGCCCATTGCTGCACTTCATTTGCTGTGAAGTGTGTCCCTCAATCTGAAGCAATGCTGTGTGGGATACCACAATAGTGGATAAGGCATTCTGTAAGTCCATGGATGGTAATTTTGGCAGAAGCATTGCATGTAGGGAAGGCAAATCCATAATCAGAATAAGTATCTATTCCACTAAGAGCAAAATGCTGTCCTTTTCATGATGGAAATGGTCCAATGTAATCAACCTGCCACAAGGTTGCTGGCTGATCACCCTGAGGAATGGTTCCATGTTGCAGACTCAGTGTTGGTCTCTGCTGCTGGCAGATTGGGCACTCAGCAGTGGTGGTAGCCAAATCAGCCTTGGTAAGTGGAAGTCCATGTTGCTGAGCCCATGCATAACCTCCATCCCTGCCACCATGGCCACTTTGTTCATGAGCCCATTGAACAATGACAGGAGTAGCTGGGGAAAAAGGATGGCTGGTTTCCACTTAACGTGTCATCCTATCCACCTGATGGTTAAAGTCCTCCTCTGCTGAGGTCACCTTTTGGTAGACATTCATATGAGACCAAATATCTTTACTCCTTTAGCCCATTCAGAGAGATCTATCCACATACCTCCTCCCCATACATACTTGTCACCAATTTTCCAATCATGCTCCTTCCAAGTCCCAGACCATCTGGCCAAGCCATTAGCCACATCCCATGAATCTGTGTACAATCGTACATCTGGCCATTTCTTTTTCCATGCAAAGTGAACAGCCATATGCACAGCTCAAAGTTCTGCCCATTGGGAGATTTCCCTTTCTTCAAGGAAGTCCCAGAAAAGGGCTGCAGTACCACTGCTGTCCACTTTCGAGTGGTGCCTGCATATTGTGCAAAACCATCTTCAAATCAAGCATGAGTTTTCTCTTCCTCAGTCAACTGATCATAAGGAACTCCCCATGAAGCCATAGGTGCAGACTGGGAGAGGGAAGGTAATGTGACTGGAGTGGAGACCATAGGCATTTGGGCCACTTCCTCATGCAACTTACTTGTGCCTTCAGGTCCTGCTCAAGCCTGATCTCTGATATACCACTTCCATTTATTGATGGAGTGCTGCTGTGCACTTCCAACTTTATGACTCTGTGGGTCAGACAATACCCAGTTCATGATGCACAGCTCAGGCCTCATGGTGACTTGGTGGCCCATGATTAGGCGTTCAGTCTCTACTAAAGCCCAGTAACAAGCCAAAAGCTGTTTCTCAAAAGGTGAGTAGTTATCTGCAGAGGATGGCAGGGTCACCAGTGCCTTTACAGTTAATCAAATTGGAGAACTAAAACAGAATCAGTGAGAACCAATTTAGGAAGCCCATCCTTATGATTCTATCTCTCTGGAACCACTCCCAGTACCAAATGTGTTCGGCTGGGTTCTCTAGAGAAGCAAAACCAGTAAAGTTTATATATACATATAGAGAAAGCAAAATTTATCTCAGGAAAATGGTTCACACACTTATAGAAGCTGGCAAGTCCCAAGTTCTTGGATCAATGTCAAGCTGGAGGCTTTTCCTGACTCATGCAGCTGCAGGGGCTGACAAGCTCAAGATTGGCAGGTAGTATCCTGGCTGCTGACTCCAACGAATGACGAATCCAAGATCTCCAGGCCAACTGGTGGATTGTTCGCTCACAAACAGTTGTAGGCAGCACAACAGGATCCTGATCCACAGAGGAGTGTCTCTTTTCCCAGGATGTCCCTAGATATATTGGAAGCAGGCCACACCTAGGGAAACTCCCTTTCAATGGGTTGGCTGTTTAAAACATACACATCCGATCCATCATGGGAATAACCCACATCACAATTGCTTAAACCACACAGAATTGTGTTCCAGCCAAGCTGACACACAGCTCCAACTATCACACCACCCCTCACCCAAATCAACATGTGACCTCCAACTAGAATCTAGAATTTAACAATGAATTTTCTGTCTCCACTGTTACACATTGTACAACACCCACTGCATCAATAATAAGCTAACATTGAATAGGAATTTTCTCTGTGCTAGTGGCTTCTAAGCTCTATTTTTCTGTGTAGGCTTTTGATACAATTGCGAACTTACTATAAGCTTATTACTAATGGGAAATTTTATACTTATTCAAGAAATAAGGAAGTCTTTTAAAATATTAAGTAGCTGATGTATTACAATATCTGTGGAGCACTTAGTCACTTCTCTTTGAAAAGATCATAACAACACCTGTTGTCTTTGTTATCTAGTGCTGCTATAACAAAAATTCGACAAGTGGGTAGCTTTAACAGAAGTTTATTTTTTCACAGTTTAAGAGGCAAGAAGTCCAAATTCAGAGCATTGGCTCTAAGGGAAGATTTTTTCTCTCTGTTGGCTCTGGAAGAAGGTCTTTGTCTCTTGAGCTTCTGTTCCTGGGCAATCTTCATGTGGCTTGGCATCTATTTCCCCCCATCTCTGCTCACTGTGGCATAGTGTCTAAGGCATTTGACCACTAACCAGAAGGCTAGTGGTTCAAATGCACCAGCCACTCAGTGGAAGGAAGTTTGGGCAATCCACTTCCGTAGTGATACTGCCTTGGAAACCCAAGGAGGGGTTGCTATGAGTCAGAGCTGACTCAGTGCCAGTGTGTTGCATTGCTGCTCACTAGCTTATTTGTTTAATCTCTTTTATATCTAAAAGCGATTGACTGAAGACATAATGCTACACTAATCCTGTCTCATTAACATAACAAAGACCACCCATTCCCAAATGGAATTATAACCACAGGCCTAGAAGTTAGGATTTACTATACATAGTTTTGGGGGACACAATTCAACCCACAACAACTATCGTTGACAGGCTTGTTTTCCTCATTGAAATGTATGCAGTAAGAGTAGAGTTAGCAACTGATTATTCATTTACTTGTGTACTGTAATTAGCTAAGGAAGAAACAAATTAATTTAAAACCAATTTTCATCATCTACACACATGCACAGGAATTGATTGCAGGTTGAATTTGCTGAATAAAAAGTGAAGCTAGCTAATCTCAATTTGTATTTAATTGAGTAAATGTCAGCTATTGATTTCTGCAGCTTACATTGAGGCAATATGTCTGTCATTCTTTGAATGTAGCCAAGCACAATCACTGTGCAGTTTAATTAGGTGTGGGCTTGTCAATTCACTTGCTTGAGGAAGATGAAATATTTAGCTGCAGTGGAAGGAAAAGCCTCAGCCAGCCGCCTACTCTATCACCCTCCTTCACACTGTTACTCGTCTGAATTTAATGTCCATTGATTCTTATTGTGGGATGTACAGAGGAGCCCCTTGGTAATGTGATGTTAGAAGATTGGGCTGAAACTGATATTTAGGCTAACTGAATTCACTCAAGCTTTCTGAAACTCATAACAACACATCATTACATTTCAGAGAATGACTTGTCCATGTGTTATAGCACAGTGTGCCTGGTTTTCTTAAAGGGCAATGCATGCCACCATTGTCCTACAAGGTTTATATATCACTTGCCAAGTGTGATGCCTTCTGTCCTGGCATAACACAATATATATAATATTGCACTGCATCTGAATGCTACCATTCATATAAAAAGTGGCTTGAAAGCTGTTATACTGTGGGGATTGTAATCAGCGTCAAAAAACAAAATGTGCATGAACTGTTGAATGCAAAACGAATCTGCTTTATAAAATTTCACCCA
>NW_006921794.1:4852374-4853576 GCF_000298275.1 Orycteropus afer afer
TGCAGATTCTACATTATTCTTTAGCGTTGCATAGTATTCCATTGTGTGAATGTACCAAAGTTTGGTTATCCATTCCTCAGTTGTTGGACATCTAGGTACTCCAAATATTCTTAAATGTTCCTTTTTTTTTTTTTCCTGTTTGTGCAGCTAGTGCTTTTTTCCATCTCTTTGATTGGCTGTAATTATTTTTTAAACTAACTTTTCAAATAGGTGAGCAATCATGGTGTATTCCCTAGGACTACCATAACAAAATAACACAAAGTGGATGGCTTATAAGAATAGAAATTTATTGTCTCTCAGTTCTGGAGAGGAGTAGTTCAAATTCAGGGTGTCAGCAGGAACTTGTTCTCTCTGAAGTCCCTAGAAGAACATTTTTTTCTTATCTTTTCTAGCCGGTAGCCCCAGATATTTCTTAGCTTGTAGAAATAATTCCAACCTCTGTTTTTTTCTTCATATTGCCACTTTTGCCTGCATGTATCTTTTCTCCTCTGTTATAAACACACCACTCAGATTGGATTAGGCCCCACCATGCTCCAGCATGACCTCATCTTAACTAATAACATCATTAAAGATCCTACATCCAAACAAGGTCATATTCACAGCTACCAGGGTTAGGATTTAAGCATATATTTTTGGAGGACACAATTCAATCCATAATAGATAGTTAAAGTACCCTGTTGATGAAATTATTTTTAACAGTGGTATGAAACTCTGTTTGAAGAAATAAAAAGACCCTTAAGTAGAAATGTCTTTTACAGTAGCTCTGTAAAGTTAGATCATTTTGGTTATTTTGTCATATGGCTGCATTTTAAGCCAGTGCGGGGCCTGGTAGACATATGAGGATATGTAAATGGAAATATCAGAGTCCAATGATGATAAATACTGTGATGGTTAATGTTATATGTCAACTTGGCTAAGCTGTGATTCCCATTACTATGTAGTTGTCTTCCATTTTGTGACCTTATGCAACTATTATCCATTTTGTGATATTATGTAATTATCCCCTTTTTAAGTATGTTGCAAATCCTAACATCAGCCAAAACCAGGCCAGGAGCTGATTGTGGAACAGACCATCAACTGCTCATGTGCAAATTCAACTTGAAGTTAAAGGCAATTAAAACAAGTCCAAGAGAGCCAAAGTATGATCTTGAATATATCCCTCCTGAATTTAGAGATCATCTAAAGAATAGATTTGATGCATT
>NW_006921794.1:4855541-4900783 GCF_000298275.1 Orycteropus afer afer
GAGTCGGCCCCGACTCATAGCAACCCCTCCTTGGGTTTCCCAGGCAGTATCACTACAGAAGTAGGATTGCCCAACCTTCCTTCCGAGGAGTGACTGGTGGGTTTGAACCACCAGCCTTCTGGTTAGCAGTCAAGTGCTTTAGCCACTATGCTACCAGAGACAGAGTTAGTGTGAGTTATATCTTGAGTCATAGCTATACAAAAGGACATGACTCAAGTCACATCTTCCTCAAGCCACACCCTTACACTGATATAGGGAGAGTTTCGTTATTGGTGTGACTTGCATCCAATATCCATATGGGTGCTCTGGCAAGGCTCTCCTTTGCTCTGGATCCTGCATTTGGCTTGTTATTATCTGACCTCTGATTCTCGGGACTGGAGCTAGCAGCCTGTTGTTTGATTTGCTGCTTCTGGGATTCACCAGCATCTGCAGCCCTGTGAGCTGACAGCCTGTCATCTGACCTGCCATTTGTGGGTTTACCCCTACAACCACGTAAGGAGAAGCCTCCATCCTGATGCCTGGCCAATGGATTTGGGACTTGCCAGACTCTACAGCTGTGTGAGCCATTTTTATTGACATAAATCTCTCTCAGTCTCTCTAGATAGAGAGATAGATAGAGATACATATGCTTCTCTTGTTTTGCTTCTCTAGAGAACCCAGCCTAAAAAAAATGCACTCATTGTTTAGTTCAAGAATTCTTTCAAAAACTCACTTGGCATTCCATCTTTACCTGCTTGGTCAATTGTCACTGTGGCATTTATTGAGCCTGTAGGGCACCTTCTCTATAAAACCTCATATGCTTCCATTAACTCATGGTATTTATACAATACTCTCCAAGGGGCATGGAGTAATAACATGGTAAATGATAAGCTTTCAGCTCAGGTCACTGTAGTTGGGGAGTTATCTGATAGTGATGTTGTTAGCAGCTGTTGAGTTAGCCTCAACTCATGATGACCTCATGCATAATGGAATGAAACAATGCCTGGTCCTGGGCCATCCCCATAGCTGGTTACATATCAGACTATTGTGATCCATGGAGTTTTCATTGGCTGATTTTTGGAAGTATCACCAGTCCTTTCTTTCTAGTCCATCTTAGTCTGGAAGCTTTGCTGAAACTTGTTCTGCATCAGCACATGTAAGCCTCCACTGACAGGTGGTGGCTGCATATGAGGTGTATAGGCTGGGACCCAAACCTAGTTCTTCCATGTGGAAGTTGAGAATTGTACCACTGAACCTCCATTGCAGAGCACTTTTAAGAAAAGACTCAAACTGAAAGATATTTCCTCCTAACTTGAAACCAGGAAAACCTATGGAAGTTCTCTCACTGAAAGCCAAGGAGACAGGCATTTACACATATTCATCAATACTTTAGTGGGTGTTTTTATAAAAGACATATATTCTGGTCCAAGCTTACTTTTCAGCTCTCTGTCTTGACACATTCCTACTTACACTTCCTGCCCCAGTCATACTGGTCTGTCTCTTCTAAAATGGAGATGGGACCGCCAATAGTCAATAAGCCCAAGTCTTGATCCAAAGCTAGATCTACCTCTCAGCCTGAGTCTAGAATACACTAGAGGATGTTGCAAGAGATGGAAACCAAGTGCACTGATTACCTACTCTGGGGAGTCCATGCTCACTGAGCAAAATTATCCCTCCTGCCTGTGATTTGGTTTTCTGTGTAGCTCTGTCTTTAGCATGCATTCTGTTCCTGTGAAAGTTAGAATTTTAATTGTAAATTATATCATGATTTTCATTTTATACATGAGTGCCATGAGGGTAGCCCTTGGGTGGTGAAAATGGTTAACATGCTCAGTAGCTGCTTAACTGAACGGTTGACAGTTGAGGTCCACCTAAAGTTGCCTTGGAAGAAAAGTCTGGTGATCTATTTAAAAGGTCACAGCCATTGAAAACTCTATGGAGTAAAATTCTACTCTGACACACATAGGGTCACTATGAATTGAAATTAACTCAAGGGCAACTGGTTACCATGAGGTTTGCTAGTGTGATTCTGCAATTCAGAATGGATCTATCTTAGATTGCTGAAAATTCAGAGTTTTGATTCTGTATATCTAAGGGCTCTATATTGCAGTAAATTGACAAAGATAATAAATGCAAATTCCTGAGAACTCCTGAGCAATGGCTTTCTGGTCCTTCCTCAGGCTAAATGCCACCCTGATCCCTGTACTGGACAAGCCAGAGAATGAAGTATTCTTTCTTAATTAAATGTTTATATCAAGCATGATCATGTAGTAATAACTGATATCAGTGTTCCTCTTTATGTGTACAGTATTCCTTCTGATAATCTCAAGAAGTAGGTGGAGTTCTTATCTTTCTTCTACACATAAGAAAACTGAGATTAAATTATTCTTTCAAGTCACTAGTATATGGTGGAGCTTTGATGCTAGACCAGGTCTCCTGGGTTTAGGGCTTGTTCCATTGTGATCACTGCTTTTCCTTTAGCTTATTAGTTCTTCATTTTATCAAATCTATAGGTGCAAATAGGAGCTCTGGTAATGTAGTGCCTAAGGCACTTAACTGCTAACCAGAAGTCTGGCGGTTCAAACCCACCAGCCACTCCTCGGAAGGAAAATGGAGCAATCTACTTCCATAGTGATACTATCTCAGAAACCCAAGGAAGGGTCGCTATGAGTCGGATCTGATTTGACAGCAGTAAGTTAGTTTATAGGTGCAAATGGTTAACACTCATGGATACTAATCAAACCTCCCAAAGGCCTCTTGGAAGAAAGACCTGGTGATTTTCTTTCCAAATATCAGCCACTGAAAACTCTAAGGAGGACAGTTCTACTCTGACATGCTTGGGGTCTCCGTACTTTGGAGTTGACTATATGGCAAATAGGAGCTCTGGTAGCATAGTGGCTAAGGCACTTGACTGCTAACCAGAAGGCTGGCAGTTCAAACCCACCAGCCACTCCTCGGAAAGAAGATGGCGCAATCTACTTCCATAGTGATACTGCCTTGGAAACCCAAGGAAGGGTCACTATGAGTTGCGTCCAACTCTACGGAACATAACACACACACACACACATATGGCAAATGATGATGGTGGTGTGGATAGATCTAGAAAGCAAAATAAGTTAGAAACCCATGTTGGTAGTGCCTATACTGAAGTCGTCAGGAGCGTATGAGCAGCTTAAATGCATGCTTTACCAATTATACCCGTGATCTGTCCTCAGGTTGTGTTCCTCACCCATCTTGCCTACTCCTGATAGACATGACAGGTCTTGTGCTAAGGCGGGGCTCATTTCCCTTTCTCAGTGGTGCTTCCTTTGATGCATGCTACTGTTCAGGGCCCTGTTGAGATTTTGATTAAAAAAGACAGATATTGTGCAACTTCTATTAATGTTTTATTTTTCCTGTAGCAAAATGTAGGCTCTTGCAAGTTTCTCAAGGGAATTTAATTTTCCATGTCTGTTGGCAAATTCAATTTTGAGTTTTACATGAAACACTAGAAAACAGTTAGTGGCCTGGTCAGGGGTTATGCTTGTAATTCAATGATTTTTTTTGAGGTGACTTTAACTCTTTTGCAACCTAGATTCCTCTTCCATGAACTTTATTAAGTTAAAAACAAACAATTATTATTTTTTAAAGCACTTAAAGTATTAAACTTTCTTCTGCTCCACCTCCCATCTCTGCTTATGGTGATGCATCTGATATATTTTTTATAATGTTCCCTAAATGTAACAACAACAAAAAGCTCTAGTGGCCCAATAATAATTAGCTGCAAACTAAAAGGTTGGCAGTTTGAACCTATCCATTGGCTTTATGGAAGAAAAGATCTGGTGATCTGCTCCCATAAAGATCACAGCCTAGAAAACGCAGTGGCCTGTTGTATTCTGTCACATTGTTCAACATGAATTGAAATGGACTTGATAACACCTAACAACAAGAACAAGAAAGGTAAGAAAATATTCTGCAAAGTAAGAAATTATGAAAATCTCTTTTGAAAATGCTCAATGCACAATAATTAATGTTTATACGCCTAAAGAGCTTTATAATACTTCCAGTGATACTGTGTCCTTACCTATCTATCTATCTATCTATATGTGTGTGTGTGTGTGTGTGTGTATATATATATATCTTAGAGTCCCAGTCTTCACATAGTTCAATATATATATAATTTACATTCTTTAATCCTGGGACCTATGTCAGCTTTGTGGATTTGCTGAAACTTTTCCTTTCCTTTCTTTTTTATTTGCCACTTGGATATTGTGTATTTTTCAACTCATTAGAACTTTTCTAATGTTGGAGCTAGAATAGGAAAGTGCAGAAAATCAAGCAAAGAAATTTGACTTCTTTTGTGATTTGACCATATCAATCCTTTGGAAAAGCCATCAAATAAATCCAGCCAGCAGCCAGCATAGATTTTGGAGGTACCATTTCTACTAGTATAGAATAATATACTCACATAGAATAGTAAGGAGGAGCTCTGGTGAAATAGTGCCTAAGGCATTTGACTGCTAACCAGAAGGCTGGCAGTTCAAACCCACCAGCCACTCCTCGGAAGGAATGTTGGGTAATCTACATCCGTAGTGATTCCGCTTCAGAAACCCAAGGAGGGGTCGCTATGAGTTGGGCCCAACTCGACGGCACATAACAACAACAACGGAATAGTAAGAAGCTCTGGTGGTGTAGTGCCTAAGGCATTTGACTGCTAACTAGAAGGCTGGTGGTTCAAACCCACCAGTCACTCCTCGGAAAGAAGATTGGGCAATTTGCTTCTCTAGTGATACTGCCTTGGAAACTCAAAGAGGGGTCACTGTGAGTCGGGACCAACTCGAAAGCAGTGGTTTTTGTTTGGTATAGAATGAAGCACAGAGACTTGAGACCTGGAGTAAATTGGAGTAGGGAGGAGATCTGAGTACTGCCTTTCATGCACCTATTATGAACTTCTTCTCCCAAGGCTACTATTTTTGTTTTTTCCTTTCTGGGATCTCACATGGTCATGCTTACAATACCATGCAATCAATCATTCACTTCCTCTCAGAAAGACTAAGATAAAACTTGGAAAATGATTGAGCTAATATCTATGTGTGTGCTTTAAAAAAGCTTCAAGGTTATTGACTGTAAGATTCACATTTAACCATAAAGACTTCATTCAACCATAAATTTACAGAAAACAGAAACAACCCAGTTTTCTGTTTGTTATTTTCAACAGCTGGCTTGGGTGGAACTCTTGCTTTCTAAAGTGAACCGCAGAAGGGAGTTAATAAAAAGATGTTTCACAGACTGGAAGTTTCTGTAATTTTCTTAGTAGGTTGCCTTATGAGGAAAAGGATATAAAACGCATATTTTATCCACCCTAAATCTTGTCCATGTCTTACCCGACTTGTGAATTCCCTTTTCAGAGTTTTCCTTCTTGCTAAGAGCCTGCTCTGCCCTGAGAGGAAGGAGACAGCTGGGCTTGGGGACAGTTGGGGGCCCAACTTTCTTTCAGAAGGCACCTCTTCTGGAGCCATCTGCTCCTTGCCTCGTGAGCTACCCATTAAACGCCAGACTACACTGAGGTCTGGAAAGAAGATGAATTTTCCACTGTCATCGAGGAGAACACCATGTCTAAGTCCCAATGGCTGAGTTAATCCCCAACCTTAATTGGGCTGAGGTGGTTTGGGAAATGGAAAATACATATTGTGATCTTATTTCACTAATCCTTCCATCTCCTTTTTTATATTTTAGATCTCATAAAGTTAGGAGGTAACAAAATATGGTCTCTTTATGAAGGCCATCTAAAGTGCAAGCCAATAAACTTTTGGAGCAATGGTTAAGCATTTGGTTGCTAACTGATAGGTCGGTAGTTTGAACCCACCAGCAGCTCGTGGAAGAATGATATGGCAGTCTGCTTTCCCAAAGATTTACAGGCTTGGAAACCCTATGGAACAGTTCTACTTTGTCCTGCAGGGTCACTAAGAAATTGAATCAACCCCATCGTAATAGGCTTGCTAACCAGTCTTAGTGACCATCTTGTCTGACATCAGTAGATGACATTCAGGAAATGTTTGCTAATAATCAAACAGTCAAGCAGAGAAAACATTATGTAAATAAAATGTTAAATTCACTAGATCTAGCAGAGTTTCATATCTACATTTTATTTTGAAAGCAATATGAGCATGCTGAAGGCAAAGATCATGCTTTTTTTCTTTACTAATTCTAGATCAAAGAAGGAGCCACACTTTACCAGTTCTTCAGCAAAGAAAGAAGGGAAACTTAAGTGACATCCTATAGAGCCAAGCTGACCTCTGAATATCAGCATATTCTAATTCCACTGTATGTGTTGCACAAACTCAGGCATAAATTCATCCCCATGCAGAAGACCTCGTTCTGAAGGCCTGTAGAGTTTATATTAGACATTGCTTGGGTATGGTTGAAGCTGAATGTGATGAACTTGACTTAGAAGCCTTGAAATCTTTCATAGATGTGATTTGGGGCTGTGAATATCAGAACATTTGTCAGGGGTGTTTTATGTACCTTATCCCTAATGTTTGTAGAAATCTCAAAGTAGATATTACTATTCCATTTTAAGATGAGGAAATAGACTGAGATACGTTAAATGACTTACCTAAGGATACAACTTGTAAAGCTGTTAAATATGGATTTTTATCCATATATGCCTGACTTGAAGGTCCCATTCTTTTATTTTTTGAACCACACTTTGCTGCCTTTTTGTTACACTGTCTTGGACCTGGTAGTGTTTCTCACGTACAGCAATACACACAGTGGCAAATGCACCACACACCATTAAACAAAGTGTTTCACACATGCATCACTAAACACAGTTACACACAGATCTTAAACCATTAAGCACAGCTTTCACACCTGCATCACTAAAAGCAATAGCACATGCACACACACTTCTAAACACAGTGTTTCATATAAACATCACTAACTGCAGTATGCCCCAGTGACTAAGGCTCTCCTGTTGGATCATGGCCAATGGTTAAGTGTTCAAAATAAATTAATAAAAAAGCTTATGTGCCCCTGGCAAGCTGGTTGTGATTCATTTTACCATTTATATTTTTCGTTTCAGGACTTCATCTGATGGATGTGCCAGCCACACTTTCTTCTATGTACTCTAAAAGATATCTGCAGATCAAACCAAACAGCTATTGATTTGTATACCGAGAATTAATTACCAAGGCCTTCTAAGTAATTGCTTTTGGTGAGCTAGGTTTTGAATTTATGCCAGAGGCCAATATGGGGGCAACATTATAAGAAGCAGGATTATGAAACTTGTAATTATATTTATCATAAGGAGAAGCTGATTATAGATTAGTAAATAAGTACAAGTAAGCCCATGCTTACCTTGCTTACTGAGTATTCTGTCCCTGTCAGGGATTGTAAATTGGAAAAGAGGCTTTGATTCTATAGGAAGGAACTGTGAGAGAGACAGATGCCAGCCATACCTAAAAGCAAAATCTCTGATGTGGTGAAAAACTGTGAAATTGTTTACTACAGATTAGTAAGTAAGCACAAGGAAGCCTGCGCTTATCATTTTTGGTAATCTGACACTGATCATAAGGATATTTTTATCTATTTCTCCTATTTGTTTGTTCACTTTTTGTGTTGCATACATATTTTGACAGTGTTGTTGTTATGTGCTGTTGAGTCAGACCCGACTTATAGCAACCCCTCCTTGGGTTTCCAAGGCAGTATTACTATGGAAGTAGATTACCCAACCTTCTTTCCGAGGAGTGGCTGGTGGATTTGAACCACCAGCCTTCTGGTTAGCAGTCAAGTGCCTTAGGCACTATGCTACCAGAGCTCCTTATTTTGACAGTATGCAGTGTAAATGCTAATTTAAAATTGTTTTCTTTTCTTGATGAATCAACTCTTTTATCATTATAAATCCCTATTTATCTGTGGGGAGTTCCTGGGTGGTGCCAACAATTAATGTACTCAGCTGAAAGGTTGGAGGTTTGAGCCCACCCAGAGGTGGTTAAAAGTTTGCAAATTTTCTGCCCTCTTAGAACTCTTAGTCATTGGATGCTCCTTTCAGGACGCTAACTGGAATTGAGAAGTTCAACTACTCTGGGATCCTCTGCTGTGAGACAGCCAAATTATGTAAAGAGACTATGTAGAAAGAAAGAAACAGGAAGAGAAGATTAGAGAGAGAAGGGAAGGAAAAGAGAGGGGAAGGTAGGGAAGGGTGGGGAGGGGAGGGGAGGGGAGGAAAGAGAGAAGAGAAAAGATTGAGCAAGCTAGGAGCATTGAGGCACCAGACATGTGAGTGAAGAATCCATCTTGGATGTTCAGCCCAGTTCGGCCTTCAGATTACTACAGACCCAGGTATCACATGACTGTAACTGCATGAGGAATCCTAAAGGAAATCTACCCTACTGGGCCCAGTCAATCCACAGAACCATGAGTGATAATAATAAATTTGTATTTTAAGTCACTATGTTTTTGGTTGTTTGTTTTAGGCTGCAACAGATATTTGAAATGTGCCATATGTGATTTGTTTTGTATTTATCCCTTTTGGGGCTATTAAAGATTCTTGAGTCTTATTTGATATCGTTTGTCAGTTTTTCTCAGGTCTTAACCAATATCCCATCAAATATTGGTTTTATATTCTGTTTAGTCTCTATTTCTGAGACTCCAATTGCATGTATGTAAAACATTGCCATTGCATTTCATATATCTCTTACTATTTTCTTTGGATTTTTAAATTCCTTTTGTGTATCACAGGCAAGAATTTTTCTACAGGTATATTTTCCACATACTTTTCTTTTGATGTCTTTATTACAAAATCCATCTCTTAAGCTTTTAATTTAAACTTTTATAATGCATTTAATTAACTTTAATAGGATAATATTTTCTGGTGAAATTCTTCACATTTTCATTTACATCCTACTTGTTTTCATGACAGTTATTTTAAAGTGTACATTGTACAATCTGCATTATTGAGAGTCTTTTCTATTGCATGTTTTTTCCTCTCTTTTCGTACGTTATTGTCAGACATTGTGTATGAAAAATTATGAGATTCCTGGATGGTTTTATCTTCCTCCCCAAACCAAAAAAACAAATTCACTGCTGTTGAGTCAATTTGACTCATAGTGACCTCTCCTTGGGTTTCCGAGGCAGTATCTCTACCAAAGTAGATTGCCCAGTCTTCCTTCTGAGGAGTAGCTGGTGGGTTTGAGCTGTCAGCCTTCTGGTTAGCAGTCAAATGCCTTAGGCATTATGCCACCAGAGCTCCTATCTTCCTCCCAAGAGGATTTATTTTTTCTTCTAGCAGGTAACTAGAGTAAGAGCAACTTATCTTTATTCAATCAGGGACTGAGATGTTTTGAGGGTACATTTTATTCTCTTTGAGGGAAAGTCTATTTTTGAACTGTCTTACTTTTAAGGCACAGCCCTTCTATAGGCTCAGTTAAAGGCATTTTTTTTTTTTTAAGAAGATTCATCCTTATTGGTGGACCCTAAACTTCAATTTTATTCTCTGTCTTGTATCAAGACTGATGAAAGATATATTTAGCTTTTAGACTCTTGGCTCCTGCTGTTTGCTTGACTTCTTACCATGGGAAGTTTAGAAATCAGCAAAGATTTTAGGAGAAAAATGTCACAAAATGTTGGCTCATTTCCCTGAAGTTCTCTTTGTCCAGGACCTAGTTCTGGATGCCCCAATTGTTTTTGATGCCTACAAACAGGTGTTTTGCATTTTACCCAGTTTTATAATAGTTCCTGGCAGGAAGGTTGGTGTGTTGCAAGCTACTTTATTACAGATCAAGGCCTATAATTTTGAGAACCTTTTAGAGGATCCAAACATTTTTTTTTTTTTTTTTCTAACCACAGTATCAAGAAGAGTACTTCTAATCAGCCAGTGTGTCTTTATCAAACAGACAAAATGAACTATGTAATTGTGTTTTCTTTTTTGAATTTCTGTTTAATTTCCAGCAAGCATATACACCTTCATTAGATGCATTTTGGGGGTGGTGGTGGAATGGAGTCTTAACCTCACTGGTTTCATTTCCTCACTTGCTATACTGTATATTTTTGTAATATTTAAAAACTCTATTTTGTAATGAGTTGATATGTAAATTTAAAAATAGTGGTAAATTTTCATATTTGGAAGTTGGAGGAAGTCAATAGATGTCTAGCAATTACAGATAACTCTTTCCTACAGTTTAAACAATGTGTCAAGATTGACATTTAAATAATTACTGGAAATCTTTTAAACAAAATGAGATTATTGTTGATCAGAGCCTTTGATGGATGACCTACATGCTGTTGTGGTTAGAGGCCAATGAGTCAGTTATGACTCATAGTGACCCTACATACAACAGAATGAAACACTGCCCAATCCCCTGCCATCCTCACAATCATTGCTATATTTGAGCCCATTGTCGCAGCCTCTGTGTCAACCCATCTCATTGAGGGTCCTCCTCTTTTTCACTGACGCTCTATTTTGCCAAGTATGATGTCATTCTCCCAGGACTAGTTTCTCCTGATAACATGTCCGAAGTAAGTGAGAAGAAGTCTCACCATCCTCGCATTGAAGGAGCCTTTTGCCTGTCCTTCTTCCAAGACAGATTTATTCTTCCTTCTGACAATCCCTGTTTTTTTCAATATTACTGCCAAAACCATAATTAAAATACATCAGTGCTTCTTCAGTCTTTTTTATTCATTGTTCAGCTTTCATATGTATATGAGGTGATGGAAAATACCATGGCTTAAGTCAGGTGCACCTTAGTCCTCAAAGTGACATCTTTGCTTTTGAACACTTTAAAGAGATGGTTTGCAGCAGATTTCCCAATGCAATATGCCATTTGATTTTTTTGACTGTTGCTTCCATGCAGGTTGATTGTGGATTATGGTAAAATGAAATTCTTGACAACTTCTACCTTTTCTCCATTTACTGTGATGTTGCTTATTGGTCCAGTTACAAGAAATTTTGTTTTCTTTATATTGAGTTGTCATACTGAAGGCTATAGTCTTTGATCTTCATTAATAAGTGCTTCAAGTCTTCTTTGATGGCAGCAAGCAAGGTTGTATCATCTGCATATCAAAGGCTGCTAATGAGTCTTCCTCCAATCCTGATGCCACATTCTTCATATAGTCCAGCTTCTTGGATTATTTGCCCAGCATACAGATTGAATAAGTGTGGTGAAAGGATACAACCCTGATGCACACCTTTCCTGATTTTAAACCATGCAGTATCCATTTGTTCTGTTTGAACAACTGCTTCTTGGTCTATGTACAGGTTCTGCATGAATACAAGGAAGTACTCTGGAGTTTCTCATTCTGTGCAATGTTATTCATAATTTGCTATGATCCACACAGTCAAATACCTTTGCATAGTCAATGAAACAAAGGTAAAACGTCTTTCTGGTATTCCCTGATGTCAGCCAAGATCCATGTGACATCAGCAATGATATCCCTCATTCCACATGCTTTTCTGAATCTGGCTTGAATTTCTGGCAGTTCCCTGTCCACATACTGTTGCAACTATTTTGAATTATTTTCAGAAAAATTTTGAGTGTGATATTAATGATTTAAAAAAAAAAAAAAAACCAAACCCACTGCCATCGAATAAATTCCGACTCATAGAGGCCCTCATTGGGTTTCTGAGGCAGTAAATCTTTACGGAAGGAGATTGCCCAGTCTTCCTTCCATGGAGTGGCTGGTGGGTTTGAACCACCAACCTTCTGGTTAGCAGTAAAATGCTTAGCACTGTACCACCAGAGCTCCTTGATATTAATGGTTTGGTTCATTAATTTCCACAGTCGGTTGGATCACCCTTCTTTGGAATAGACACAAATACCGATGTCTTCCAGTATGTTGACCAGGTTGCTGTCTTCCAAATTTCTTGGCATAAATAAATGAATGCTTCTAATGTTGCACCCATTTGTTGAAACATCTCAGAGTTCCATTAATTACTGGAGTCTTTTTTTTTTTTTTGCCAGTTCTTTCAGTGCAACTTGTACTTCTTCTTTCAATACCATTGGTTCTTGATCGTATGCTAATGTGTTACTTCCTGAAATGATGGAACATCAAATATTTCTTTTTGATAAAATCACTGTGTATTCCTTCCAACTTTCCTTGATGGAGCCTGCATTGTTCAATATCTTACCCATAGAATCCATCAATATTGGAAGTGGAGCCTTGGATTTTTTTCTTCAGTTCTTTCACCTTGAGAAATGCTGAGCATGTTCTTCCTTTTTGATTTTCTAACTCCAAGCTGCACATTTCATTATGACACTTTACTTTGTCTTCTTGAACCACTCTTGGAAATCTGTTCAGCTCTTTTACAACATAAATTTTTCCATTCTCTCTAGCTACTCTAAGTTCATGGGCAAGTTTCAGGGTCTCTTCTGATACTGAGTTTAGTCTTTTCTTTCTTTCCTGTCTTTATAATGACTTTTTGCCTTCTTCATGTATGACATCCTTGATGTCATCCCACAATTCATCTGATCTTCAGTCATTAGTGTTCATGAAGTGGTCTGTTCTTGAGGTGGTCTCTAAATTCAGGTGTGATACACTTAAGGTCATACTTTGCCTTTTGTGGACTTGCTTCAATTTTCTTCAGGTTCAACTTGAACTTGCATATGAGCAATTGATGGTCTGTTCCACAATCGGCCCCTAATTTGTTCTGACTGATGATATGGAGTTTCACCATTATCTTTTTCCACAGATATACTTGATTTGAGTCATGCATATTCCATCCAGTGAGGGCCACATGCACAGTCCTCACTTATGTTGTTGAAAAAACATATTTGCAATGAATATGTTGTTACTCTTGAAAATTGTATCATGTGATATTCAGAGTCATTCCTATCACCAAAGCCATACTTTCTAACTAGAGAACCTTCTTGTTTCCAACTTTTGCATTCCAATCACCAGTAATCATCAATGCATCTTTATTGCATGCTTGATCAATTTCAGACTACAGAATTTGGTAAAAAACTTCAATTTCTTCATCTTTGGCATTAGTTGTTGGTGAGTAAATTGGATTAAGAGTCATATTAACTGGTCTTCCTTGTAGGTATATAGATATTACCCTATCACTGACAGCATTGTACTTCAGGATAGATCTTGAAATGTTCTTTATGATGATGAATGTAACACCATTCCTCTTCAATTTGTCATTCCCGGTATATTAGAGCGTATTATGCCTGATTCTAGATGACCAATACCAGTCCATTTCAGCTCAGTACTTCTTAGGATATGAATCTTTATGTGTTTCATTTCATTTTTTGACAACTTCCAGTTTTCCTAGATTCAGACTTTCTACATTCCACATTCCAATTATTAATGGATGTTTGCCGCTATTTCTACTCTTTTTTTTTTAGTCATGCCACAACAGCAAGTGAAGGTCCTAAAAGCTTTACTCCATTCATGTCATTAAAGTTGACCTTACTTTGAAGAGGCAGCCCTTTCCAAATGCAAAGTATTCATCTATGAGATGTGAATAAACCTGGATTTCTAGGTGATAGATTACTTCTTATGAGACATTAAAGAATTCATTAGTGCTCTAGGAAGTGGTATTTAAACATCATGGACAAACACATCATTCAGTAACAGAAGGGAAGATTATGCTATCCTTAGCAGTCTACTACTTAGGTTTTTAGATAATCAAATATAATAAACTGCAATGTAAACAGAATGAGAGCAAGGTATTATTTAATTCAGTTTATTTGCCTAAGGAATAAAGTCTTATGTATAGTAGCATACAAAGCATGTCAATTTCAAAATCTCATTTATGTTACCTATGTGTGATAAGTGTAAAATAGCTACACATGCCAGTAGTCATTCCCTTGACCTCTCCCTTCCTGTTTCCTTCTTTCATTTCCTTTACTCATTATGTATCATTCTTGTATTTTTGTGAATAAGCTTATTGTTGAGTTACAGCCAGGGGCAATACTAAAAATATTTAACAACTACATGGCACAGGTAGCAATCAATCAGAACAGCTGCTGGATTAATCAGAACGATGCCTTAACAGCTGCTTGATTAATGAGAAAAGGTGCCTGTCATAAACAATGGATATGGCCAGAGCAGCTAAATTCCAACTCTGGTTAGGACCATGTTTCCTCTCTTCCCCTCCCCTCCCTTCCCCTCCTTTTCCCTCCCCTCCCTTCCTCTCCTCTCCCCTCCCCTCCTTTTCCTTCCCCTTCCCTCCTTTCTCTTCTCCTCTCCTTTCTTCCCTTCCCTCCCTTTCCCTCTTTTCCTCATCCTCCATCCCCTCCTTCCTTTCCTCCCTCTCTCCTTTCTTTTTACTAAAACCCAGTTCCTCTACTCCTATACTTGATTGCCTTCTAGACCATATTATCATGGAATAGACTAATTCCTTCTTTGTTTTCTAAACTTTTTTTTCTTGCTGTTGCTGAGAGATGTTTAAATCAGTCACTTCCATAAGTGAAAAGCTTTCTTAGTATAATTTATTCCCTTTCAAGCAAAAAAGAATTTAGAAAGAAAACATAATGCACTGTTTTCTTTTATTATTTAAATGGAAACAGAGTTTGTAGTGTGTTAATGAAAGAATGCATCTTAGGCAAAACAACAACAACAACAACAAAAACTCTCAAAACCTCATGATGTAGAAACATATTTTCCATTTGATGAGAAAATTTACATAAGAAAAAATTAAAATATTGAAAAATGGAAGATAAGCGAAATTACATTGTGTGTGGCAGTGGTGGTAGGACTGGTTAGGTGTTAGGAAGTTAATTTAAATAGAATCAGAATTGTTTGCAGAAGATCACACAGACAAAACCACAGTTCTGGCATTTGGTTTCTTTTCTTTTTCTTTTTAAAGAATAAGCAGGATTTATTTTAAACAAATAATCTTTCTCGTCAAAACTTGACAAGAGTTATTTATGAATGCTCACAGAAACTCATGTCAAGAAGAAACATGTCAAATACCATTTTTTGTTCCTTATTCACTTGTTTCACCTTTTAGTCATTCAAGGAATTTCTTCATTTAATAAACAGTTATTGGGTGCCTACACTGTGACAGCATTAAGATGGATGCACAGTTACATGGAAGAGATGGACATGTGTGATAAGCACAATTGGCAATAAACATAGAAAATGTGGGAACCAACAAGGAAGGCTCCTAACCCAGGTGTGGGGGTCAGAAGGAGTATGAAGAACTGAAGGGGCACAGGCTGCCCTCTAATTTCATAAAACTGAGTAAACATTGTGTCTGCCTTTCAATCTAGTGAAGGAGTAGACACATAAACAACTACTGAGAAAGTAATTGGGAAGTGTAATGTACAGTAGAGGGAGTGCCTGGATGTTATTTGGATGGGGTACGATATGAGATGGAAGGAGGGCTTAATGAAAAGGCTGACAATGAAGTAAACCTTGTAGGAAAAACAGAATATCGCCACACAGAGATGGTTGGGAATGTTACTCTAGGACAAGATCCAAGAAGCATGTGAACACAAGGGCTCCAGTACCTGGGGCACAGGTTATCCAGCAGAGGCTGGGAATGGAGTGTGGGAGAAGATGAGCCTCTCATGAGAATGTCCCAGGCCCTGCCAGTTGGTGAATACAAATGAGGATCATATTAGCATTTAAAGTCCTGATTCCCATGGTTTGTCACTGCTACCTAAACTTCTAGGACATACCGTGTTCAATCATCTCTCCTAGGTATATCTGGGACTTCCCAGAGGTATCTGTCTTACCTGGACTCCCATTCTTTTGCTCTAGTGTCTTCATCAAGATTCCTTGAGCCAGCCCCTGTTGACTGTGCCCTCCACAGAGCAGTCTCTGCCTAGTCCAGGGCACCTCGAATGGTGGTGGTCATCCTTGACCCTTAGGGCACCAATATGTACTGAGATCTGTGACTGGATATGGGGCAGTGGGGATAGATCAGGCTCTTTCTTCTATTCCTTTTGTTGTTTATGTGTGTGTGTGAGAGAGATACAGATAGAATGAGACAAAGAGTGCTACTGAGAAAGAGGCTATATTTCTCAAGCCCAGCATTTTTGTAAATTAAAAAAAAAACCTTCAAATTCCATGTGTATAAATTTATGAAAACAGACACATAGTTAGAGGGTGTCAGCCTCATGCCTTGTGCACCTGATGCTCACTATGGGCCAGACTGAACACCCTTTAAGAGTAGCTTTTGAAGGTTCTTCATTGGCTGTGGAGTTCCTGGCATTTGGGAGATATTCAGTACATGCTTATACAATTGAACTGACTCTCCTGTAGGAAAAGAGGCTGCTAAAAGGTGGGCTTGTTTGTTGGTAGGTTAATGATCTGATTATATCTGAGTCTTAGTGGACCCTGTGGATTATAGGTGAAGAGAGTTGTGGCAAGGAAACCAGGTGGGAAGTTGTGACAGCCTTCTAGGTGAAGGATGATAGGGGCTTGAACCAGAAAAGAAATAGTAGGAATGAAATGATGGGGACAGAGCTGAAAATATCGAGGACAACAGGGCTTGAGATAAATGAACAGTGGTAGGGAATAGAAGATGACTTCAGGGCTTATCTTGAGAGAGTTGGATGGATGATGATAAGACTGGCTTCAACAGTCCCATATAAATTAAATGATTTGCCCAAGGTCAGTGAACAAACTGATAGCACCATTATGTGTCTTTATGGTGCTAAAAACTCCAGGCCAGAGTATTTTCTATTTCATTACCCATATGGCCTTTCCCACAACATAAAAACTTCTACAAGCAGAATATACTACTTACGAATTGAATTGTGTGCCCCCAAAATATGTGTTGTAAACCCTAACTTCTGTGCCTGTAGTTATAATCCTATAAACCAAAACAAAAAAACAAACTCACTGCCATGGAGTTGGATCTGACTCATAGCGACCCCTCCTTGAATTTCCGAGGTGGTATCACTACGGAAGTAGATTGATTACCCAACTTTCCTTCTGAGGAGTGGCTGGTGGGTTTGAACCGCTAGCCTTCGGTTAGCAGTCAAATGCCTTAGGCACTACACCACCAGAGCTCCTATGATCCTATATGGGAAAGAATAATCTTTGTTATGTGAATGGAATGGGATTAATATAGAGTGTGTCTTTAGTCAATCTTTTTTTGAGATATAAGAGATAAAAAAAATAATTGAGTACCAGAGATGGGGGAAGCGAGATGCCAAGCCACATGAAGATTGCCCAGGAGCAGAAGTTGAAAGAAACAAGGCTCCCCCTCTAGAACCACCAGAGAGAAAGCTTTCTCCTAGACCCAGCACCCTCAATTCAGACTTCTAACCTCATAAACTGTGAGAAAATAAACGTGTTTATTAAAGCCACTCATTGTGGTATTTCTGTTATAGAGCACTAGGTAACTAAGACAATACTCAAATAATTTTCTAAAATGTCATTAAAATTAAGAAGACACTTAAAAAGACATAGGAGAAGCCACATTCAACAAGTACAGAAATAAATTAGAGATGAGAAAATATTAAAATACCTGACCTGCGTGGGTATCTGCATAATATTAAAAATGATCTCATCCATTTAGTTCTAGTGTTTGATGTCCTAATCTGAAATATGAAAAATGTTCTCACCAAGAGGCAGGCAAACTGAAGGAGGATATCTTAATATACAGTGAAATATAAATTAAAAGGCTCTCTAAAGCTATTAGTAAAAGTACTGAAATACATTAGCAGGTGCATGGGTTCAACTTTGGATGAATGTTCTTTGAAATCAGATTCATCACCAAAATTAATCTGAAAGGCGTCAAATCTGTGCTGGGTTAAAGAGGTGACAAATGAGAAGACTTCATTGAAGTTCCAAAATGTAAAGGGATCAGAATTAATAATCCTCTGTCGTTTGGTAACCTGAACACACAAGAGTCTATGAAACTCACATCTTGGAAGAGAGTTGAAAGAAGCTGAAATAATCACTGTTGAAAGGGGAAGTCTGGCCATCAGTTGAGTTGATTTAGTTTTATAAATAACTGTAAATCAGCCACAGATAACCATGAATATATGTTCCTGCAACTTTCATGTTTGCAGAGTTTGGGCATTCCAATACGCTGGTCAAACCATTCATTGTAATCCCCGTCTTTGTATTCTTTCCTGCACACACTTACCATTTACTCCCACTCCACAGACTCCACCCAAATGAACTTCTTGGAGATGATACGTTTTGGAAGTGTCAGTATTCATCCATTAGTGGTTTCAGTCACAGGATCTTCATTCATATGAACTCATACCATGAAAGTGTGCAATATTCCAAATATATAAGTCTTTCCAAAGGGAGATTTGTTTGTTTCTTCCATGGTGGGTTCGAACCACTGACCTTTCAGTTCACAGCCAAATGGTTTAACCACTACACCACCAGAGCTCAAGATACATACATACATGCATACATATATATCCAAATACCTAAAATAGCATATCTTTTTAGAAAAATTTTCTTTGCTCAATTCGCAGAGAGTTTTCTTGTTTCAAGTGATGAATTCAAGGTTACTCATCCTGGGCAATCCCAATGAAAGACTGAGCACAGCGGGATTACCGGGATCTAATATGCCTGAAAAAGAATCATGGTAGTACAGTGGTTAAATACTTGGCTGCTAACCAAAAGGTCAGCAGTTCGAACTCACTAGCCACTCCAAGGGAGACAGATGTGGCAGTCTGCTTCCAAAAAGATTTACAGCCTTGGAAACCCTATGAGCCAGTTTTACTCTGTCCTAACAAGGTGGCAACAGATGTGGCATCACATGCCTAATGCAGGTAACTTCTAACAGGAAATGTCTAACACAAACACTTGCTCTGGAGTTTGTTTTGGCCTAGATTTTGCCAGCTGGTTTGGCTGAGACTTGATCAGGACTGAGTGTGGGCTCTTCCTGCCCATCCTGCTGCTTCTCCCTTTTCTTTTCACAGGTGTCAGATCTGCCTTGTGGACTGAAGCTTTGCCCCACTCTAACACTCTTCTTCTCCATTTTCTCTTTTACACGTGCAATCTACCAATAAACATTTTGCATTCCTACTCTGTCCTAGTGTCTTTCCCTGACCTGTGCTCTTGGAATTCTTTCTAAACTTTAAAGAGGGAACGCTTTACCATTTTAGCAGAAGACAGAAACATTCGCTGACAGTAAATTCTTGTTGTTGCCTAAAGATCTCAAACGATTTAGAGTGTTAATTGTGAACATAAGGGATTGTTTTTGGCCAGAGACACATTAGTGTCTGGGAAGAGGTTAATAATAACTGAACAATTCAATTATCATTTCATAAGGGATGGTGCTTACCGGGTTGGTTCATTTTGGGCCACAGAATTTTTGCACACCCGTCAGATGGGAATCCTTTGGTTAACTAATAAAAACAAGGTTCAGGGATAACAACCAGACATTTATTAAGAATCTTCTATGTGCCAGGACTGTTTTTAAAAAACAGTTGCGAGTATCTCAGTTGGAAACCACAGTGACTTTGAAAGGTGGCTAATAACACCTCCATTTTTACAGAAGAGGAAATTGAAATTTGAGAGATTAAGCAACAAACTTTCTTTAGGTTATTTAAGTGCTCAAGCTAGGTCTCAGACTCAAAAGCCCTTGTCTTCTCAAATTCAACAAACTGCCTCCACCACAAAGGGCTCTTTAAATTCCAGATCTTAAAACAGTAACAAAGGGACCAGATGAGAATTAATAAACCTAAATTCTGGAATGAAATATTTATAGTTTACTGATCAGAATACAAGCAAACATACATAATATAGCAAAATGTATGTAATCCATAGGATTGCTTTAGTGGCAGGTGTTAAATCTAATCCCTTTTCACTGACACATGGACCTCTTAGCCAAATGTGAGTAAGAGAATTGCCATTTTCTCAGACCTGCTCAGATCTAGTTTCTCTTTTGTTGAGTCAAGCCCAAGGTTTCAAAGAGAGACATGGTCCATCCAGACACTGGTTAGAATAATGCTTTACTCACATAGAGAGGAGATAGTTACCTAGTACCACTCTGACTAGGATATACCACAAATGGGATGGCCTTAACAAACAGGAGTTTATTCTCTTACAATTTGGAGACATTAAGTCCAAGTTCAAAGTGCCAGGCTCTAGGGGCTGGGTGAAAGCCCCTCAACCTTGGGCTTTGGCTCTGCCTCCAGCTCCCAGCCCACTGAAGCTAGAAGGTTTTTTTTTACTTAGACAGCTGCTGGCTGCTGAGGCTGCCAAGCCCAAGGTTGACAAGTAAAAAGGCACAGTCCCGATGTTACCAAACCACATGGCAGGCCAGTCATTCAATTGCAAGTCCCCAGGTTGGCAGAGCATGGCACTGCTGAACAATGATGTGGCTATATGCAGGGTCCAAGCGTGCCATAAGCTAGAGACCATTCCCAAAGCTGCTTCTTATAATTTGGGAAGAAGACCACATACCCAGAGCAGCTACTCAGCTGTTTGTGGTAGATCCCATCATGGAGATGACTGCCAGTTTCATCATGGGGAATAACTACCACCAACTGCCCAGCCACTCAACCAGGACCAGCCAAGTTGACACACAAACATAACCACCACATAGAGCAAGGTCAGCTTCAATAGTGAGTGGGCATTGGTTCCCCATAGCCAGTGGGTCTCACTTCACAATTGTCACCAGGAGATGGTCTACATATACTCCTCTTATGCTGCAGTTGTTGCTGTTGTTAGGTGCCATCGAGTCATCTCCAACTCATAATGACCATATGCACAGCAGAATGAAACACCACCCAGTCCTGCACCAGGTCCACGATCATTGCTATATTTGAGCCCATTGCTGCTGACATTGTGTCAATCCATGTCTTGAGGGCCTTCCCCTCTTTCTTCAGCCTTTCACCTTACCAAGCATGAAACCCTTCTCCAGGGAATGGTCCCTTCTGACAACATGACCAAAGTAGGTGAGATGAAGTCTGGCCATTCTTGCTTCCAAGAAGCTTTCCGGCTGTACTTCCTCCAGGACAGATTTGTTAGTTCTTTTTGCAGTCCATGGTACTTTCAGCATTCTTCACCAACACCACAACTCAATAGCATCCACTCTTCTTCAGTCTTTCTTATTCGTTGCCTAGCTCTCACATGCATATAAGGTGATGAAAAATACCATGGCTTGCGTCAGGCGCACCTTAGTCCTCAAAGAGACATCTTTGCTCTTGTGCTACAGTAGTAGGACCCTATTCCCTCCCCATTGGTAACAGATACAGCCAGGTGCCATATGACACAAGCATAAACATAACAAAGAAGGGAAGTTATTTTCCTGGTAAGGAAGAAGAAGAAACTGGGACAGAGAGGGAGGCTAAGCTTCTAGTCTCCGGTATCAGGGACTGTTTTGGGCCCAAGGCTCTCATTAGGCAATCCAGACAAAGGTGGAAAGGCCTTGCAACAAACCACACTCCCAGCGTCTTTGTTCTATTTTTTGTTTTGGTTGAGTGGCAGATGTTATGGAATGGCTCACTTTACTCCTGCTCCAACCCCCTTCTAGAATACCTTCTTGTTCTATGGAGGCTGAAACATTATCACATTTCCCAGCTCATTGTAGCTAGAGGTCTGTACATGATTATATCCTAGCCATTTGGAAGCACTCATCAGTTTCACTTAAAACCAATGTATGTGGACCTGGACATCCACTTTGCTATTACAGATCATGGCAGAGGCTACATGATTCAGGAGAAAGTTGCTGTGGTGGAAACTTCCTGGGTGGACTAATTCTGGGCTGTCATTGTTGGGAGTTGTTCTTGGCAGCTCAGCCCAGAGCTTGTTTATCTTTTTCTTCAACCCTCCAACTATTTTCTGAACTACGTATATGCAATATTAAATACATTTTTCCCTTAAACTTATTAGATTGTGTAGCTGCCATGAAGAACTTTGATCAATACAGTTCATAGTCTTAGGCTTGTTTTTAGGGGAATGAGAAGTCTTGTTTACAAATTGCAGAAAAATCTTAATTTGTCGGCAGTTACTCAAAATCTCCACTTCAAGTACAGAGTTTCCATTAACCATGTTGCTATAACTTTTGCTGTTGTTCTGCTTCACTTTATTATTGCATAGATCTATGGGTAGTGCCACACCCTAGGACATCCTTCTTTTACAGGGCACACACTGAGAAACTCTGGTTACAGAGGTTTATTGTCAAAACACGGCTTGAATGTTATGCACTTTTTTTTAATTATCTTTTTTTTTTTTTCCTTTTGGACTGTTTCATAGTTTGAGCCACAGAACTATGGGAGAACTTAAAATATTTTTGGCTTTGACTCAAAGAGTAGTTCCTAGAAACAACCCCTTCTGCTTGGACAGAAGCTCTGAGACACTAATACTTCTTGTGTCCCCTCCTCCCATAGCCCCATTCTTCTCCATTGGCCAGATGCTATCACTCTGGTTACTATTTAATCATTTCACACTTACTATATTTGGGTTACCAAGTGCATAGCATTATAAAGCACAATATATATTAGTTTAGGAGCTCTGGTAGCGTAGTGTCTAAGGCACTTGACTGCTAATCAGAAGGCTGGTGGTTCAAACCCACCAGCCACTCCTCGGAAGGAAGATGGGACAATCTACTTCCATAGTGATACTGCCTTGGAAACCCAAGGAGGGGTCGCTATGAGTCAGGTCCAACTTGATGGCACATAACAACAACAACAACATATATTAGTTTGAATGCATGCTGCAACACAACCTACAAGTGGTGCACCCATGAAGACTTGGTAAGCACTGAGATTTTATGCAAATATTGGTTATACTTATTGGCTTAATTTCTCACAGGATCTTAGAATTGAGAATTACAGAATCTTGGAGATCATCTAGTCTCAATGCTTATAAAGTGTTTCTTGGGGCCCTAAAACTTCACAGGATGCCTCAGGGACCTTCATGGAGGAACCAGAGCTTCAACCCCTTTTACCCTAGAGCACCCCACTTGTATCTCCCTTACATATTGAGCTTCCATGGGAGAGTTCTTATATAAAAACTTCAGCTACTGAAAACAATTTGAAAATCCCCAAGCTCTCGCACCCTTGCTCCAGGTATTAATTCCCCTTACAACATCTCTCACAGCTGGCTGGCCAGCATTTGCTTGAATATCCAGTGACAGAGAGTGCCTTTCTTTAAGAGATAACTCATTCTATTTTAAGACAGTTTAATTTTTTTTTAAAATTTAACTGTCCTTGTTTCATAGTTTTTTAGGTCAAGGGAGACAAAATTCTTGCTCATTCCATTGTTGAATTAAGGTTAATGAAGGCTTTCCTCTCTACATATTTTTATGGTGTTTTGGTGATGCATGCCCTTATTTTATGCCATTTCTAAGCAGGGCAGAGGGTAAGTATATTGCCCTACCATGTTCCTCTATATATCTTAATAATGAGGTAGAAATGAGGTAGAAAATAATTACAAGGTAACACTACGTGGCACAAGTGACACAAAACTTAATGTGGTTCATGAGATGCACAACTGAGATGCAGAGCAGAGAAAGAGACAAATGTGTATGTTGAGCCTCTACTTTGTGCTAAACCATTACATATATATATATATATATATATATATATATATTCATACTTAATTCTAAGCAAAAAATTGGTCTTGGGTACACTTATTCTGAAGCTCACATACACTGAGAAATTTCACAGCTAGTTAGTGGTGGAGTTGGGATTTTAAGCCAGGTCTGAATTGCTGCTGCTTCTCCAGAAGGGAACTACCCACTCTGCCCCCTACTACATTATTTTTACATTATAATAATATACACATTCCTATAATAAATAATTTCTTCTTCCAGCCTCATCTTACTTATCTGCAAAATGAGAATAATAATCATAGCTGTCTCACACCATGGTATTTTCAATTACTCATAATGCATTTGGACAATGAATAAGGAAGACCAAAGAAGAGTTGGTGCTTTTGAGTTGTGATGTTGGTGAAGAATACTGAAAGTACTATGGACTGCTAAAAGAAAGAACAAATATGTCCTGGAAGAAGTATAGCTGGAATGCTCCTTGGAAGCAAGAATGGCCAGACTTCATCTTAACTACTTTGGTCATGTTGTCAGAAGGGACAGTTCCGTAGAGAAGGATATCATACTTGGTAAAATGGAGGGTCAGCAAAAAAAAAGGGAAAGACTCTTAACAAGATGGATTGACACAGTGGCTGCAATGATGGGCTCAGGTATAGCAAGGGTTGGGAGGCTGGCACAGGACCAGGCAGTGTTTTGTTCTGTTGTGCACAGAGTAGCTATGAGTTGGAGACAACTCGACGGCACCTAAGAACAACAACAACATCTCACAGCATTGTTATGAGAAATAAAAAATGCAATTACAAGTTATGTATTTACAACAGTACTTCCTTGGCTCAGAGTTAGTGTGGAATATATGTTCCCTTTTTACTATTACCCCATAAGTAAATCAGGAGTCAGAATGGCATCCATATATGTTTAACCTAATGGAGAACTAAAGAAAAAATGCATACATCAAAATACCCCAAATCTCTTTTATGCCTGGCAACTTTGTTAATGAATTGGATCAGGAATCCAGGGGTGGAGGTGAGTGAGGGTGGTAGGAGGTAGTGAGAGTGAGGGTGGAAGAGAGACATTCTAGTTGGTTCCTAAGAAAGATCCTTGAAGGAAGTTCACGTGCTTCACTCTAGAAGTGTGGACTTAAGTAAGAGAGAAAGAGAACCCATTTAACAGTGTTATGGATTGAATTGTGTACTCCCCTAAAATGTTTGTTGAATCCCTGGTCCCTCTAACTGTGGATGTGATCTTGTTTGGAACTAGGGTTTTTTCTTTTGTTCTGTGAATGTAGGGTGGGTTCTAAACCTAATCACTTATGAGTTCTAGAAATAAAAAAAATAGACATGGATATACACAAGAGAGGACAGATGCCATTTGAAGATTATCTACAAGCCAAGGATCACCAAGGAACCAAGGAATGGCTGAGGCTAATGACAAGAAAGGAAACTGTGCCACCAAGACCCTGATTCGGACTTGTAGCCTCCAAAACTGTAAGAAAATGAATTTCTGCTCTTGAGGTACTTGTATTATAGCAACAGTAGGTAACTAAGCCAGACAGGCACATCCGTCTGTTTTCATCAATGTGGCACTGGTTTTATCCTTTCTCTATGATCCTCTGATTCAAGAATTACATCCATTAAACCAAACAGGATTAAGCTGCAAAGCACATCTTGGGATGTGGTTGTCAGGCATCCACCTCCCCGCTGTTGCAGAATCCTTACGCTGTGCTGGCTTGCTACCCAGGCAGAAGTGAGAGACTGAGGACCACTGAATATACTTCTCTATTGTATCACAATTGCAGGAACTGTGCTCAACAACTTTCCATGAATCTGCTCTAAAAGCTGGTAGTGTGTTCAATAACCCTCAAAATTTTCATTTGGAATCTGTGGTGAGATGGTGAGGTGGTTGTTTGAGCTTTCATAGTGTAAATATAGTCATCTTAAGAAATTGTTTTTCCCCTTTGAAGTATATAACTTGTAAAGGAGTTTGAGTTCTGTTTAGCTTCATCTGTATCTCAGTTTAGAACCCTAGAAGAATAGGAAGAGAGATTCCAAAGATAATGCAGGTGCTGGGAATTTCTGGATGGTGTAAACAGTTAAAACACCTGTCTGCTACCCAAAAGGCTGGCAGTTCAAGTTCAGCCAGAGGAGCCTCAGAGGAAAGTCTCGGGATCCACTTCTGAAAAACCATCTCTGGAAATCCTGGTGGAGAACAGTTCTATTCTGATACACATGGGGTTGTTGCCATGAGTCACAATTAACTTAACAGCAACTGGTATAGTTACTGCAGCATTGGGTCTCATACCTTGCTTAGACACAGGCACCCACCTCCTGGATAGCACCTTGCATTTACAAAGCAGTGAGCTGCCCAGACATTCTGAGAGGATTGCATACATGAAGTATCCCTTTAGCACTGCAAGTGGTGCCAGGCATGCTGCCCAGTATCAAACAGGGTCAGTCAAGGAGCAGGGAATGTTACTCATCGCCGGGGACATCCTCAGTAGGATTTGTTGCCTCTGGTTAGTGGGGCCTTGGAGCACAGACCGCTGGAGAGAAACAGTAATTATTTACCCAGAACAGAATCAGGAAGCTAACCCAGATCTGCAAAATGCCTCATGCTATTATCAAGAGCACCACTTCTCAAGTCCCACTTGGCACTTCAGAAATAGGTGAAAATAAGATCGGAGAGAGGTGGCAGCTCTCCTGGCACATCAACTCCAGTTCTGGGCTGGATTTATCACTCTTTCAGGGCCATGCATATCAGCACTTCTCTTCCAGGTAACTGAGGAAGAGTACTCACAATGTTCTCAGGCTTTCCCAGAGACCCATACTCCAGTTAATACGGTGCAGTTAGGCAAAACCCAAAAGAGAGGACTGTAATGGTGGGCTGAACTCCAATGGGTTAGGAATTAGGTCAAGAATCTTTATAGGTATTAGGTTAGGCATTAAATAAGAATTATTGAACAAGGATGTAAGAATAGACTGTTTCTTTAGGTTCTTCTTAGGGAAGCAAAGATTTCTATTAACTCAAATCCCAGAAGTCTTGAGAGAGGGGGCTGCTTAAACTATAGAAGACACCCTGCATGGTCCATCACAGAGGGCAGTGAGAAGTTCACCCAGTGGTATGGTATTACCCCAATCCAAACCCAAACCCATTGCCATGGAGTTGATACTGACACATGGCGACATCATGTGTTACTTAACAGAACTGCACCACAGGGTTTCTATGGCTGACATCTTAACAGAAGCAGATCACCAGGCCTGTCTTCCACAGCACTGCTGCATAGGTTTGAATTGCCAATCTTTAGGTTAGTAGTTGAGTTGCATCACCCAGGAACCTTTCTGTGTTCCCAATAAGAAGCTGTACGTTTTGGGTTGTGCTTTCTCAGGGCTGAGGGAGAAGAGTTGCTGACATACCAGAACTTAGTTCAGCCTGCTTTGCGATAGCCATTAGAACCTCCATAGTTAGAAATCCACCAAAGTCATCCATCCTCTGCCCCCAATCTTCTTTTCCAGTCAATGTCCAGAGGCTCCCTCTATTCAGTGACCTGCACCCTTTCCTCTCCAAGGATGCACCACTCGTCAAACACACCCTGTGCTTTCCTGTCTCTGGCCTTTTTCTTGTGCTGCTGGTCTGTCAGCAGAGGCTCTCCTCCCCTCCCCTCCCTAACTAGCCTCCAAGGCTCAGTGCCACTGTCTGAATGACTCCCTCCCAGTCCCACAGGCAGACTCGGTCTCAGAACTGTTTCCACACCACCTTGAGCTTACCTGGATTGTGTTGCCTTGCATATTGCCTTCAAATTATTTATTTACCTGTCACTCTGCTCCATTACCTTGTTAATTCCTCCAGAGGAGGGATCATATCTTATTTATTTTTGCATCCTCAGGGCCCAGACACTCACTGAAAGTGTACTGAGAGCTGAAATGAGTGAAGGAGCTTGTGTGTGGGTCCTGGCTCTGGTCCCATCAAGCTGTGTGTCTTCAATTAAGATATAACACGTCTCTATCACAGCTTCTCATCTGTTAAAAGGAAACGAGTGTGAGACTAGTAGAGGCCTACCTTCGAGGACTTTGTATGAATTGGCAAACTAGGGAATTATGCAAATGTCCATTTTAATGGCTGCCAAACTTCGAGATGAGGGTGTGCTTATGATTGGGAGCCAGCCAGGCTGCCTTGGCCCACTTAGGCTAGATAATCAAATGCTGGGCCTCTCTGACAGCTACTGATCACAGACACCATTAAAAAGGAAACCATGATAATGCAGGTGAAAAAGAGACAGGAGCCCTTGGAGTGGCAAGCTGGTACCACAAGCAACAAGAAAAGTATGGCCAATAGCTACATTTTGTTGGGGCAGGGCTATTAGGAACACGAGGGCCTACATAGACTACCATTCCCATTTTGTTAAAAATAATTGGAGAGGTTTACAGACATTTCTTGCAAACATGCAACTGTCAGGCCTGGGTGGAAAAGAATCATTTTTTCCAAAATTGTGAGAAATTCTAATGTCATGGCAGAAAATCCGGAGTCTGATGATTAAATGTGGAGAGCTGTCATCTTGGCATTATATTAAAATAACTCGCCTCCAGCAAGTGCACAGTATTTCTTCCTTTAAATCTGTCATTTCTCAGGAGGCTGTTGCTCCGGTTGGCTGCACCAGTGGCTTTGTAGCCATGGCAGTTTAACAGCAACAGGGACACTCTGAGCCTGTCTGGGGGCAGGGAGGGGGAGAGAGGGGAGAGGAAACGCAAGTGTTGCAGGGGAACTCATTAACCACTGCGTGGTGGCAGCAAACCATTTGCAGATGTAGTTCTTTGTGACTTTGTGGGCCTTCCCGGAAGGGGAAACTTTCAGTCAGGCACTACCAGATGAATTATTTTCAGCAGTGCTCCTCAGACAGTGGTGTGTCAGGCTGCGGGCAGAATGAACTGTGTTTGTTTATGGAATCCGTTGCTTAATAGTGTGATCAGTGTCTCATTCAGCCTTTAGTCATGGTACTTTTAATGATGTCCACACTGTGTAGCTTTTACATGCAAACTGTGTGGGAGCAGAACAATGGAACAAAGCTTCACCCTGCGGTGGAGCCAGAGCCGAGAAGAGCTGAGCTAGGCTGTATTAGGGACAGCCTCTCCTGCTCTGCCAAGGGAGCAGCTGTGTCTTAACTCCGGGCTCTTTCTTCTTGCTTTCACTCTAGGGGTCATTTAACCTTTTCAGTTAGTCAGATGTTTCCTGTGGTGCCCAGAGTAGCCCCTTCTGCTACCCTGATGGTGATATAATATAGAGACAGGCACATTGACTCTTGGAAACGTGCACAACAGTAGCCCTTTTGGTCCGTACCATTTTTTTGGCTTTGGAAAGCACCTGATAAACCAGCTGCCCTCAAGCTGATTTTGACTCATGGTGACCCCAGGGGTGTCAGAACAGAACTTTGTTCCATAGGGTTTGCAGTGGCAGCTTTTGCAGAACTAAATCTCCAGGCCTCTCTTACCAGAAGCCTCTGTGTGGACTTGAACCTCCAACTTTTTGGTTAGCACTTGAACATGTTAATCATTTGTGCCACCTGAGGACTCCTCTAAATTTTAGGTGTCCTAACAAAGAGAACCAAAGTGGACTTGGTAGCCTTGATGCCTTATGTTTTCCCAGCTTTTCCTGGTTCACAAGGATTGTGCACACAGTTTGCAGCTTAGTTTGGTTTTGATTCTTACGGCATTTATCCCCATACTACAGGTAGAAAAAGCAAGGCAGAGGAGACAGCATGGCAAAGTATTAACAGCATAGGCTTTTAGGTTCAAGTCTGTGTTCTACTGCTTGTTTTTATGTGTTCCTGGGCCAGCTACTTAGGTAACCTGTCAGAGCTTCAATTTCATGCTTAAAATAAGGGCAGTCATCACTTCTTTAAAGGTTATTTGGGGTCCTTAAACTACTGCCATTGAGTTGATTCTGACTCATAGTGACCCACATTTCCAAGGCTGTCAATTTTTTTGGAAGAAGATTGCCTCATCTTGCTGTGATGGAGCAGCTTGTAGGTTTGAATCACCAACCTTCTGGTTAATAGCCAAATGACTTACCCACTATGCCACCGGAGTTCCCTAGGTGGTGCAAATAGTTAATGTGCTCGGCTACTAACCAAATGGTTGGAAGTTCAAGTCCACTCAGAGGTGCCTTGGAAGAAAGGCCTGGTGATCTACATCTGAAAAACCAGCCACTGAAAACCTATGAAACTCAGTTCTACTCTGACACACACGGGATTGACAGCAACTGTTTATGAGAGGATATTGTTGATACAGGATAATATATACATAAAACATTTAGTACAAAAACCAAACTTAACACCATCCAGTCGATTCTGACTCATAGTGACCCCCACTGGGTTTCCAAGGCTGTAAGTCTTTACAAAAGCAGAGTGCCTCATCTTTTTTCCCTGGAGCGACTGGTGGGTTTGAACCACCGACCTTTTGGTTAGCAGCCAAATGCCTTAACCACTACACCACCAGAGCTCCTCAGCATTTAGTACAGTAGATATTTACTACTTGGTAGCTATTATTATTAGTGGTTGAATCATAGAATTAAAGATGGTGAGACTCATCTGAAGGCACTGTGGTTAGGGTTAGAATTGCCCAGTTATATACCCAGTTATAGACTCTAGAGCTTAAGTATTACTGGATATCAGGTCTCCTAAGGTCTCACCAGTTTCTTCCCTGCCCTTGCTGTCTTACTTCAAGCCTAAAGGGTGCACAGATTTTCCACCTTTCAGCAATTCCAGATACAGGCTGAAAGGATATAAAAAGCAAGTGAAGCGCCTGCAGAAATGCAGGTGCAGTTTGGGGTTCCTTTGCCAAAAGTGCAGCATTTCTTCAAAAGCCCTTAAATGTCACCTCTCCTTGCTCAGCTTGGCTGGAACGCCCCACCATTGCCTCCTCAGCCCAGGGGTGATGTTGCTGGGGCCTTCTGAGTCTTAACAAGGGATTGACCTTGACCTTCCCTTTTCCCAGAAGAAGACACAATACAAATGAGGCCATCAAAAGCACTACAGTTCCTCCCACTCAGCATGTCTCAAAGCCCTTGCTCTGACTCCCATCGATCAACCATAAAACGTAAAATCAACAGAGCTCTGCTTTTCTATTTCATGCAGAAAAATCAACATTGACCGGCAGCACCGGCCAAGCTCACGGAAATGTACAGAAAGAGTGGGAGCGCCCACAGACTCCTCTCTCAGATCCGCTTAAGCCTTTTCTTTGTCCTGGTCCCTGATGACAGCTGTGGGGCAGAGCACAATCCTGCTGCTAAGTACTAAGTAGGAGAAGTGTTCACCATCGTCCCTGCACAGAGGGGACTTCAAGCATGCTGGTGATTGACAGCCTGAATAAGCAGTTATCCCTCCAGACTCAGGAGCAAGAGGCACAGGCAACCCAGTGCCTGACCTTATGCAGCTGAGCTTGGCATTCGGAGGCCAGCTGGCTGCCACCGTTATCTGTTAAGGTTAAAATATTGCTGAGTTGATTGATGATGAATCTCTGATCATGGTACTCTCCTGCTGAAATAGTTTGACTGCTCCAAGTCCTGCAGAATCAGGCCCAGCTACCTTATTCTGCTATTCATGGCTCATCATGACCTGGCCCCAATCTACCTTCCCAGTTGCACTTCTTATCACCTGGCTTTGTGTGGCTGTGATATAGGCAAGCTGAATCATTCTCTGAATATGCTGCCTGCTTTCCCACCTCTGTGTCATTCCTTATGTTGTTCCTTCTATTGGACTGCTTCTTTCCCCTGTCTTATGTCTAAATCCTGTCTATCCTTCAAGCCCCATTTAAAATACCACCTCTTTCAGATGGCTGGTTCTTCCAGCTACACATAATTTTCCTTCCTTTCAATTCCCATCACTCTTTGTATCCTCTGAGAACATTTATGCTTTTTGTACGTGTTTTATTATTTTTACTAGATTCAGAGTTCCTCGAGGACTGGGGTCATATCTTTTATTCTATGAATTACCACCATTTATCCCAGCATTTCTGATGTTCATAGAATGAACTTAGCAAGACTGTGTTTTTAATTAAAAAGGTGCTCCAAGCTGCAGGGAAGCCTCAGATGAGTTGAGGCAGAGCTTATGTCCACGATGCAGGCACTGGTATGGCCAGGCTCCATTCTGATTGCCCCATGCCTGGGTCAGGACAGCTGTTATGTATTTTAAATGTCCTAGGTTAACTGCTGTTGCATCAGTTTCAACTCATAGCAACCCCTCCTTGGGTTTTCCAGGCAGTATCACTGTGGAAGTAGATTGCCCAGTCTTTCTTCTGAGGAGTGGCTGGTGAGTTTAACTACCAGCCTTCTGGTTAGAAGTCAAATGCTTTAGGTACTATGCTACCAGAGCTCCTCCTAGGTTGACATTTGGTCACTGTATCAGATCTGGATTTTCTTCTTTATGAAAGCAAGGTAGTAAGTATTTACCTTATTTAAGCCATTTAAAGAACAAAACAAAACAGAAGCTCCACATTGGGGGATTCATTTAGAATTGTTTTCTAGACTGCCCTTTAAGAAGACTCCTCGTGCACCATTCTCCATATCCATGAGGAAACTTGTGAACACATACGCACATCCACACTTATATGGACATGGTTTGACCAAAGTCATTTGAAAACAAGCTTCTTCTATTTCCTTAGGAGCTCTGGTGGTGTAGTGGTTAAGGCATCTGGCTGCTACCCAAAAGGTCAATGGTTCAAACCCACACCTACTCCTTGGGAGAAAGGTAAGGCAGATGTTTCCATAAGGATTTACAGCCTTGGAAACCCTTTTGGAGCTATTCTACTTTGTCTTATAGGGTTGCTATAAGTCAGAATTGTGGCAGTGGGCTTTTTTTTTTTTTTAAATCTCTTTAACGTTGCTTTTGTCATTTGTGTGAAAAGAATCCAACCAACACTTGAAAGGTATCAGTTATTCTAACTCTTTATTTTGACTCCCTAATATGCATTGGGGAGCTCTGGTAGCATAGTGGCTAAGACACTTGCCTGCTAACCAGACAGCTGGCGGTTCAAACCCACCAGCCACTCCTCGGAAGAAAGGTTAGGCAATCCTACTTCCATAGTGATACTGCCTCGGAAACCCAAGGAGGGGTCGCTATGAGTCGGGTTTGACTCCACGGCACATAACAACAACAACAATATGCATTGAGACCTGCTATTGTATCATGGGCCAAATAGATCACAAGGAAAGTATCATATTCGCAGAAGAACCTAATTGTTACATGAAATTTCCTCAGAAATTGCTCTTTCAGAACATGTTCGGGATGGTTGATAACTGTCTCCTCCACCACCTCCACCACTATCACTGTCATCATCACTAATGCCATCTCCACCACCTCCACTACCTCCTCTACCACCACCACCACCATAAACAAGAGAAAGCCTTCTATGGCTCTTTCATTCAAATGTACTTTAATTATTTTATTTACAACATTCATTGTGCCTAAGGCACTAGACTGCTAACCAGAAGGCTGGCGGTTCAAACCCACCAGCTAATCCTCAGAAGGAAGGTAGGAAGGTTGGGCAATACACTTCCATAGTGATACTGCCTCAGAAACCCAAGGAGGGGTCTCTATGAGTTGTGTCCGACTCCACAGCCCATAACAACAACAACATCATATATTCTCTTGAACATGGAGATCAAGACTCGGAAAGCTGAGGTGCCTTGAATATTTCCTAACTCTTACTACCAATGGTGTATTCCCTGTGTGTTATTACTACTTCCTGGAGTGAACCGATTACTCAGAATATATTCTTGTGGCAACCATAAATGTAACTTTGTTTAAGGAATGGGAACTTGATATTCTCTAGGAAGCTGTTATTCATGCCATCCTAGGGCTGCTCTCAATTTGCATAATTGCAGGTGCAGGGAAATGTTCACCTGCATATTTAAATTATATATACTTCCACTTCATTAATGAAACATCACTGAAGTTCAGGAGTGAACCTGTAGGTTACACTGACTACTGATTCCTTTGCACCAAAAAGCAACTAGAGCATAAGAGCAACAGAGATGACCTTTAGCTAAAAGGTTGCAAGTTATATTACTAGTCATCATTGCTTAAACACCAAGCACCAGGCAGCTGGTAGAATACAGAAAAGATCCTTCATCGCCAAGCCACTACCACCCAAAGCATGAAGGAGAGAACAAGGAGAAATCACCTCCTAAGTGTTGATATTAGACACCCGTCCTCCTCCTCCTTGCCCTGAAGAAGCACTTTTTATTTTCATTTCCATGCTAACAAGGTGGACCTGCCCTAGCGTGTGTTCTGAAGAGGCTCTTTCATGCTCGGGGCCTGGGGAGCTTTAACATAGTTAGATGTACTCTAACAGCAGGTTGCCATCAAAAAATTCTATAATAGGATTAAAATAAAAGAGGAATGTACTTGCAGTGGAATGGCAATGATTATTTAACACATTTCAAGCGTCGGCAGCCAGCTTGGTGGGAAGGTGCAGCACCAACACAGCAGACGGACCTGCTGTGTGGGTGTGTCGCCTTCCTAACAATCAGGGCTTTTTTTGTTGTTGTTGTTGAGATTGTGGATTTTTGGACAATGCCTAAAAGCTGCACAAGAAGGCTCTGGGCAAAAGACCTTATTGCTACTGGAGATGATTGCATTTCTGTGTGTTTTAGGTGTGCTAGCTCTCCATTCCCTCCATTTAGAGTTGAGCTCCAGCAGGACAGAGGAATCAGTCCACCTTGTTCACGTCTCAGTTCCCAGTATCTGGGAAGATAGATGCTCTATGGATACATGTCGTCTGAAAGAGAGCTACAACTATGGGCTTTGGGGCCAGATTGATAAATTATGACCTCAGAGAAGTTTCTTAACAACCCTGCTGTTAGTTGCTGTTGAATCAGTCCTTAGTGCATGGTGACCCCTTGCACAATGGCAAGAAATGCTACCCTGTCCTGGGCCGTCCCTGTAATTGGTTGTAGATTGGACGATTGTGATACACAGAGCTTTCAATAGCTGTTTTTCAGAAGTAGCTTGTCAGGACTTTCTTCCAAGTCCATCTTAGTCTGGAAGCTGCGCTGAGACCTGCTCAGCATTACGGGGCCATTGTGTATGGGGTGGCCAGGAGTCAGGGGCTAACTGACAGCAGCTGAGAACAACAACTGTACCCATATTAAAGAAACCTCAGAGTAAATGCAACCTCTTCTTTTCTTCACAGTAAATTTCTTCAAAGTGACTTCTCCACTCTTATGATGTCCTCCTTGATTTTACCTTCAACTCTCTCTCTCTCTCTCTGAAATATCTCATCCACGTGGTACCTTCAGCTATCTCTAACAAGTTGATCATCATCAAATTCATTAGCTTGTTTGACAATATTTATTGAGCACTTAATATGTGCCAAGCACTGTTCTGGGCTTGGGGTGTGCTAGCAAACAAAACAAAGCTTCATGTCCTTGTGGAGTTCATATCTTTATGGGAACAAATCTATACTTCTAGTCCCTTGCTTGATCTCGGGAGTTGCCCACTGGATGTCTCACAAGCTGCACAAATTCAACACAGTTGAACCCAAATTCACTATGACTCAGACCCAAAACTGTCTTTTCTCCCTCTTTGGACAGGGCATCTTGCCCTTTCCCTTGCATTCATCTCCTGTCAGATGCCTTAATATTATTTAAGATTTTTTCCTCCTGAAAAATCTTACTCTCCATTTGTAATCCTTTGTCAATAGTTAAGGATCACATCATCTGTCATTTGGACCACTGAAATAGCCTCTTACAAGATTTTCTTATCTCTAGCTTCTTTCCTCTTCTTTCAACTCCTTTCCCATCACTGCTGCCCAAGTTAATCTCTAAGATACCTCCTTGCTTGAAGCCTTCTGCCAAATCCCCATTGCCACACTTCTTGGCAAGACATTCACTTCTAAATGATAGGGACCATGTGACTTTCCTAGCCCTCAAACCTATTGCATCTGCTCAGGCATTCCTTTGCCTGTGTTCCTTGGACCTATACGGAATTCCTGACATCTCTGCTTGGCTCAGGCTCTTTTCCTGCATTGTTGTTATCTCCCTTTCCTTCTTTTGCTATTCAAGGTTGTACCTTGGAAATGGATAACCCTCACCCACATGCTCTCCAGCAGAAACACCTTCTAAGTCACCAAATCCTCCTCTTGCCACAGCTCAGTGACTGTCAATACAGGTGACTGCTGTTGTCATATCTAACTAACAGAACACATCTGTGGCTCCAGATGGTGTCCATAACATCTGTTACATCAATTAACTTGTCCAATAGTCAATAGCTAGAGGAGCACCCACCATTTAGCAACCACAAATAATCTTCCTGGCCTCTTTTTTATTTTTTCACTAGGACAAGGGAGTCGTGAGGCTTAGAGTTTGTGACAATGCCTTTTTTCATCTCACAGATCAGAAAGCTAGGGTGGGGCCATCTCAGGGAAGACACCAGCAGGTAGGAGCTAAAAGACTGAACCTCATCTAGGTGAGATCAAGACGTTACCAATGTCCATGGTCTACTTTTCCAGCCACAGAGTCCCTTCTTCTTCCTTCTTACCACAACCTGCTGGTGGTCTTTTATTCTCCTTCATGTCTGGCTGAGGCAGGAATGGCTTTAGGTGTGGGTCACCTGCAGTGGAAAGAGAAAATGAGAGAGAGGGATTAATACACGGCAGTAGTTTCTCTGTGATCAATATCTGCCTGGAGATGGCCTTGCTAATAATATCCTGGCCAGAAGCATTACCGAAATCCTATTCTCTGGTTCCCAAACAATGTGGGAGCTGGGCCAGACCAGGCCTCTGCCTCTTGCATTTCTAAAATTTAAAATGCTATGAGTTTGGAGAATAGGTTTAGATCTAGCTTTTCTGTCGGCCCCCCTTTTGATCAGACCAACTTTTACATTCTGTGTTCAACTCCAACCCTGTTTTACCTTCCAACATAAAACAAACAAACAGATGACAAAGCACTAATAAATAAACCAGGAGAGATGAGATGCCACTACGGGAAAGCTCTCTCTGAGGCCACCTTTAGGGGGTTGACCAGTTCCTTAGGGCTATGCGTATATCTACAAAGAATGAGCCACTCAGAGCTCACAGGCCAGCATCAAACCATCCCAAGAAAGAAAACAGCCTCCAGGTAACTGTTTAGGATTGGAACAAGTACAAAGAGGAAGTTAGATGGTTGCCTTAAAAAGATGGGAAAGAAGAAATGAAGAAGGATGAAAACCACGGGCTTCCCATTCTTCTCAGTTAGTAAAAACTTTAAAATGATTTTCATTTTCTGAAATGAAATTTGGTACCAGATTGAAAATATACAGTATGTACTACACTGGATTTCAGCACAAAGTAGCTTTTACAGCAGCTGAGATAGTTTGTCAAATTCCTGACAAGCCCCCAAACTGGAGCACACAACGTTTCTGACATTGGGGAAAATATTTTCCCCAACTCTTTCATCTTACCAAAGCAAGACTCTGGGGAGATTTCAAAGTATATGAGAGGAGAAAGCACTGAAATTACATCCTTGAAACATCACAAGTAGGGCCTCATCCGATCTTACATTCTGCTCTCAGCGCGGGTTCCTGGGGAAGAGCCCGGGTAATGAATACAATGTCAGCCTCGTACAGCTCTCCAGTGCTCTCAAAATGATTCTCCTCAGGCCCGACGACGTTCCAGGAAGGGTTTAGAGTGCAGAGCCTAGAAATTGCTAAAAGTGCAAAGGTATTGATCTTATTTTCATTGTAATGTTAAGGCTTAGTATGAGAGAACCAGTATCATTTTTAATCTATTCCTCAGACAAGGAAGATAAAAAAAAAAAAAAAAAAAAAAGACCGAGAAACAGTTTAATTTCTCCTTCACTTGTCAGGTGTAGAATGAATTATCTAGGTTCTAATGTGAGTGTTGTTCAATTGTCATTTCCATGTGAAGTAAAAAAATGCATCATTTCATATGAGGCCATATTAATTTGAGCACAAATATCCTTTTATTTCCATTGTGTAAATTTATTTCGTAAGTTCTGACTTTTTGATCCAATTCTCAGTACTCTAAGTAAGGCTTGTTCTCTTTTGGTAACTAAAATTTGAGTAAATTGCTCTAAATGAATATTTGCTTCCCCCTGAAAAACTGCTAATACATTTCAGCTGAGCGAATGATCTAGGAAATGGCCACTAGATGGCACTGTCACTGCATAGCTGAAGAATACCTTAATCGCTGAAGAAAATGGGGCTAGTTGATAGCTAGCCATTCTGGAAAATCCACAAGGTGGCAGATTTTAGCTATTTATGAACACTCAAGCACAGTAGCAATGTCCTTTGTTTTTTTCTTTTTTCCTCTAAAAAATGTTTTTATTTATCTTTCCAGAAGGAGATTATGAACTGAATAAAATTACCTGTGATATTTAAAATATTTGAAAATGTTTCACCTTTTGAGAGCATGTAATACAAGCTGAAGGGCCCGCAAAGCGAACAGTGACACAAAATCAAGGTGAAATTGACCAGTAAATTGAGAACTCCATTACTGGAACAATATCCTGGAGTTTGAGTCATAGCGTTTGAGCGATAACCTAAACCTGTCTAAACTTTGTGAAACGTTCAAGGCGAAGATGGAAGGAGATAGTGAGGAACACGAGAGGAGGCGGCTGAGTATGGGGTGGGCACGGATGTTTATAATTTTTCACCAACTTTTTCAGTTTCCCAGAGGACTTACGGCAGACCTGTGCTTCAGAGTTCAGTTCTTTTCAAGGTTACTGATTACTTGAAAGGAACCTTGTTTAAAAAATGAAAAATGACAGCTTGAATACAATAGTCCAATTTAGACTACCCAGGCAGTTCTGCTGGCCAGAGGAGACGTGTGCAACAAATGCAAAAGCCACATCTACTTTGTGGAAGATACTGCCATAGTTTCAATTCATTACTTCAGCCTTTGAGCTGGTGTGACCTGCTGTTGTTAGGTGTCATGGAGTTGATTCAGACTCCTATTGACCCTATGTGCAACAGAATGAAACACTGCCCCCATCCTGGGCCTTCCTCACAGCCCTTGCTGTGTTTCAGCCCATTGTTTTTTAGCTACTGTGCCATCCATCTTGCTGAGGGTCCTTTTTTTTTTTTTTTGCTGACCCTCTACTTTATCCATCATGGTGTCCTATTCCAGCAACTGGTCCCTCTTGATAACATGTCTAAGGTACATGAGACAAAGTCTCACTGTCTTCTCTTCTAAGGAACATTTTGGTTGTACTTCTTCCAAATCAGAGTTGTATTTTCTCCTGGCAGTCCATGGTATAGTCAATATTCTTCACCAACACCGTAATTCAAAGGCACAATTAAGTGTTGGTTTTCCTTATCCATTGTCTGGCTTTGTTCTTTGCTTTCTTGACTGCTGCTTCCACGGAGGTTAGCTGTAGGTTCAGGTAAAATGAAATCTTTGTCAACGTCAGTATTTCTTTGCTTATTATGATGTTGTTTATTGGTCAAACTGTAAGGAGTTTTGTTTTCTTCATGTTGAGGTGTAATCCATACTGAAGACTGCAGGCTTTGATCTTCATCAGTAAGTGCGTCAAGTCTTTGCTTTCACCAAGCAAGATTGTGTTATGTCCTATTACAGGCAGTCTTTAATAAGTCTTCCTCCAATCCTGATGCTGTGTTCTTCATATCGTCCAGCTTGAATTATTTGCTGAGAATACAGATTGAATAAGTGTGGTGAAAGAATACAACCCTGATGCACACCTTTCCTGATTTTAAACCAGCCAGTATCTCCTTGTGCAGTCTGAACAACTGCATCCTGGTCTGTATTTACAGTTTCCACATGAGCACAATTAAGTGTTTTGGAATTCCTGTTCTTTGCAATGTTATCAATAATTTGTTGTGACCCACACAGTTGAATGTCTTAGCATAGTCAATGAGACAGGGAAGTATCTTTCTGGTATTCTTTGCTTTCAGCTATGATCATCTGACATCAACAATGATAGCCCTCATTCCATGTCCTTTTCTGAATCCTGCTCACATTTTTGGCAGTTTCCTGTTGATGTACTGCTGCAACCATTTTTTAATTATCTTCTGCAAAATTTTACTTGTGTGTGATATCAATGATATCATGAGCTATTGCTGCTGTTGTTGTTATGTGCCGTCAAGTTGGACCTGACTCACAGTGACCCCTCCTTGGGTTTTCAAGGTGGTATCACTATGGAAGTAGATTGCCCAACCTTCCTTCCGAGGAGTGGCTGGTGGGTTTGAACCACCAGCCTTCTGGTTAGCAGTCAAGTGCCTTAGGCACTATGCCACAAGAGCTAGCTTATTCTAAAACAAACAAAACAACAAAGAGGATAGATTCGCTATGGAATTGATGCCAGCTCGTGGCAACCCCATGGTGTATCAGAATAGAACTGTGCTCCATAGAGTTTTCAATGGCTGCTTTTTTTTTTTCTTCCAGAACTAGATTGCCAACCTTTCTTCTGAAGTGCCTCTAGGTGGACTCGAGCCTCCATCCTTGCAGCTGAGTGTATTAACTGTTTGTACCAGCCAGGAACTCCAGGTTATTATAAGGGAACACTTGTTTCTTAGTGGATTTTGTTCCTAAGCATTATGGATGGGCTTCCCTTCTCACCTCCTGCAGGGAATACACATTCATGTGAGGGTGTTTGGGGGTGGCAGGACTGCAGGACAGCAGGGTGGCAGCTTGGCAGTCATTCTTTTGCCTGACAGCTCTACATGGCTCTTGGCACTCCAGTATGTCAGAGAATTGCTGCTCAGACTGGTCTCATTTATCTCATTTAAATATTCCAGAGAATATTCTTGGCCCTCAAGTTACACGGATCCGCAGATTCATTTTCATCTTCCTGTTCTAAAACATCTGAGCAGCCTCTTGCAAAAGGGGTGGAGGGAGTAAGGGAAAGGAAGAGAGAAAGAAAAAAATGGCAAGGAAATGCAGGAAGTGAGTGATATATAAGGTGAGCTCAGAATTCAATATCCAGGACGAGGACACATATGTCTTGGGCCCTAGATATATAGCTCAGAACTGATGGAGAAATGGGCAGGAAGAGAGATAATCTTTATCTCTGTTCCCAAGCCTTTAGAAGCACCTAAGGCTAAATCACCCTCAGAAGAAAGCAGGAAATGAAGACTGCTCCCAGTCACCCATGAGATTTCAGTCTGCAGGCCACTGTCTCACACATTTGTCTTTTTTTTCCCCCTTCTAAGTCACACCCTGAGTTCAGGGCCAATTGATGCAATGTAACCTCATTTAAGTGTTTGGGTCTAGGTTTCAGCTTCTGGATTTCAGTTTTATTTAGGAAGAATTGCTGGACTTCTTACTTGTATTCATCGGGAAATCTTTGCAAAGGAAAAGGAGAGCTGGAGTATTTGTCACAGACTAATTTGTTGCTGGAACAGCCATTTAGAACGTTTATGCTTTTTCTTTTCTAATAATTCAGAGGCCACCTACCAACCACACAACCTTATGGGTTGCTTGTTTCTTTTTCTAAGTCAGAGATCACTGAAGCAAAGATTTAAGTTTGGAGGAATATATGTTACTAAAACCCGCTATCACTGAGTCGATTCTGACTCACAGCAACCCTATAGGACACAGTAGAACTGCCCTATAAGTTTCTAAGGCTGTAAATCTTTAAAGAAGCAAACTGCCTCATCTTTTTTCTGTGGAGCAGCCAGTGAGTTCACACCACCGACCTTTTGGATAGCAGCCCAACACTGTAACCACTGCATTACCAGAGCTCCTTAGTAAATGTTAGGATGATGAAAATGAACCACGGTGCTTGAAAGAAAGTGGCCCATTCTATAATATATGGTGTTCTGTATTCAGTTATAGCACATTCCCCCTTTATGGTATTTGGACCTGCTTCCCTAGAAAGAAGTTCTATGATTAAACATGAAAAAGGATTCAGAAGGTGCTCTGGTCCCTAACTCGTGAAGCGTGAAGTCTATTAGCATTGGTCCTAATAATCCTATAAACCCCATCACAGCCAAGGCAAGCCATTGAAATTGATGTTCTGTGAGTCTCCGTGAGTCCTCAGAGAAATATTTCAGTCTTCCAATCAACTGGCTTAGTTAGTCTAATGGCATTCACTAGGAAAGAACCACTTCAGGGCATCAGATTGGGGTGGTTTGTTTATCTCTGCAAATGGTCCATTTCAAACTTTTCAATTGCAGGCAGACAGAGAAGTTCTAGTGAATCACTTTCAAGATTCGGAACCTGCAAAGAATCAACTGTTTTAACTGCTTTCATTCCTGCAGGACTCAAATACCTTCCCAGTGACCCTGCAGAATTCCACTCTTCAGTGTGGCTGAGCTAGGGACTAAATGTCTATGTGTGTCCAGGCTGGGAGAAAATGCATCATGTACCAGGAATCTTTCTCCATGCTGGGGGCCCAGGGGAAAAGGGCATTGGGTTTCTTCAGGAATTGCCTTATTTAGTCCTGTTCACTTCTATTTTTTTTTTTTTTTTGGTGGTTATGAAACAGGATTGAAGCAGATACATCAACAGGGCCAAGGAATTTGGTTCTCTTCTCCCTCTGAGTGAGACTGGCAAGGACAGCTCAACCCCTCTGGTCCTCCGTTTTCTTACTTTTTCCTTTTTCTTTCGTTATTATGATGAAAATGTGCATAACAAAACACACGTCATCTCCACAATTTCTACATGTAAAATTTAGTGACAAGGATTATATGCTTCAAGTTGTGCAACCATTTCACTATCATTTTCCATATCATTCCACCACCATTAATGTAAACTCAATGCCTCCTAAGGATAAACTACCCCCCCACTCCCTCCCACCTCTGGTAAACACTAATAACCTGTGGTTTCTACATATTTACTTATTTCATGTAAATGAGATCACACGGTATTTGCCCTTCTGTAACTAATTTATTTTACAAAGCATGATGTTTTCTAGGTTCATCCATATTGGCATGCATCAGGACTTCTTTCTCTCTATGGCTGGGTAATATTCCATCTTGTGTATGGACCACATTTTGTTTATCCATTCATCTGTTGATGAAACTTCATTTTTCTTGTTGACCAAATGGGCATAATGATATTGGGGGTCCTGCAAGGTTTGAGTAAATTGATGAGAGTGTTATGACAAGATCAATTTGCTGTATGAAATGTAAGGAAGTATCCGTTTGTAACTAACCATGAGAAAGGAGATGCAGGGGAATAGACGTCTTCAGCATTGTTCACAGTTCAGGTTACCTTTCCTTCAAACCCATGCACTTTCGTGTTCTCTTGAAGTTAGGTGTAACCATATGATTGGCTTGGATCAAAGAAACATAAGTGATTGCCTAGCACTTTTAGGTAAAAGCTTCAAGAACCTGGCATGGATGACTGACTGCTTTCTTCTCCCGCCTGCCTAGGTCACCCAGGAGAATTTTTAGAGATGAACCTTCTGTCAGCCTGATTCCCTGGGTGATAATGAGAAGAAAGCCTCCTTCGCAACTCATATCATCTATGTAATTCTATGTTGGGAATTTAGTATAAGTGAGAAAAACTTGTGTCATGTTACTGAGACTTTGGTTCTGTTTGTTACTACTGCAAAACCTAGTCTCTTCTAGTCTATAAATGGGTATTACATTCTGATTTGTTTTCTGTGGACTCAGAAGGCAATGATATGCTTCGGCTTCCCAAGTCCTCCATCCTGTGGTCTGTATTATTTCCTCAGCCTTACTTCTCTGCCTTTGAATAGTGAAATTCTCTTAATTTTTCCCATAAGAAGGACTTTTGTTGTTTTCTTTCGTACGTGTTCCATCTGCCTGGCACATTCGTATTCCCATCTTCTCCTACTGTCTCCTAGTTCTCATTTAGGTGCTGGCTGAGGTATCACTTCTACAGGGACATCTTCCTTGACTGCCCCTTCTTTATGCACTTTGTGCCATCTTTACCTAAGTATTTAAACACTTTAAGTATTTAAGGATCGTAATAGTCTTTTCTTGTAATGTCTTTCTATGTGATATTTTCTTATATTTTTACGGTAAGAAAGATTGGTAGTGCACAACTAATAATAAATTCCCATACTTGTGTCATCAAGATGATTCCAACTCATTGTGACCCTATAGGATAAAGCAGAACTGGTGCATAGAGTTTCCATTGCTGTAAATCTTCATGGAAGCAAACTGTCTCATCTTTCACCTGCAGAGTAGCTGGTGGGTTCGAACCGTTGATCTTTCCATTAGCAGCTGACCACTTAACTTAAATACGATACTTAAAAAATAACAAGAATGATAGAGAAGCACACTTAGTGACATTAATAGAATCTGGATATATATATATTTTTTCACCTATGCTGCACCTTTTTTTTTTCTCTGAGTGTCTCTGAATTGGTCAGAATGAGAGAAGACCAATGGGAGAGATCAGTAGCTGTTGTGCAGCACTGGTCCACAGCCAGGTGGGACACAGGCCACACCTTGGACTTCCCATCTGCAGTCATGAACTCCTCTGAAGTTGCAGTGCTCCCTCTACTGTGCCAGGAGCCTTGCCCTTCTAGGCTACTGCTTCCTCCCCTGTCCCTTGATCTCCGATCTTCTGGCCTCTAGGGCCTCCCTTCTGTTGATTCTGTTGTTGGAAATGACAACAGGAAGATTGGAGTTACACAGTAAATGGCACTTGAGTAGAAATGACTGGTGCAAGCAGTTAATGTGCTCAGCTTCTAACAAAAAAAATGGAGGTGTAAGTCCACCCAGAGGCACCTTGGAAGAAAGGCCTGGTGATCTACTGAAAGAATCAGCCACTAAAATCTCTATGGAGAGCAGCTGTGCATTCATGCACAAAGAATCCTCATATCTTGGAATCAACTGGACATCATCTGGTTTGGTTAGGGTAGAAATAGTACTGATAGTTTAGGTCTTAGGGAAAACCTTAAGGTTGGGAAACATTTGCAGCTAATACTCTTCCTTCTTTGGCCCTGATCCTTTGCTGACCAAGGCAGGTGACCTGGGTGCTATGCCTGTAAAACCTTGTTGGTCTTACTCATTATTCACAATCTCCTTACTGACCAGTTAACAAGGAAAGGATTAACCCCAGACCTTACTCTGGCTTGTTTGTAATAGCAATATATCAAAAGTAATTATGGATTGCTTATTTCATTTCATGCAGTTATCTAAGGGCTTTTTAAGTGCAATCTCACTTAATGTTTGCAACAATTACTTGAAGTTAGTACTTTTCCCCCTTTTTTTTTCACTTTTGTTGTGGTGAAGACATACACAAGAAGACATTCACCAACATAACAACTTCCCCATCTACATACAGCTCAAGGACATTGATGACATTCTTCATGTCGTGTCACCATTATTGCTTTCCTTTTCTAAAATATTCTACACCATTAGCATAAACTCAATGCCCCACAAATAAAAGCTTCCCCTTTAGCCCCCCCCTCACCTCACTAATAGTTTTTGGTATATATACATTATTTTTTGACCTATCTAGGAATTTAGACTCCCCTCCCCTCCCATCCCTGGTAACCAACAAAGGAAGTTTCCTACAGTGTACAAACTTTTCCTTGACTTTTTATAATAATGGACTAATACATTAGTCTTTCTGTGACTGACTTATTTCACTCAGCATAATATCCTCCAAGTTCATCCACGTTATGCAGTGTTTTGCAGATTCTACATTATTATTTATGGGTGCATAAATCCATTCCTCAGTTGGTGGGCACTCAGATTGTTTCTATTCCTTTAGTATTGTGAATAGTGCTGTGATAAACATGGGAGTGCATATGTCTGTTCGTGTCCTGCCTATCATTTCTTTAGGATATGTACCTAGTAAGGAGCTCTGGTAGTGTAGTGCCTAAGGCATTTGACTGTTAACCAGAAGGCTGGTGGTTCAAACTCACCAGCCACTCCTCAGAAGGAAGGTTGGGCAATCTACTTCTGTAGTGATACTGCCTTGGAAACCCA
>NW_006921794.1:4901583-4902747 GCF_000298275.1 Orycteropus afer afer
AATCCTACTTCCGTAGTGATACTGCCTCGGAAACCCAAGGAGGGGTCGCTATGAGTCAGGGCTGACTCGACGGCACATAACAACAACAACAACAATGGCTAATGATTGCGAACATTTTTTCATGTATTTGTGGGCTGCCTGAATCTTCTTTGCTGAAGTGGCTGTTCATGTCTTCTGCCCATGTTCTAATTGGATTGTTTGTCTTTTTGATGTTTAGGTGTTGGGAAAGTTCCTGTAAAGTTTAGAGATAAGTCCCTTGCCAGATATGTTATTGAGGAATGTTTTTTTCCCAATCTGTTGGTTCTCTTTTCACTCTTGTAGAAGTCTTTTGATGCACATAATAATTTAATTTTTAAAAGGTCCCAATCATCTAGTTTATCTTCTGTTGTTTGTACATCTTGGGTTATGCTTGATAGTCTATTTATGCCATAAATTAGGACCCCAAAATTTGCCCCTATTTTTTCTTTGATGAACTTTATAGCTTTAGGTGTCATCTTTTATCCATCTGTAGTTAGCTTTTATGTATGGTTTGAGGTATGGATCTTGTTTCCTTTTTCTGCAAATAGATATCCAGTTTTGACAGTACCATTTGTGAGTGAGACTATCTCTTCCCCATTTAATGGATTTTGACCCTTTGTCAAAGATTCGCTGATCATAGATTGAGGGATCTATTTCTGGGATCTCAATTCTGCTCCACTGGTCTATGTGTGTCATTATACCAGTACCTGACTGTTTTGACAACTGTGGCTGTGTAGTAGGTTTTGAGATCTGGGAGTATGAGACTTCCTACTTTGTTCTCCTTCTTCAGTAGTGCTTTGCTTATCTGAAGTCTTTTTCCTTTCCATATAAAATTAGTGATTTGTTTTTCCATGTCTTTGAAGAATATTGATGGAATCGGCATCAGGACTACCTTGAATATATTGCATTGAATACACTCTGTTGTGACATCACCACTTTCTTTTCTTATTCGTGTTATTTGCATCTTCTCCTTCCTTTCCTTTGTTAAGTTTGCCAATGTTTTTTTGATTTTATTAATCTTTGCAAAGAACCACCTTCTAGTCTTGTTGATTTTTTTCCTTGAGGACTAAGGTGCGCCTGACACAAGCCATGATATTTCCAATCGCCTGGTATGCAAGTGAGAGCTGGACAATGAATAGGGAAGAC
>NW_006921794.1:4903002-4960503 GCF_000298275.1 Orycteropus afer afer
GTTTCGTTCTGCTGTGCATGGGGTCGCTATGAGTTGGAAATGACTTGACGGCACTTAACAACAACAACAATCTATTTTCTGTTTCATTTATTTCTGTTCCAATCTTTATTATTTCTCTTCTTCTGGTGATTGTAAGATTTTTTTGCTGCTCTTTTTCAAATTGTTGGAGATGTTAGGTTAAGGTGTTGATTTTGACTCTCTCTTCTTTTTTGATGTGTACATCTATAGCTATAAATTGCCCTCTAAAGACTGTTTTTGATGTGTCCCAAAGATTTTGGTATGTTGTCTTTTCATTTTCCTTTGATTCAAGGAATTTTTTTAATTTCATTTTTAATTTATTCTATTATTCATTCATTTTTAAGGAGGGAATTATTCAGTTTCCATGTGTTTGCTCTTTTTTTCTGATGGTCTACCTAGTGTTGATTTCTAATTTTATATCATTGTGATCGGAGAAGATGCTTTGTAGTATGTCAAAGCTTTTAAATTTATTGAGGCTTGTTTTGTGGCTGAACATATAGTCAATCCTAGAGAATGTTCCATGTGTGCTGGCAAAGAATACATATTTTGCTGTTGTTGGGTAACATGCTCTGTAGATGTCTATCAGGTCAAGTCGGTTGATCATATTGTTTAGTTCTTCTGCATCTTTGTTGAGTTTCTTTCCAGTTGCTCTATCTTTTACTGAAAATGATATATTAAAGTCTCTACTGTAGGAGCTCTGGTAGCATAGTGCCTAAGGCACTTGACTGCTAACCAGAAGGCTGGTGGTTCAAACCCACCAGCCACTCCTTGGAAGGAAAGTTGGGCAATCTACTTCTGTAGTGATACTGCCTCGGCAACCCGAGGAGTGGTAGCTGAGTCTGGTCTGACTCAATGGCACATAACAACAACAACAGCACACTTACTGTGGAGTCATCTATTTGTCTTTTCAATTCTTTGAAAATCTACTTTATGTATTTTGGGGCTCTTTCATTGGATGCATAGATATTTATTATGGTTAAGTCCTCTTGTTCAAGTGATCCTTTAATCATTATATAATGTCCTTCCTTGTCTCTTATGGTTGTTTTTGTCTTAAAGTCTATTTTATCAGAAATTAATATTGCCAATCCTGGTTTCTTTTGGTTGCCATTTGCTTGCTATATCTTTTTCAAGCCTTTGATTTTTAATCTATTTTTATCTTTGTGTCTAAGGTGAGTCTCTTGTAGACAGCATATTGATGGGTCATGTTCTCTCATCCAGTCTGCAACTCTCCATCTCTTGAGTGGTGCATTTAATCCATTTACATTGAGGGTAATTATCGACAAGTATGAATTTATGGATGTCATTTTCTTACTTTTTTTTTTTTTGGTTTTGGTGATGTTGCTAATTTCTTTGTTCCATATAATTTTCTGTGCTGAGCTAATTTTGTTTATGAGTCATGTTATCATCTCCTTCATTGCTATTGTTTCACTATTTGCTAAGCATTTGTAATTGTCCTCTTTTTCACTTTGAGGTGATAGTTTATTTTTGTTTGAGGTTCTTTGTAATGTATTATCTTCTCAAGTTTATAACAGTCTGTTCTATCTCTGAATTTTCTTGACTTCCTCACAATTTAGAAGTTCTGTAACTACACTATTTATTCCTCTTTTTTGGTTTGTAGTTGTCCTCATTTACCAATTGATGTCTCTGGTTCCCTGTTTACAGTCTTGTAAGCATATTTTACTTTGCTTACTTCTATAACTATATTGGTTTCTGGGTTATGTCATCATGTGTATTAATCACTGGTTGTTGTTTGCTGTTGGTTCTCTGTCTAATGGACATCCTTTAGCATCTTTTGCAACATTGGTTGGGTTTTAACAAATTCCCTTAATTTCTGCTTATCTGGAAATCTACTAATTTCACCCTCATATTTCATAGACAATTTTTCTAGGTATGTAATTCTTTTATTTTGGGATTTTATATATATCATCCCATTGCTTTGCCACCTGCATGGTTTCTGCTGAGAAATCAGAGCTTAGTCTTATTAGTTGCCCTTTGTAGGTAACTTTTCATTTTTCCCATGCTGCTTTCAGGATTCTTTCTTTGTCTTTGGTTTTGTTGAGTTTGCTGATAATATGTCTTGGTGTTTTTCTTTTGGGGTCTATCCTGTTTGAGGTTTGTTGAACTTCTTTAATAGATATATTCTTGTCTTTCATCATGTTAGGGAAATTGTCTTCCAGAAAATCTTTAATAGTTTTATCTGCCTCTTCCTGTTCTGGAATTCTGATCAAACATAGATTATTCTTCTTGATGGTATTCCCATATGAATCTTAAGCTTTCTTTATTATGTTCTGATCTTTTGTCTGATTGATATCTTAACAAACTAGTGTTGAGGTATTTGTCTTCAATATCGTTAATTCTGACTTCCATTGATTTGATTCTACTCCTTTGTGTTATCTAATTCTGAAATCTTAGTATTAATCTGCTGGATTTGTTTGTTGTGTTTGTATCATATCTAAATTGTGTTTATTTTTCAATTTGTTTTTGTATTTTTTCAAAAATTGTCTACAGTTTTGTCTGTGTTTTCCTTAATTTTGTCAATGTTCTCCTTGATCTCGTCAGTGTTTTCCTCGATCAGTCTCTCAATCCATTGAAAATACCCAAATATAATTCTTTTGAATTCCTTATCAGGAAGTTTCAATGCTGCTTCTTCCTCAGAGATTTTTTAATGCATTTTATTGAAATGTAATTTATGTGCAGTGAAATACACAAAACTAAAGTGAAATGGGTCAATACATTTTTTTAAGTGTTTCCCCCCTCCCCTCTCACCTCTGACAACCAACAAGGAAAGTTTCCCTCCATATATAAACCTTTCCTTGACCCTCCACAACAATGAACTAATACTATATGTGTCCTTCTGTGATTGACTTATTTCACTCAGCATAATATCCTCCAAGTTCATCCATATTATGAGGTGTTTTGCAGACTCTATATTATTCTTAAGTGCTGTATAGCATTTCATTATGTGTATGTACCATAGTTTGGCCACCCACTCTTCTGCTGATGGGCATGTAGGTTGTTTCCATCTTTTTGCTATTGTAAATAGTGCTGTGATGAACATGAGTGTGCATATATCTGTTCCTGTCCTGGCTCTCACCTCTCTAGGATATGTACCTAGTAATGGGATTGCTGGGTCAAATGGTATCTCCAATTCCAGCTTTCTAAGGAATCACCACATTGCTTTCCACAGTGGTTATATCACTTCACAGCCCTCCAGCAGTGCATGAGAGTCCCAATCGCTCCACATCCTCACCAGCATTTGTTATTTTCTGTCTCGTTAAACCTTGCCTTCAGTGCTGGAGTGAGATGGTATCTCATTGTTGTTTTGATTTGCATCTCTCTGTTGGCCAATGATCATGAGCGTCTCTTCATGTATTAGCTGGCCACCTGAATATCCTCCTCGATAAAGTGTCTATTCATATCTTCTGCCCATTTTTCAATTAGATTGTTAATTCCTTTGGTGTTGAGGCATTGGAGTTTTCTATAAATCTTAGAGGTGAGTCCCTTGCCAGATATGTAATTATTGTAAATATGAATTTGTTGTTGTCATTTTTGTTATGTCTTTTTCATGGTATCAATTTCTTTGTTCTATATAATTTCCTATGCTGAACTCATTTTGTTTATGAATTGTGTTATCATTTCCTTATTGTTATTGTTTTAGTATTTGCTGAGTATTTATGCTGTTTTTTTTTTTTCTTTTGATGTGAAGGTTTATGATTTTTCTTTGAGGTTACCCTGTGATTTATAGTTTTCTTCCAAGTTTAGACAGTCTGTCCTATCTTGTAGTTGTCTTGACTTGCCTACCATCTAGAAGTTCTGTAATGACACAGTTTTTTTTCCCTCTTTTTGGTTTGTAGTTGTCCTCATTTGACAGTTGATGTCTCTGGTTCCCTATTTACAATCCTGTAGGCTTATTTACTTTGGATATCTCCATAGCTGGGTTGGTTTCTGGGTTATATCATCATGTGTGTTAATGATCAGTTGTTATTGGCTGTTATTGCTTCTCTGTCTAGAGGGCTCCCTTTAGCACCTCTTATAAGATTGGTCTGGTTTTAACAAATTCCCTTAATTTCTGCTTATCTGGAAATGTCCTAATTTCACCATCATATTTGAGGGAAAATTTTGCTGGATATATAATTCTTGGTTGGAAATTTTTCTCTTTCAGGGTTTTATATATACCATCCCACTGTCTTCTCACCTGTATGGTTTCTGCCAAGAAATCCAAGCTTAGTCTTATTGGTTGTCCCTTGTAGGTAACTTTTCATTTTTCCTGTGCTGCTCTCATGATTCTTTCTTCATCTTTGGTTTTGGTATGTTCGATGATGATATGTCTGGGTGATTTTTGTTGATGTCTATCCTCTTTGGTGCTCGTTGGGCTTCCTAAATGGACATATTCTCATCTTTCATCATACCAGGAAAATTCTTTTCTAACTAATCTTGGACAATTTTATCAGTGGTTTTATTTGTCTCTTCCTGTTCTGGAATTCCAATTACACATAGGTTATTCCTTTTGATGATACCCCACATGAACCTTAGGCTTTCTTTACTTTGTTTTGATCTTTTTTCTGATTTATCCATTTCCAAAGAAGTATTTAGGTATTTCCCTTCAATTTCACTAATTCTGTCTTCCATTGATTCAATTCTGTTCCTAAGCCCATTCAATGTCTTATCTATTTCTGAAAATGTAGTGTTAAACTTTTGGATTTCTGTGTATAGATTTTGTATCATTTCTAATTTTTCATAAATTTTGTCATTTTGTCCTTGTATTGTCTTTTGAAATTGTTCTAGGATTTTCTCTGTGTTTTCCTCAATCTGTCTCTCAATTTGTTGAAGATACCTAAATATAATTCTTTTGAATTCCTTATCAGGGAGTTCCTATGCTGCATCTTCCTCAGAGATGTGTTTTGTATCCTGTCCCTTGTTTCTCCTGCTTTATCTTGCTTCTTTGTGTGAACTATAATGCTCTGTTGTCTCTGAGGCATTGTAATGCTTTTGTGTTTGTATTTAATTGGTGACGTATGTTGGAGTGACTTGCCCACAATTTTCATTTTCTTTATTTTGTTTGTATGTTATCTACACAACCAGGATCCTGTGCTATGCTCTTCTATTCACTAGTTGACAGTACTTACACACTCACCAGCTGTCTCCTTTCCTGTTGTCAGCCTCTCATAGGTTCCTGCCATCCTTGGCAAACAGAGCCTATTCTTGTTGTTGTTGTTGTTGTTTGCCATCGAGTCGGACCCAACTCATAGCGACCTCTCCTTGGGTTCCTGAGGCAGTATCACTACAGAAGTAGATTGCCCCACCTTCCTTCCGAGGAGTGGCTGGTGGGTTTGAACCACCAGCCTTTTGGTTAGCAGTCAAGTGCCTTAGGCATTATGCTACCAGAGACTATTCTTAAGTGCCTGGAATCCAAATGAGAATGCTATCACTTTAAAATCCAAAACGGTTGCCACTTGTAAAGATTCAAAATGGCTGCACCCTCAGTCACTTTAAATATCCAAATGGCTCCCGTATGTAAATAATCAAAATGGTTGCGCCCTCCGGACAGTGGAAAGTCGACAGCTCATGTTGTCTCCCTCCTTGCTGTTTCCCTTCCTAGTTGTAGGCCACTAGCACAATTGTCCCTGCAGCCCTTGGTGACCAGGGCTGATCTTTAGGTCAATTTTCAGGTCCCAACACCACTTGGAGATATTCAGGGCATTGGTCCTGTCAGAGAAGCTGACAGTCTGCAGCTCTGACCGTTTCTATACTCACTGTTTTCATTCACGTTTTTCCACTAGTTGGTGCCTAATCCACTTCTGTATAGTTCTTTTCAAAGCTCAGGGCTCCAGGATTATCTTGTGTATCTTTGTCAATTGTTTTTTCTTTTCTTTGTTGAAGAGGGTCTATGTTGCTTGTCTGCCTATTCCTCTATCTTCCTCAGAGATATTTTCTGGATTTGTATCCTTGGTCTTTGTTTCTACTACTTTATTTTTCTTTTGTTGTGTGCACTGTGATGGCTTGTTTTCTCTGAGACATTGTGGTGTTGTTGTATTTATGTTTAATTAGTGGTTGTATGTTGGTGTGATTCTTACAAGATTTTTTTCCTTTTATCTTGTTTTGATACATCTGTGTAAGCAGGGTACTGTTCTCCTCTATTTGCTAGTTGTTAGCATTTAGGCACACACCATCAGTCTCCTGGGTATGATAGAGAATGAGAGTGTGTGCGTAGATGTCTATTAGCTGTTCATAAGAAACAGTTGAGGGTGAGCTGAGCTGATATTGACCACTGTCAATTGTTCTTCAGTTGGTACAAAAACAAGTGGTGGCCCTCATTCAGTGGGTGGGGCTGTAGGAGGTACAGGTATGATTGGGTTGTGTGGGAATAGTTGCTCTCTCCCATTCAGTTAGACAAAAAATATTAAAAATGCACCAAAAAACTCAAAAACAAGAGAGTGAAAAAACTCAAATTGCATAAAAAAGGAACAATTGCAAAAAAAGAGAAATTAAATAAATAATAAGAACATTTTTTAAAATACATTGAGAAAGGATAAAAGAAAGAACGTGAAAAAGAAAAAAAACACAGTATCTGGAGAGGGAAGAATGAGAAAAAAGTGCAAGAATAAAAGAATAGGGAAAACTGCAGAAGGAAAACAAGGGATGGGAAGAACCAAAAGAAAGAAAAAAAGAAAGGAACTAGGAAAAAGGAAGAGAAAAGAAGAAAAAAGAATCAGGGGTGGAAAAGAGAAAAAAAAAATTAAAAAAAAAAGGAAGAAAGGGGGAAGATAAAAAGAATAATTTAAAAACAAACAAAAAACAAACTGTGGGGGTCAGGGCAAAGCACCCAGGCTTTATTGGGACACAGACTGGGATGGAACCCCTGCAAGTCAAGAAGGTGGGTGGAGATTGGGGAATGGCCCCTGTTCACCAAATGGGTGAGGGCCAAGAGACTAACAAGGGGACTATTGCAGCCCTCCACTCATCAGTCTCCAGTGCAGTTGCCCATGCTGTCCTCAGCAGGCAGAGCCTACTCCCAGGTTGTAGTGCAAGCAAGAATATGACCAACACACACTCAGAACAGCTATGAAGACTACCTGGAAACATCCAAAATGGTTGCACCCTCAGGAGAGTCCACATGTCCCTCTGTCCCTTTCCTCGCTGTTCTCCTTCTGGTCATCAGGCACCAATGCAGCCCTTGCTTATGCAGCCTTGGTGAGAAGAGCTGATTCTTAGATTGCTGTCAGGAAATATTCAAAATGGTTGTGCCTTCAGGACAAATAGCAATCCTCAGCTCTGTTTGTCGCCTTACTCACTGTTTCACTCTATTCTTCTACTGTTGTTGTTGTTGTTATGTGCCGTCGAGTCAGCCCCGACTCATAGCGACCCCTCCTTGGGTTTCCGAGGCAGTATCACTACGGAAATAGGATTGCCCAACCTTCCTTCCGAGGAGTGGCTGGTGGGTTTGAACCGCCAGCCGTCTGGTTAGCAGGCAAGTGTCTTAGCCACTATGCTACCAGAGCTCCCCTATTCTTCTACTAGTTGGTATTTAATCCACTTCTTTTTCCTTCCTTTCAAAGCTCATGGTTCCAGGACCCTCTTCTGTATCGGTTTCAATTGGCTTTTCATTGCTTTGTTGCAGAGGGTCGGTGTAGCTTGTCTGCTTATTTTGCCATCTTGCCAGAACTCTCTAGGACTATTTCCATTTACATAAGAGACATGGAAGCTCAGCACAGTGAAGTAACTTGCCTATGTCACACAGCTAAGAATGGAGATAGGGACAGAGTCTCATCTTGAGTCCAGGTCTTTTGACTCCCAAGCCCAGGCTTTTAGGCCCTTATCTTTTATATTCTAAGGACTTCTGGTGGCACAGTGCCTAAGACATTTGACTGTTAACCAGAAGGTTAGTGGTTCAAATCCACCAGCTGCTCTGTGGAAGGAAGATGGGACAATCTACTTCTGTAAAGATTTACTACTTCAGAAACCCAGTGGGGAGTCACTATGAGTCAAGATCCAAAGGCAGTAAAGTCTTTAATTAGTCAATCCTAGATCAAATTAAATGAGCAATTTGGTTGGGACCCTTGTTGGCCCTTGTTCCCATGAAACTGAACAAAGGATCACCTCTCTTTCCTAATCTAAATGCAATCCCTGAAACCAGTTGCTGTTGAATTGATTCCACCTCATGGCCATGTCATGTGTCATGTTGTGCTCCCTAGGGTTTTTAGTGGTTGATTTTTTGGAAGTAGATCACCAGGCCTTCAAAAGCACCTCTGGGTGGACTTGAACCTCCATCCTTTGTCTGAGCAGCAAAGCAAGTTAACCATTTGTGACATCCGGGCACTCCTAAATCCAATCCCAGGCATTGCTTAAACCTGCAAGCTCTGACTTCAGACTCTTCCTTTTGGCACCCCTTCGGGAGAAGGACTTTCAGGAGATATGATTTTGGCTGGCACAGAGGCAGCAAAGGGACTTTTAAAGAGAAGCACTATGTAGTTCTTTGGCATTTTTATTCTGGGGTGCTGCGATATAATGAAAGAAGGAAAGCATTGAGAGCTAAGGTCATTATGAATATAATTCAGATTTTAAATTGCCATTTGTGGAAAAATATTTCTTAAGCCTGGTTGAACAAGGTTAAATCTCTATAGTGATTATATTTACAGGCAATTGCTTGGCCCTGTTCTTCCCTTAGCTGTGTGGACACAGTTAGCATTTGAGTTTGTAGGTGGTAGGGCAGTGCATAAAAACAGAATATTGTTATTGCTCTCATTAAGAAAGACCCTGATTCTTTTAAGTCTGCTCTAACAAGAGCCTTTGGAAAAACTAGAGAAATTTTGAATATCTGATTAATTTAGGTAGAGCAATTAACGAAGTGATATAGCTCGCTGTACTCTTTGCATCACTCATTAGATTGGCTGTGTGGGAGGCAGCCTTAAGTCTTGGGAAAGAGGTTATTAGAATCAAGTGCCACCACAGATCTGCAAGTCAGCCCAAGTGAGTTTGTCAATAATCAAGCTCCTGCCTTTGAGCCTTCCAGAGGCTGAAAAATCTTTGGTGGTGTGTGGTACTGCATTGGTTTTTATTCTAGCAGAAGATAAAATTGCTACAGAAATAACCTCACTGCTACAGTTCATGTTCTCTTTGGTTCAAAGCTTTGCTGCTGATAGTGCTTCTCCTACCTGTGCACCCAGAGGGAGGCAGGGAGGGTGCCTTCCAGTTCATTCTGCATTGCCACTTGGGCATGGGGTCCTGTGACTTTAGGGAACTATCACTGGGCCTGCATACCTGAGGGCTCTAGGCTGAGATTCTCCCTTTGTTTACCAGTAGCAGTTGCAGCTGTGTTGATTCTGACGCATAGAGACCCCATATTTGGTTAAGCTACTAAGCTAAGGTTGGAGGTTTGAACCCACCCAGAGGAATCTTGAAAGAAAGACCTAGCCATCTGCATCTGAAAGTTCACAGCCATAAAAACTCCATGGGACACAAAATTCTGCCACATATGGTAGCAATCAGTGAAATAAAAACCATCAAGGAATTGGTGGGATATTACTTGTACATTTCCAAATATGTTACTAAATGCCTGGATTAGAAATGACTATGAGGTCACTTTGAATGGCTCTAATTAATAATGGGCTACTTGATTGCTTACAGACTGCCTGAAGAGAGGGGCGACAATTATTTCTCTTGGGCAATCTACTTCCATAGAGATACCGCCTCCGAAACCCAAGGAGGGGTTGTTATGAATTGAAATGACTCGACAGCAGTGAGTTTGGTTCTTTTTGGTATCATAATAGCAATTAGGGAGAAGGCAGCTCAAGTAGGGCAGAGACACCAAAACCTGTCCAAATGGGCATTGTCATAAATTAAGAAAGCCAAGTGATCAGGGTACCTTGGCAACTCAAAGACTGAGGGGTACCGATGAGCTGGTCTCAGTACAGAACCACTCATTAGAGCAGAGAATGGGGGAACTAACCAGTAGCCATCAAGAGAGGGATGATGGACTATTCGAGAACAGTGCCTGATGTCATACAATAGTGGGTTGATTCAATTGTGGAAGCAGGGCCCTGAGGTGCAGAGCTTGAATACATATGAGCTAGGTGGAGGGCAGCGGGGACTAGATGGACTAACTGGTCAATGAATAAGGAAGACTAAAGAAGAGTTTGTGCTTTTGAGTTGTGGTGTTGGCAAAGAGTACTGAAAGTACCATGGACTGCCAGAAGAACCAACAAATCTGTCCTGGAGGAAGTACAACCAGAATGCTCCTTGGAATGCCAGACGTTGTCTCATCTACTTTGGTCAGGAAGGGACCATTCCCTGAAGAAAGATACCATGCTTGGTAAAGTGGAGGGTCAGCGAAAAAAGGGAAGGCCCTCAACGAGATGGATTGATAAGTGGCTGCAACAATGGGCTCAGGTATAGCAAGGATTGTGAGGCTCATAGGGTCACTATGAGTTGGAGCTGACTCAACGACACCTAACAACAACCACAATCATCTTGACAGAGGGAATTAGTGAGAAAAATGTACCTGTGGACTGGACTCATTAAGGCTCTGTAAGACTTTAAAATGGAGCTACCTGGACACCCAGGGCTCACATGGGCACTCAATATCCTGAGACTGCTGAGTTTGAAAGGCATCTGTTGGGAGATTAATATGAGAAACCAATATGGGAAACTATCAATTGTGGAGACTTCTCAGCTCTCAAGTCCAGAGCCCGTGTCGCTTCTTACCTTGAGCAGTACAGGTACAGGAGCAGGGGAATACCTAGGCCAAGAGGTGTGCCTTTCTAGAATCCTGACTTGCTGTGAGCTGGGAGTAAAAGATGGGCAGAGGAGGGCTGCTGCTGCCCAGTTCCTGAAGAAGTCTCTCCACTTCATAAAGCTTGCCCCTTCCACTGGTAAGGCTTTGTACCCATGGAATTACTCAACAAGCAGATGCTGAATGAAGAAGCCAAAAATAACTTCTGAATCCTTTCCTCTCTGATGTCTTTAGATCACAGTCTAGGCATTCTGATATTTTAAATATAAAGAACTCATATGGAACCTTTTTATATTAATAACCACATGTTCTAATTGCAGATGTAAATTTTGTAACTCTAAATAAAACCAACCTTGAAATTGCTCTATTGTGTAGTGCCTGGAGTTTGACAGAGTTGATTTGAATCTTAGCTTTTTTCACTAGCTAAATGATTGGGCAAATACTTCTTTGAGCCTCAGAGTTCTCATCAATAAAATAGACCTTATAAGATTGTTCTTTTGGATTGTTGAGCAGATTGGAGACAATGTATGCAAAGTGCCTATCCCAGAGTTGCTGCTTAACAGCTAAAAATGACATATGCATGCATACATGCATACCTCAATAAACCAAGGTTGGAGGGTTGGCCTAAAATTGTTGTGACTGTGAATGTCAGAAACAGTGATCAATTAATTTTATTTGTTTTGGCTTTGGCTTTTTGTTTTGCCACATGGCAACACTATATTGTAAGTCTAGCATTTAGTCTGGAATATGTTGTATACTATACACATTGTGACTCTTACTCCTCATCCTGTCCCCTCAGTTCCAGCTGGGATCATTGGTGTAAGGAGAATTGTAACTGACAGAAGAGAATTTTGCATCAGATTGGCACAGCGATGGAATGAAAGGTTGTCAATCAATGATATGTCCTGCACGAACTGCAAACACTGAGAAACACTGATCCCCATTTATTTTCTTTTTAAGGGAAAAATTCAAGAAATTGAATTTTGCTCCAGTTTATTCCATCACAAAAGCCAGGAAGAGCCAGTTCAAAAGAGAAAATGGAGCCTCTCTTTGGTCCAATAGTAAAAAGCAACTGCCAAGGACTTCCTCTTTTATCTAGCTCAGAAAACCTTACAGAAGCTAATTTTCTAACACTTACAGCTCTTACCACTGCAGTATGGTTATTGCAAGCTAGATAACTGCTTTTATCATCACACTCTCTTATTGGAAGTAGGATCAGAAAGAACATGAGGAATGAAATGTTAAGTTTACACTAGGAGGTGAGTCTGTAGATGATATATATGTATATGAGGTCTCAGGAAACCTGGGTGAGGAGGAAGGAGATGAAGTTTATTCAACTGACCTGAAGCCTAGCCCAAACCCAAACCCACTGCCAATGAGTTGATTCCAACTCATAGTGACCATTTAGGACAGAGTAGAACTGCCCCATAGGGTTTCCAAGGCTTTAAATCTTTATGAAATCAGACTGCCTCATCTTTCTCCTGCAGATTAGCTGATAGGTTTGAATCACCAAAATCTTGGTTAGCAGCCAAATGCTGTAACCACTACACCACCAGAGATCCTTCTGAAGATGAACAGTTATTCTGGGGGTTCTCTGTAACAGAATTGGACTCCCCTTAGACGTACTTACCTAGAACAAGAAGGATTGGAATTTGACTGTCAAATTCTTCCTTTTGAGTAACAACACAAAGAGGTACGAAGAATGATGCTCATAAAGTTGAATAGACAAGTGGAATGGGCCTGATATTGGTCTATCCAGAGCACCAATGAAGCACGTCTGCACTGACGGCCAATTCTTGCTATCTTTGAAAAGGGCTTGAACTTCAATATAATTCTGTAGGAAACTGAGGATTTCTTCATTGAATCAGCATTAATTACTTTTTAAATGTAAATTTTCAGCTGCAAGCCTTTTTTTTAATATTAAAAAAAAAAGAGTACATCAGGGTAAATCAAGAACTAATTGGTCACCAAATTACAGGGTTTAAAGTTCTTTTTTTTGCCATAAAAGAGTGAAAAATAATTAGCAAATTTGAATCCATGCTTTTTCTTTCATTAATAATAAATCACATGGTCAAGGCCCGTTTTTAGCAAAATAAAAATTTCAATTTTGGACTGAGAGCTGCATTTCCGTTATGCAGCACTTTATATTTAGCAAGTGGTTTGTGTTCATCTGCTGGTGTCTCGTGGTTTCGTGGTGCCCCAGACCGAGGCTGCTCTGACTCTGGGCATAGCTTTCATTGGAGGACATGAGAGAAATAGATAGTGTCATGAGACTGAATAAGACTCCCTGCCAATGTGTTACTATGGCTTCCATTTTAGAAGGACGTGCTCAGCTGCTAACCCAAAGTTTGGAGGTTTGCGTTGCCTCCAAGCCAGAGATCCCTCAGAAGAAAGGCCTGGCAACCTGCTTCTGAAAAATCATCCACGGAGAGGCCTGTGGAGCAGGGTTCTACTCTGACACACATGGAGTCACCATGAGTAGAAATTGACTCAATGACAAATGGTTTAGTGGTTGCAGAACTGGAACTCATGCTTTGCTAAGAACAGAGAGCCCACCTCGTTGAAACAATATTTTGCATTTACAAAGCAACAACCTGCCAAGCATTCTGAAGGGCTGCATACATGAAGTACTGCTGGGGTTCCTGGAACCAACTCCATAAGAACTGGTTTAGTGGCTGCAGAAGTGGATCTCATACCTTGCTAAGAGCCAGGCACCCACCTCATTGGAACAATACTGTGCATTTACAAAGCAATGACCTGCCCTGAGAGGGCAGCATACATGAAATATGCCATTAGCACTGTCAGTAGTGCTGGAATTGACAATTGACACTAGTTTGGAGGACTGCAGAAAGCTAGGGGATTTGGTCAGATGGCCCATAGGAGATCCAAGGCAGAGCTTGGTCTGAGAATCCTTTTGGATGCTTGTTTTCCTGGCTTGGTGACTGTTTCAGTTCATTTCCTGTCAACCATAGCTCTTTATATCCAGACCCACAGATTCCACAGCTGTAAACAGTGCCTCCCAGTGATTCTGAAATCAATGTTTCTTCTATCTCTTCCTTTGGAAAAATTTGCAGAGTTGTTTTTGGTTATAATCACAGACAAAATGCAGAGTTGCCTGGGGACTAAGAGGTATTCTGTTGTACCCTTCGTAGCTTCCTCTTTTTCCTTTCTTTCAGATCATATTACTGTCTCACCTCCCACTCCCAGAGACCATAGCTGTTTTACAAGTAAACAATGATTTGGTCCTTATCTTGACTTTGCAGGAAAGTTTTTTTTTTTTTTTTTTCCTCTAGGATTTGTCTACAAAGATTCTACAAGTCTTCAGGCAAGGGCCAATCTGTCACTCAAAGTACTAATGATGGCTGGTAGAGTAGGAGAGGCCTGCAGGCAAAGCCAAGCAGCTCTGGCCATTTGGAGGGAACAGTGTCAGGAAGGGCATTGAGACATGATGCTAAATTGCTCATCAGATTTGAAGAGAGTTAGAATCTAGGGCACACTTTGCTGCTGACAGCCTAGGTTGGCCCAGAGCAGTTGTTCCACCTCTCTGGCCTCAGTCTTCTCATCTTCTTGGCTATGAAATTCTGCAATTGCTACAAGGATTGTCTTCCCTATTTCTGTGAAACAATAATAGCTCTGAGGATGAACAATGATCTTAATGGCATCAGTGGTGTTGTTAGGGTTGGTGTCACCCAATGCAATAACTCATGGTGTCACCACACCCTATGGACTTCCTCCCATACTAGACCATACAGAATCTTTAATAATGTTTATTATCAATTTTAATCATAGGATACTATGTGATAAATATAGCTGGGAATTGCTTAAATGTTAAATTTCTTAGATTATATGAATATTAACAACAAAGTTGCTTTATAAAATCTTTCTGCATTGAATTACATTACTAGTTAAAATAATATTAATAACTCTATAGAAAACTTTCTTTTATTTTTCTCCTTCTTTTCTATTACTTTTAGAAGTAGTAATTACTTCTTGATTCTCAAAGAAAGTCATTGGCAAAATTAAAAAATACTACTTACCACAATATTGTAGTTAAAACACCAAAACATTCGACAAAATCAGTGACTATTAAAACAGCAGCAGCAATGACAACAGTGTGTGCTTGCAGTGCGTGCAGAGGAAATCACATGATTCAAAGCATCATTGTGATTGGGTAATAATGACAGTTCTGACCGAGTGTGTTAGAAAGTTCAAAAAGCAAATTAGCATGGACTTACAGATTTGTGGGTATATTGAAACATGTAAGCTGGACTTATGAAAGATGCTTTCATCATTGTAACAAACTGTAGGGATATTTCATTAAAAAATAATAAATTTCAGCTGAAACATTGCACAAAAGTTTTATGGATAGTCATTTTGGTGTCACTCCCTCTGACAGCGTCACCCAGTGCGATCTGCACCCCCTCACCCTTCCTTGTGAGGCCCTGAGACATGAACAAAAATGGATCTTTCCCAGGGTTTTGCTGAGAATAGCCCAGTTATCTGCATCGAAAAACAAACCCCTCCAATGCAACTAGGGAGGCGGCAGTGGTGGTGGTAGAAATGAGGAATGATGCCATCACTTTGTATTTTTACGTTTCATGATAAAACAGTAGTTTTAAAAATCATAAAAATGTGCTGGTTTGACAAATGGCACATTTAAAACCCGATTAGCAAAGGATTTTTACCTTTGTAATTTTAAAACTGTCACTTGAGCTAAAAATATAGGCGAGCAAGTTGGCCTTTCATATTTAATGTTTTCTTTTTTTCCCTTTTTATTTGCAATTCATTCTGTTCAGCTTTGATTAAAGAAGGAACAGAAGTGGAATGGAGAATGGCCAGTGCTTGCTAATTCATTATTGATAAGATGGCTGGTATTGATAAGATGGCTCTATCCAGTTTGGATCTGTTCACCCTTGAAACTTGTTGACACCAACCTTTCTTGGCTTTGGCACATTAGCCATATATCTTACCCTTAAATATTAACATAGACTCACATAAGAATATTTGACTTTAAGATGACAAAGTTAACTGGGAGAATGCTCTCTATCCTGGTTGTCATTCCAAGGTTTTACATGTTTATTAAAATAAGTGCATTATAAAAATACTGAAACCAGTTACCGTCAAGTCAACTTTGATCCATGGTGACCTCACGTGTGTCAGAGTAGAGCTGTGTTCTGTAGGGTTTTCAATGGCTGATATTTTGGAATTGGGTTACTAGTTCTTTCTTCTGTGGCATCACTGAGTGGACTCAAACCACCAACCTTTTTGTTAGTAGCTTAGCAAGTTAACCATTTGCAGGGACTTGTACATTATAGCTCCAGGTTAACTAGTAATTAAAACAGGTCAGTACAGAATCTAGAACAAAAATGAAAGCTTTCTGTGTCCTAGAGTGTGGAGTATTAAAAGCTACTACTCAGGATTAAAAGAATACTTACAGTGCACTTTATCTGGTGGCATTGTGGTTAACACATTGGGCTGCTAACCACAATGTCAGCAGTTCGAACCTAGCAGCCATGGGAGAAAGCAATCTGCTTATGTGAGGATTTACAGCCTTGGAAACCCAAGGGCAGTAGAAATGGGGCATTTCTACTCTATCCTGTAGGGTCACTATGAGTTGGAATTGACTCAATAGTAGTGTGTTTTGCTTTCTTTCTCTTTTAGACAAGAACTAACAGGTGACCTTGGACAAGTGACTGCATTTTTCAGAACTACAGTGATTTGAGCTGTAAAATGGAAGAGGTGGTATAGATGCACACAAATGCCACTGTAAATTCTAAGATCTCTGTTTTTTTTTCCTTATAGGACATTGTTCACAAAAGACAATAAATCATTGTTGGAGTCAACCCAATTCATAATTCAGTAAAGAGGCCACAGAACTTAGAGGACAGAACTCAATACTGGGTCCTGGGTTGGTCTCAGGCCTCACTGGTGTAGTGGCCTTGAGCAATTCACAAAAAAAGCTTCTCTGCTTATAAAATGGGGACTGTGAGCCTCACTACCAGGGCTCTTTTAAGGCTCAAATGAGATAATATGACTGAATGCTCTCAAAGGACTTAGAAGGCTGTAGTAAGTGGAAGGTGTCAGCATAAAAGGCCCTTTCTAAAGAATATTGATGGAAACATCTTTATGCACACATGCACTTCATTATTGAACTGTTTATTCAGTTATTAGCTTTCATTAGCTTCTGATTCCAGACTGTTGATCTATCATATGAGCATAATAAATGTGTTCACAATGAGCACAGACCTGAATGATACTGATGCATCTGGAGCTTACATCCTGGAAATCATTGGCTTCAAGTCTCTTGGATCACTGCACTGCACTGTGGTATCTCAGGGTCATCAGTGCCCTCACCTGGAGCTTAGCTTCCTCTTTATAGGTTCCTTCACAAATGTTGACTAAAATTCTGTTCAAAGAGTGTAATTGAGGTGAAGGGAAGAAGTCTTACACAGATTAAATCCTTTACTTTGTGCAGAGTCCATGATAGGTGCTTTAGACCTCTTAACTCATTACATTTTTATCACCACACCTGCAGATTGGTATACATTATTCCCATTTTACAGATGAGGAAACTGAGTCTAAAGAGGTTACTTATTTGGAGAAGCTAAGTCCCTAAATGTTAGAGTTGGGATTAAACTAAAAGACCTTATTCTGTTCACATACGGTATTTACCATTTCGTAAGAAACATCTTACTTCCTTTGACATATTTCATTTTTTGATAGCTCTAATTATTATGAAGGGAGCTCTGGTAGCATAGTGCCTGAGGCATTTGACTGCTAACCAGAAGGCTAGTGGTTCAAACACACCAGTCACTCCTTGGAAGGAAGATTGGGCAATCTATATCTATAGAGATACTGCCTCAGAAACCCAAGGAGGGGTTGCTACAAGTGGAATTGACTCAATGGCAATGAGTTTGGTTTTGGAATTGTTACAAAAAGGCAAAACAAAACAAAATGGAACTATTCCTTATAGGGCTCGCTGCTCAAGTATGGTCCATGGACCAGCAGTGTAGGCATCACCCAGAGTTCGTTTGAAACGCAGAAGCTTGGTTGCTGCCCCAGACCTACTGAATCAGTACCTGCATTTCAGCAAGCTCTCCAGGGACACAACACAAATTAAATTTTGAGAACTTCTACCTAGAGTACACAGAGCTGGTCAAATTTCTCTTTTTGTCATGGTTCTGTAAATCTCTCTCCCAACTGCCTCAGAACTTGTACCCCAAACACAACCATAAGCCTGGCACACACTTACCTCCCCACCTTCCAAATGCATGTCAGAATCCTGAAAGCCTCTCTGAAGTTTCTTTGACTAACTGAAGAGGTGATCCCTCCCTAACCCCCTAAATATACCTTTGGTAACATTTTCTGCCCTCTGCGCTGTGATAAAGCCCTATGCATTTGCGGTTCTGTGAATTGTAGGTTTACTCTGTACAATTGCCTATCAATCAGTCAATCAGAAGTCAGGTGGGCTAGGTTTTTAAGCATGAGATGACACTCAGAAAATGGTAAAATAAGCTGAAATTGGGCAATTTATCTTGTGGTATGCAGTGTGGTTAAAGAGGGTAAGAGAATGAAAGCTCAGAAGTCATCACAAATTATAGAAAAGAGAGCTCCTTGAAAGCTTTTATTTGCTGTCATTTGATGCATTGACTCTTAGGCTTCATGTGACATGTATCTGATTCCTTTTGTGCATGAACTAAATTTTGGCAAATTTGTCAACTTATTGGAAAATTATTATGAAATAAACACACAGACATAAGCAATTTATAGAACAATTAAATTAAAACAAATTCTTCACTTTGTCCAGAAAACCATGGTGTCTCCCACAGAATGATAACTGAGCATTTGTTCCATTGTTAATATATTCATCACCAATGCCAGTCTTTACTTACAAGGACGGAATCTGGGTCTGTTTCATTTATTTATTTATTTATTTTTAGATATAACTGTAACTGATCAAGTGGGGCATTGGTGGTTCAGTAGTAGAATTCTTGCCTGCTGTGTGGGAGTCCTCATTTGATTCCTGGTCAATGCTTCTCAAGTGCAGCCACCACCCATCTGTCACTGGATGCTTGTGTGTCGCTAAGACGCTAAACAGGTGTCAGTGAAGCTTCCAGACTAAGACAAACTAGCAAGAAAGGCTTGGCAATCTACTTCCAAAACTCAGCCAGTGATTTTTTTTATGGATCATCATGGGCTGATCCACAACTGATCATGGGGATGGTGCTGGACCAGGAGCATTCAGTTCCTTTCTGCATGGGGTCTCCATGAGGCAGGAGCTGAGTCCATGGCAGCTAACAACAGCAATGTAGTGGATCAAGTCTGAATGTTTACCATGGAATAAAATGCACTTTCTCCCAGAAAGCTACGAAATCCATTTTACCAGGGAATCCCTTCCAGCCACCAACATAAGAGACAGAGAGAGTAAACTATTCCAGATAAGAAGGTAACTGGCTCTCCATCCTGGGGCCTAGAGCCTGTCCTCCTGACTTATAATTTTGCTTCTTGTTGCCTCCTTCTTCTTTTGCCCGCTTGTCTCAGCCAATAGGAGATTGTTGTACATCTGCCTCCCTGCACTGTTATTTCTCTTCCCCTGTTCGTGATGTCCAAGAAGGGACTTTACACTGTCATATTTCACAGAAGAAATAACAAGAGAATCATAGAAATAGATTTCAGAACCACTATATTTGTGTTATTAGTTTGAATAACTCCAAGTTAATACAGATTCAACAACTTTTATTGGACATTTTTCCAGAAATGGAAATACTGAAACCTGAGTGGTTATCAAATATTTTTAACCAAAGAATAATCTGAAGAGATTCATAGGACAAACCAAGACCAGTAGTTCTGCTATAATTTCTGATATGTCATGTGTAGTACTGACTAATTCTGTTAATTATTTTTTAAATCATATATATATATATATATATATAATTTTTTTTCCCCTCCTGAAAATGGGTTGGAGTTGTCAGTCTCATTTATGTCTAACAAATGAGAGCTGTGCCATGCAATACCAGAGGGGAAACTCAGGTAAATAGCAGCGCTGGGTGTTGGCTAAGCGAATCTCTCTTTCTGTTCCTTAAACCTAGGCATAGAGAAATCTGGCTTTTCACCTGGTTAAGGAATGATTCCATGATTGCAAGGAAGTATTAGGGGATCTGAATTAAAAACAAACAAAGAATTTTAAAAATGCGTCTTGTCTTTGTATAATTTGAAGTAAAAACTTTAGATAACCTTCTAATAACTACGTAGATCAATGGCTCTGGGGAAGAGTGTTGTCAAGAGAAGGCTGTGGTTTCCTATTTACTCCTGGCTGTTTGTTATTTCTTACTATCTTCCTTGTTTTAGAGGAGCTCTGGTGGCATAGTAGTTAAAGAATTCAGCTGTTAACCAAAAGACTGGCAGTTTGAACCCTCCAGCCACTGCATGGGAGGAAGATGAGACAGTCTGCTTCCATAAAGATTTATGCCCTTGGAAACCCTAAGGGGACATTCTACCTTGTTCTATAGAGTCACTATGAGTCGGAATGGACTTGATGGCAGTGTCTTTTTTTGTTTGTTTGTTAATGGGACTTATATTAGTCAATAATCTCCTTACTTGTTAGTTGGGAAAAAAGGAGGGAGAGTGGTCACTATAGTTGAAATTCACTATTCCGGTAGGGACCAGGAGTTTGCTAGAGCAGAAGCTGTCTTCTGAGTTGCCAGGTCTGAAAGTGAAGTAGCTGATCAGCAGCCTTTTGGTCTCTGATTCACACCTGTGGCTGCACTTTGGAGTGCAAATGGGCAACAGTTTGGGAAGAAGATATGTTTTGGAGGTTCTTTCACATCCATGGCAGATATGTATGCCATTCTTCTTGCAAGAATACCCATTATTTAATATGTCATGTGTTTCCTAGAGTTTAGTCAGAGTTTGTGACTTTTACATTTGCAATCCTAAACATAGGTGAAAGATCAATCCACATGACCAATGGAAGAAATTAGTCCAATACCTATACCAGATCCAGCCATTCAGCTGTAGTGAAGGAGTAAAGAGAGGAGGGTTATGTTATTGTTTAAGGACACTTCAAATCACCATGGATGGAGACGGAATGGTGGCATAGTGTGTAAGGCATGTAACTGCTAACTAGAATTGGTGGTTCAAATCCACCAGCCACTCCTCAGAAGGAAGGTTAAACAATCTACTTCCGTAGTGATACCGCCTCAGAAATCCAAGAAGGGGTTGCTGTGAGAGCAAATTGACTTGACAGCAGTGATTTTTTGTTGTTGTTATTGTTATAGCCATGAGGGTGGCTGACTGGGAGGAACCCTAAGATTGTACAGATGGCTAGTCATCAGCACAGGGATAGGTGCAGAAAGATACTTGATAAAAGCTTTTTCTAATCCATTCATTAACCAACTTTCAAAGGCCACGTTAGGGCTGGCCCTGGGTAAGGTGAGGGGAGTGGTGCTGGACCATGAAGTGAGTCGTGGGGCCCATAGTCCAGCATCTCAGTTCAGCTCTACCACTTACCGGCACTGCAGCCTCAAGCAGGATGTTGTTGCTATTTTTAACTGCAATGGAGTCAGGCCCAGACTCCTGGTGACCCCATGCACAATGGAATGAATCACACTGTCTAGTCTTCATGTTCAGTTTGTGTCCTGGTGGCACAGTAGTTAAGTGCTCAGCTGCTGCCAAAAGGTCTGCAGCAGTTTGAACCTACCAGTGGCCCCATGGGAGAAAGACGTGGCAGTCTGCTTTCATAAAGATTACAACCTTGGAAACCCTATGGAGAAGTTATACTCTCTCCTATAGGGTTGCTACAAGTTGGAATTGAGTTGATCGCAGAGGGTTTTTGGTTTTAGGAAAGAAAGACATGTATGTAACTAACTATAATTATATACACAATGTATAATGTGCTATAACTTTAATAAATGTGTCAATAACAGAGAAGTATAAAGGATATAGAAAGAAGGCTGTAATTAATTCTACTGGGGTGTGGGCTGGGAAGGTTTTCAGGGTCAGGTAACATTAGGGCCGGTCTGCAAGGCTTAGAGGCACTTGTTTCTGATAGTGCTGATGAGAAATCACCAGGGATATGCAGTCAGAAGCACCTACTTGAAGCAAATGTGGAGGAGCCAAGAACAAATATTAAAAACAGATGTGTAGAGACTCAGGAAGAAATGAAGGAAGGAAACTATGTCAGGGTAGCTCTCATGGGTAGGGCAAAGCCTAATTACCCAAATTGAAATCTGGCCTCTGTAGCAGACCTAAGACTTCTCTTGAACCCACGAAGACCTGATGGAGTAGCAGAGGTATGCCTGAAATAATTAGCTTTATATTTCAGCTCTTGTTTGGGAATTCTGGGTTTGCATCAGCCTGTTGCCCAGGAAGCATGAGAGGTATTTTGAGAGTGGTAAGAAAATTGCCTGGAAGTAGCAGTGCATGAAAATGTAAAATCAATAAATAATCAGGCTGAATTTTAATTGAATATATTACTAAGGCCATGCTGACATGTAAATTTTAAAAGGACTCACTAGGGAAAATCAGGGGTTTTCCTTTTGTGGGTGCTTCGGTTTCAGGATGTGAGGCCGAGACTGGCTTTTGTGTTCCTCCCTTTGCACATCTCACTTTCTCTGTTTTCTTGCTTAAATAGAAGGCTTGGGTTAAATTACTTTTCTACTTTTCTATTTTCTGCATAAGGATATAAACATTTATTTTGAAACAAACAAACAAAAAAAGCCTTAAATTCATGTAGAAACATAGACCTGGGACAGGAAGGAAAGATTTTTTGATATTGTACCATTCTTTTGGGACAGAGATGTATTACTTACCTGAAGCGGTTTGAGCTCTGTACATTCTTCAAGAGGAATTGACTCCATGGTACCTGACAACAACAGCAGTATGCTCTTCACAGGAGCCCCTGGGTAGTACAAATGGTTAACACACTCAACTGTTGGCGGTCCCAAACCACTCAGAGGCATTGCCAAGGAAAGGCCTGGCAATCTACTTATAAAAAATCAGCCACTGGAAACCCTATGGAGCACAGTTGTACTCTGATGTACATGAGGTTGCCGTGAATTGGAGTCAACTCGATGGCCACAGGTTTTAAAAAAAGAAATGTCCTTCACTGTGACTATGTTATGAGAATCTCAGGCCAACAGGCTTCTGACATATGCATCCTAGATATAGTTTGGTTTTATTCAAACTTTCTGAAAATATTTCCTTTGTAATCCTATGTGGCACTTGATAAAGTTACTTCTGGATTTTGACCCAGTTCCAAAAATTCAGGGGAGGGCTGGCCAAAGGGATAGAGAATGGCTCAGGAAGCACCCACTAACTTCCCACCTGCCAAGGATGAATATGGGAATGGTGGAAGGAATCAAAGTAAGAAATCCCCAAGACTTTCCCTGAATATTTGTTTCCAGAGCATCCCGTCGTGCATTTGGTTTTGAAGCCCTGTGTTTGTTTCAAAAACCTCTTGTTACTTTAACTTCTGCACAGACGTGTTGCTTAGTTGAAGAAAAAGCCTGGATCTGAACAAATGGGTTTCTACGTGGGTTTAATTAGGTGCCTTCCAGGTGCCCAATTCTGTACTTGATGTTGCCAGGGATATGGAAGATTTATGAGATGGAGGCTTTGACTTTAGAGGGTGCCAGAAGAATATAGAATGGTAGTAAATCAACTTTACTGTATATAAGTCTCCTGCTGACTTGTTAAACAGGAACCATGCCTAGAGATTCTGATTCTGTAGGAGGAGGTCTTTGAATCTACATTTTAACAGGTAAGTCAGGTGAATCTGATGCAGGTGCTTCATGACTCAGACTTTGAAACATACTAGTTGAATGAACATAACATCTTTATTAGAGTCAGGCAGACTCATTCTGTCACTTACAAGCAATATAGTTATCATTTCTCAACCTTTATTTCCTCATGTATAAAATTATGACAATGATGTCCATATCATAGAACTACTGTAAGAATGAAATGAAATAAAACTTAAAAAATGCCTAAAATATTCTAGAAACTTAATAAACACACTTTCTTACACTTCCCTTCAATAATCTAGTTGGGATAATGACTTGAGAATTTAAGTTATTTCAGTTCTGTAAAAAAAAAAAAAAGCAATAATATTTATAATCTATGCCACATACTTGACTTTTTGTGTTCCTGAATTGCATTGCAGGTTTTCTGTTTGTTGTTTATTTGTGTGGTTTTTAATCAAAGGTCCTGGCTATAGCTATTTTGCTCCCTGAACTCAGAAACTCTGGGAAATCTCCTGAGGTCACAAGAAATTATGATTGAAATCTCATGACAAAATCTGGATTTGGGGTTGAAAAGACTTATATCAAATATGGGAGAGAAAATTTGTCCTCAAATTGCTAGAGAAGGATCCCTGGAAGGGTCAAGAATGAACTTTGCAGGAAAAGTTAACGTAGAAGAGAGATAAGGACATAATCTTCACCTCAAAGGCTACCTTTTCAGGAAATTGGCCCCTGACTCATGGCAATACCAGGCAAAATGGGATCAGAATATTGCGTTCCATAGAGTTTCCAATAGCGTTGTTAGGCCTTTCTAATCCATCTTAGTCTGGCAGCTCTGATGAAACCTGTTCAGCATCATAGCAACACACAAGTCTCCGCTGACAGATGGGTGGTGGCTATAGGTGCACTGGCCAGGATTTGAACCTGGGTCTTCCATATGGAAGGCGAGAATTCTATCACTGAACCACCACTGCACTCTGAGAGATATACTAATAAAGCTTAAAGAGTATTTCCTTGGTACATTTCGGGTTCACCCCTGAAAGCTGCTTCTAGACATAGATCTAGTCCTCAGCCTTGCTCATACTAGAAATAAATCTTTGCTGATTGCCAGAATGATCTACATCCTGGAAGAAGTCCAGCTGGAATGCTCCTTGGAAGTGAGAATGGCCAGACTTCGTCTCACCTACTTTGGTCATGTTGTCAGAAGGGACCGTTCCCTGGAGAAGAATGTCATGCCTGGTAAAGTGGAGGGTCAATGAAAAAGGGGAAAAGCCTCAGCAAGGTGGATTGACATAGTGGCTGCAGCGATGGGCTCAGGTATTGTAGGGATCATGAGGCTGGCACAGGACCAGGCACTGTTTTGTTCTGTTGTATGCAGGGTCGTTGTGAGTCGGAGACAATGCGATGGCACATAACAACAGTAACAACAGAATTATCTATGAACACTAGCTGCTGATACCTCAAAAACAAAATAAATCAAATCAAAATAAAAAGTGCCATGCTCTATTGGAAAGTTTACGACCTGAGACCAAAAGATTTAGGACTACTAGGAGGTGCAGATAGAACTTGCTATGGTGATAAGGTTGTAGTGGAGGGAAGTAGGAGCTTGCTAAAGCTTTGAGGATCATGCTAATTACTCTAGATCACTTTGGGACCAGTAGAAAGTCAACCACAGGTGAGGGGCTGGTAATGACATTGAACCAGAGATACATGATGGTGGATCCTGACTCTGAGAGGGATTGAGGATCCTGTGGGTAATTCTTTTAGATCAAGAATAACACTTGAAGCCAAGAGACCCTCCAAAGCCAGGTGACTGTTGTGTTTTCACTCCAACCCTTGTTTCTAATTCTGTAAACAAAATAAAACAACAACTCCAAACCTGTTGCCTTTGAGTTAATTCTGACTCACGACAATCCCATGTGTTAGAGAGTAGAAATGCTCCATAGGTCTTTCTTGGCTGTAGTCTTAAGGGAAACAGATTGTCAGGCCTTTCTTTCATGGTACCGCTGGGTGAGTTTGAACCACCAACTTTCTAGTCAGCAGTCCTGTGGAAACCATTCATGCCACCCAGGGACCTCCAAACCCTACCCTTGGCTGGACATATGAAAAGAGGATGTCATTTTTGGCCTCATTGCCAAACGGCTGTAGTTAATCCAAGGCAGTAGCCATTTGAATGCGTCTCCATGCAGCCTGACTCAATCAATATTTCATAGAGAACCACAGAATATTAGACAGGGAAGGGCCTTAGGGACCAGCTACTCCAATCGCCTTATTTTCCTGACAAGGAAGCAAGCCCAGAAAAATTATACACCTTTGTCAAGGTCACACTACTGGTTGGTGACAGAGCTGTGCCTGGAACCCAGGTCTCCCACGCCACTCACCTGACTAGGTCATGCTCTCTTGTGATGATTTATATTTGCTTGAATTTCCATTTATCTCTCCGAGAGTCTGGATTGATGTGCCTCCTCAGACTAGGAGTACCATTGCTCAGCACTTAAAATACAGCATGCTCTTCATGGTTAGCTCTTCATTCACATGGTAACCACGGAGTACACGAAGAAGCTGCCTCTCACTGCTCAGGCTGATGACAATTTCATTAACTCTGTGTTGTTGGGCTCTGGCAATCCACTCATCTCATAATTGTGCTAAGCTCACTCTGGTGAAAAGTACATGAGGATTTTTGAGCAGTTCATAACAAGGAAGTCATTGTTAAAGTTTCAACAAAATTATCATTTGGTATTCATGTATATTTAAGAACGCCATCTGAGATGTCAGCAGAAATAAATGGCCCTGGCCAGTGGCCTCCTGCGTTACAGACCTCCCTTTTCAAGGGACACCTTGGGGAGTAGCTTGGTTAGAGCAGCTTTTGGAGCTGCCTGGCTTTCAAAGATAAACATCCCTGCACTTAGCAAACTGCCATCTTGAAATGTGGGATGGCAGAAGTACTTTTGACCACAGAACCATGGTGACTATGGTGCCTGTGGCACACAAAGGCTGAGGAGAATTCACTTGGGTTTTTCTTTGCCTTTTCCTACCCCCGATAACTATTTATGGCTCTGCTTTTAGTTTGTGGAATAAACTGCACCATGAAAATATTTGCATTCTATCAAGTGAGAGGAATACGTTTGAGCACCATGGCCAGCGAGAAGGGCATGGATTCTGAATTTCTCTGCTTAGATGGAAATTAAAGTCAATGTAAATCTTGGTGCCAGCAACTCTGTATTGTATGCTACCTAAGCCTTAGCCATTCACTTGAATAAAGCTATTTACCTCCTTTTTAGTTTTCTTAGGCTCACAAAAAGAGGGAGGAAGTAGAGATACCATCTCATTTTGAATAGGTCAAATAGCCCTGAAACATCTGGAGTAATTTCTTCCTTTCTCTCCACAGTGCCCACCCCTATTGTAGTGTTAACTGATCTGCCAATAGTCAGTCAGATCTTCCACCTGGGGCAGTATGTGAAATGAAAGCTTTCACTTAAGATGAACCCTTTACTTTTAATTTCCTTCTTTGTCTATTTTCTAGCCTGCAATTTTAAAGAAAATATTAATAATAATAACTTGCATTTATATGATCTTTCTAGCTCATTCAAAGTGCGTTTGTACTTGTCTAGATCTTAGTGCTTAGACCAATAAGGTTTATTTCTTACTGACACAACATGGACTGTCTGGGGCATATGATGTCTGTTGTCCTTACTCTAGGCTATCTTCTAGAATGTGCCCAATCCCTGTGACAGAGGGAAAGGAAACAAACCAACAAACCAAAAGCAAACCCGTTACTGTCAAGTCAATTCTGACTCACAGGAATCCCATATGCTACAGAGCAGAACTGTGCTCCGCAGGGCTTTCTTGGCTGTAATCTTTATGGAATCAGATCACCAGGATTTTCTTCCATGGTACCACTGAGTAGGTTTGAACCACCAACCTTTCAATTAGTAGTTGAGCACAAACTGGTTGTGCACTGGAGTGGTGAAATCATGCCACAGCTCCTAGAGTTTCCATTCAGAAGTTAAACATAGGCCTTCATTAATCCAAGAAAGCCACATAGATGTATCCAATTCTGAAGGGTAAGGAAACACAATCTTAACATGTGCCCAGGAGGAGAGTTGCAATAATGACTATTAAATATTTTCTTAAATTGCTTCATTTTATTTCTGAATGTTTACAGTAGCTCTCTTCTGGGCATAGCCCAAAGAAGATTATAAATTTATTCTAGATCCCCCCAAGACAATAGTTTCCAATCTTTTAAATTTCACAGGCTAACAATTTTTTTAATGGGTGTGGTTTCATATAGGGTTGCAACTCTTTTATTTTGTTCTCTATCTGTCATCACCATCATTTTTAAAAAGAAAATTCATTTAATTGCCAACAATATAGAAAGTGTGTAATGTCAGGAAAAACAAGTTAGTTCTTCAGATACATTTCATTTTGTGAAAAACTCTCAACACTGTCCTTACTGTTTCTATTTCTTCATTATAACTTTTGTGATGTAATATCTGAGAACTTTGGCCCTGGAAGGTTACAATGCCAAACTGACAAATCATATGAATCACAAAAAAGAGCATATAAACCAGGACTGAAATATTAAATGGACCAATGAGACATAAGAGAGAAGAGGTAGCAGTGCAAATAGAAGGTCAATTAACATCTTGAGGGATAAAAGTCAACTATTGTCTCACAATGCTGGTTTGGAGAAGCACTAACTGAATTGGTCAAGCTGCAATCTAGAAGGAAAAGAAGAATGAACAGTAACCTGGTTGGGCTGTTTTCAAGGGCTTGAAGCCTAGGTTAAAAGCTTTGGAACTTTCCAAAACTATGGGTGCAGCAGATTACTATGAGGGGAGAAGTTGGAGAGGTGTGTGGCGTATGCTTTGCATTGGAAGGTCTATAATAACCAAGTTCTTAAGCTACTGAACTTTTGGGAGTTCTAGTAGCATAGTGCCTAAGGCACTTGACTGCTAACCAGAAGGCTGGCGGTTCAAACCCACCAGCCACCCCTCGGAAGGAGACTGGGCAATCTACTTCCATAGTGATACTGCCTCGGCAACCCAAGGAGGGGTCACTATGAGTTGGGGCCGACTCTATGGAGCACAACCACAACAACAGTGAACTTTTGAGTCAGAATTGGCTAGATGACAATGGGTTTCATTTTGGTTGAGTGAACGTTTTAGAGGCTTTTGATCCCTTAAAGGGTCTACATCTCTAAGGATTTATTTTTAGACTGTGATATCTCCATGGGGGATCAGGAGGGCAAGAAATAATTGGGGTCATAGTGTCCCTCTTGAATTCTGACCATGCCAGTTAGAAGGCTATCAATTCTGTTGATCAGTAAAGGGGATTGTAGAAAGAGATAACTGAGGAGGATGCTTTATTTTGAGACAAAGCAGACCACTATTAATTCAGTGCAAAACATAAATGAAAGACAGAGTTGAAGACTAATCTGTGGTTTTTGTCTTCATTTCAGACATACTAACATTTGTATACATTAAGGGCATAACAATAAAGGCACGAAATGAATGTCTCATATGGATGGAGGAAAAAGGAATTTATAAAAGTGTATAGTATTACTCAATGGTTAATCCTTTCCTCTCTCCTGAGAACAATGCTAAGTACTAAGAAATTCACTTGCGAGCCTTTGTATTTTGCAGTGAATATCATTACTTTATAATAAATCATTGGTTCTGTCATTATAATATGCTCATCAAAACCCACCTCAAGAGTAGAGCAGTGTTGTTAATTCTAGTTGAGTCAGGCAAACCATCTTATTGAGAAAATGATCCAAAATCAATCCCACACATTGTAGGGATATGAAGGGGTATGATACAGAAATGCAAATATATAACTACTAGAACTGACCACAAGGAGTCCTGGTAGTGCAATGATTAAGCACTCTGCTGCCAACCAAGAGGTGGGTTTAATACAAAGTCTCTGGGTGGTACAAATGGTTTACATGCTCAGCTGCTCACCCAAAGGTTGGAAGTTTGAGTCCACCCAGAGAAGCTTGGAAGAAAGGCCTAGCAATCTACTTTTGAAAACCCTACGGGCACATTTCTGCTCTGACACACATGGGGTCACCATGAGTTGGAATCAACTTGATGGCAACGGGGAAAGAAAAGAGAAAGATTCATTATAGAACAAATGGAGAAAACACATATGAACACATCTTTACCTTTAAAAAAGACAATAATAACAGCAACATAGTAAAGTATTTCTATTTAGTGTGGATATTATCAGCCCTTCTGTTAAGTTTCTAGAGTGGTCCAGAATTTATGATGCAAAGGGTTTCCCAATTCTGGCTGAATAGTTTGCACATCCAGGCAAAGTGTTGTTGTTAGTTGCCTTTGAGTCAGTTCTGACTCACAGGGAACCCCGCGGGGCGGAATAGAATCCTGCTGCACAGGGTTTGCAGAGGGAGATCTTTTAAAAGCAGGTCGCCAGGTTTGTCTTCCAAGGCGCCCCCTGGGTGGGTTCAAACTGATAATATTTTAGCTGGTAGTTGAGTGACTTAACCATCTGTGACACCCGAGGACTCTTTCAGGCAAAGCAGGAGGTTGTAAAATACTATTGTAATGGCACAGTAGGAGCCTTGGGCTTCAGTCTGGCTCTGTTCATTGTGGGGTTTTGAGGTAGTCATTCCACTTCTCTGGGTCTCTGCTTCCTCATGCATAACGTAAAAAAGGTAGATTGGATGACCTCTAAGATCTGTTCTGGTTCTGTGATTTCATTAATTTGCAATTCCCAAAATGGAAATATAAAATGGCTCTTGGCAAAATTGTATGAATGTCCAGAATGTTCAAGTAAACAACAAAAGTTGAACTTTGTGCCAATCTCAAATTCTTCCAGAATGGACTGTGACTTTTCTTTTCCTTTTTTTTTTCCCATTCAATTATCCAGAATTTTTTTGATGTAAATAACCCCCCCCCGCTTTTTTTTTTAATAAGGCTTCAACTGCTGTCTGATTCATTCAGTTATGTTATAACCCACAGCTTGTGACATGGCATTTCCTTTCATTCTGGCAAAATTGTGATGTCACAAAACTTGAACTGATACATCTAATTGAATTAAGTAGAAGGAGCAAGATAATTACCATTGAGAATTCTCTTATCTACTTGCATGTATCAGATAATCAACAATGATGGGAAAGGAAATACAGGCAAGGTACTTGGTAAAAGTTGCCAGACTATGACCCTCAGCTAATGCAATTTTAGATATTGCATACTGTTTTAAAATTTAAGCCAAATCTTATAGCTTCACCTTTGGCTCCAAATTCCCATATTTATTGATCTTAGAGGTGGTGGTGCTGTTAGATGCCATTGAATTGGCACTGATGCCTGGTGACCTTATGTGTAAGAGAACAAAGTGTCACCCAGTCCTGTGCTATCTTCGTGATTGTTCGTATATTCAAGTCCACTGTTGCAGCTATTGTCAGTCCATCTCCCTGAGAGTCTCCCTCATTTTGCCTCTTCCTCTGTGTTACCATCATGTCCATGTTAACCATGGTTTACCATGGTTTACCATGATGCCCTTTTCTAGTTACTAGTCTTTCCTGATGACATGTCTAAAGTAAGCTAGTTGAAGTCTCTCCACCCTTCCTTCTAAGGAACATTCTGATTGTATTTCTTCTAAGATTGATTTGTTTATTTTTCTGGCAGTCCACAGTATATTCAGTATTCTTTGCCATACTTTGAATGCATCAATTCTTCTTTTGTCTTCCATTTTCATTGTCCAGCTTTTGCATGCATAGGAGGTGGTTGAAAGGACCATCATTTCTTCTTCATTTATCTTAGTATTGTTTATCACTCCAGCAGAGGTGCTAACACTCCTTTAGTTTGTAAGCTCCTGTGGTGCAAAGGAAGGCACTTATCTTCACTTTGCAAACTTTAAACCCTGATTGATCACTTATCTCCAGAATCCTTGGGACCAGAGAATCGGATTCTGGTTTATGGAAGGTGAGTCTGTGCCTCCTAAATAAAAAGAGGTCATTTGCTTTCATCTAGATCTTTTTCGGGGGCACAATAAGCATAGATTGACATCAACCCATAAAGTGTTAACAACACTGCAGATTCATCATGAAAAAGCAAAAAGTAGCTTGGTGTTGTCTTTTTGTTTTGATATGAACTGTTGTTGACAATGCTCGAGGTCCAATATCATTAAACCATGAACAATTTGACACATTTGTGGAGAGCACTGTCAATTGCCACTGTATCTAAAAGGGATTGCCTCTTCAGCTGATTACTTGATGTGGCAATGATTAGAGAGCTTTAAGATCAGGCCAATCAATCCAAAGTTAGGACAGAAATTTGAAAAGTTAAATTATACAGAATGTTGTGGCTTACAGGATGCATTCAGAGCCCCACCATGGAGAGGAGAAAGGGCATTGTTATTGACATGAGAAATTAGTCTTACCCACACTTCAAACTTAAGAGTTCTAAATGGTGTTGTGTGTCATCCAGTTAAGGCTGACTCATAATGACCCTGTGGGACAGAGGAGAACTACCCCATAGGGTTTCCAGGGCTGTATCTTTATGGAAGCAGATCTTTCTCCCATGGAGCATATGAATGGGTTTGACCCATTGACCTTTTGATTAGCAGCCAAGTGCTCAACCACTGCACTACCAGGGTTCCTTAGAGTTCTAAATGCACACCTACTATCATTTCCCAGAATTCAATTATTGCTCCTGACTTCACTCTGTCTGAAGAGAGTATAACTTTTCACCTGTACTTTTGAGGCATGAAATATTGAATTGATTTTTAACAGATCCTCTTTTATCTTTTACTCTTCACCTCTGATCATTTGACAGTTCCCAGTAATTTGAATTTCAAAATTATATGTGTATCTGTTCTTTTCAGTTCCTTAGCAAGCAGCCAAGATTAGGCCATATTGACTTTGCACACGGACTGTGGCCATGACCTCTCCAGTCATCTTCCTGCCTCAGGAATTTTTCTGATGAAGTCCATTTTGCACAATGCTGATGGATTAAATTTTCTTAAAGGATTACTTGATTGCATTCTTATGCTTAAATATTTCAAATGGTTTCCAATTTTCACCAGAATGAAGTTCAAACTGCATTGGAATATCTCTAAAGTTTCTGCATCAAGCCTCAATCTCTTAATATTCATCACACCAATGCTGTGCTCCAGGCAGTCTGGGAACTAGAGACTAGAAGTTTCCTAAACCTATGTTGTAGTGTGTCATCCCATGGACTTTTTGTCTTTTTTCTTTTTTCTACAAAAAACTATAATGAAAATAAAATAAAATGTATTATTATTATTATTTTTAATTCCAAAACCTCAAAATGTCATGTGGTATGTTATATGGGATCCTAGAACAGGAAGAGAATATTAAATAAAAACTAAGGGAATCCAAAAAAAGTATGGACCTTAGTAAATAATTATGTATCAACATTGGCAAGTACCATACTCATATAAGATGTTAACAATAGGGGAAACTGGATGTGGACTCATATGAGAACTCTCTGTACTATCTTCCCTACTTTTCTGTAAATTTAAACCTATTATAAAATTTTACAAAGTTTATTTTTTAAAAATAAGAGTAAGATAAGTAGGAAAACCAGGCTGTGAAACATGGAGTCACAAATGAAGTTGTGTGAGCAGGGAGAGTGCCTTAGGCACCTGACTGCTAACCAGAAGGCTGGCGGTTCAAACCCACCAGCCACTCCTCCGAAGGAAGGTTGGGCAATCTACTTCCGTAGGGACACCGACTCAGAAAGTCAAGGAGGCATTGCTATGAGTAGGAATCTACTCAATAGCTGTGAGTTTTGTTTATTTTTTAATTGTTGTGTGTCAGAAAAATGAATACAATACATCTGCTTTGTAATATTTCACCCAAATCACAATAAAAAGTTAAAAAAAAATTTCTTTAACACTATTTAGCCCAGTTATTGATTTACAGTGTGGCCATGGACTCCCTTTGGCAGATGAGAGTGTTGAGTCAAGGCCTCTCTTTGGGAGCTGAAGGTGTTCTAAGGTGTGTAGTCTCTTGCATTTGCAATAGGCGCAGCTTTAGTGGAATGAGGGTGGAGCCAATGAGTCTGTGCCACCACAAGCATGGGGTAACCTGGCCGCTCCTTTTGGTGAGTCTCCAGATGAGTTTCTTTGGGATCATCCAAGGGAATAAATATCAAAAACGTGTTTCCACTGAGTACTTTCCAACTCATGGCAAGAGCCTTTGTGATCATGTTTGTGATCCGCATGCTCTCCTGCTGAGTTATCTGATGAGAATCCTCTAGTATTCGGAATGAGTGTATACTGGAACTGCTCTGTAGAGTTTCCTTGGCTAAAACCTTTATAGAAGCAGATCACCAGGTCTTTCTTCCGTGGCAGTGCTGGAAGGGGACAAACCATCAACCTTTAGGTTAGTAGTGGAACACAAACTGTTTGCACTACCCAGGTACCCTCCACTCTGAGAGGATGCTTATGTCCTAAATAAGGGATGCCTGAGTGTGTGTCTGTTTTGGGGGTAGGTAGCAGGTTCTGAAGCTTCATCACAATTTCCTGGGTATCCAGCAGAAGATCCTGAATGAGGCTAATAGAGTGTGGCATAGCCTGGACCCATCAGTGGAGTGGTGAGCGGATCTGAGAAGGGGGCCTCAGAGGTTGGGATTACTGCTAGAGGACTGTATGTAAATTTAGGAAAACTCATTTAAGATACAGAGAGACTATAGAATTTTGTTGTTTTGTTGGGGAATACGTAGTATTTACTTCTGAAAGTACATCTTTTCTCTAACACGTTTGTGATCAGCATGCTCTGCTCTCCTACTGAGCCATCTGATGAGATTTCTCTAGGATTCTGAATGAAGGCTCAAATGAAAAGACGCAGGACACTCAGATGTAATCTGGGACTTCCAATGCATAGACATCTCTGATGCCTCATTTCTGAACTTTGTAATTTAGAAAGCACACATCTATACTGTAATATGGCTGGAGGAGTGTATTTCCCTTGAAATTATGTCAACAATTGTCAAGCTAAGACCTGTGGGCCAAATCTTGCATATTTTTGTAAAGAAAATTTTATCTCATCTCAGCCATGCTCATTCATTTATGTATTGTCCATGGCTGATGAACTTCAATAGCAGAGTTGAGTAGTTGTAGCAGAAACCAGATGACCAACAAAGCTTAAACTATTTACTATCTGGTCCTTTATAGAAAAAGTTAGCAACTCTTGGTTTATAACTTCAAACTGTACTGACACAATATTTTCTTTCCAAGGGAAAAAAATACATTTACTTATTTACTTACTTATGTCATTAGCTGCCATCAAATTAAATTTTGACTCATTGGGATCCCATGTGACAAAGCCCAACTGCCCTATAGGATCCTAGGTTCTAATCTTTACAAGAGCAGATTGCCAAATTTCCTCTTGTAGAGTCATTGGGTGAGTTTGAACTACGGACCATTTGGTTAGCAGCCAAGTGCATAACCATTGTGCCACCAGGGCTTCTTTACTTACTTGTAAATTAATACAATTTCACAAATACACAGAAACAGCATGGCAAGGTGGGGAAAAGTATGGGTTATGGATCCAGATACTCAGCCTGGCTTCAAAACTTGACTTTACCATTTACTAGCTGGGTGACAAGTTACCTTGTTAGTAACTTCTCTGAACCTCAGTTTCCTGGCTCAGGGATAAAAGGGAGATAAATCATGGTATAGCATAGTGGCTAAGACACTTGCCTGCTAACCAGACGGCTGGCGGTTCAAACCCACCAGCCACTCCTCGGAAGGAAGGTTGGGCAATCCTACTTCCGTAGTGATACTGCCTTGGAAACCCAAGGAGGGTTCTCTATGAGTCAGGGCTGACTCGACGGCACATAACAACAACAACAACATAAGATTAAATAAATTAAGAAACGTATTAATTACATTTATTGTTTGACACATAACTGGCATCATATACGTGTTAAAAAAAACTCATTGCAGTCAAGTCGATCCATACTGATAGTGGCCCCTCCTTGGGTTTCTGAGGGGGTATCTCTATGGAATTAGGTTGCCCAGTCTTCTTTCTGAGGAGTGGCCAGTGGGTTTGAACTGCCAGCTTTCTGGTTAGTAATCAGATGCCTTAGGCACTATGCCACCAGAACACTCATGTATGTGTTAGTTATTATTATTAATAGTAGTGCATCACTGCTACAGTTAAGATCTCTTTTATGAAGGGAGATAAGACTCAGCTTTGTAATTATTGCATTAAGCAAACTTGTGATATTCAATATCAAAAAAACAAAAACAAAAATCTCACTGCCATCGAGTGACTTCTGATTCATGGTGACCCTACAGGACGGAATAGAACTGTCTCTCAGACCTTGCAAGCCTATACATTTTTACAGAAGCAGCCTGCCTCATATTTTCCTGTAGAGCAGATGGTGGGCTTGAACTGCTGGCCTTTTGGTTAGCAGTGAGGTGCCTTAACAACTGCACCATGCACCATCAGAGCTCCTTTCCAACAGCAAATCCTCAGCAAATTCTGTTAGAGGATGCTTACCTTTTATTCATTTTGTTTTGAGCACTCTCTTTCCCCTTCTGCCATCTTTCTATTTGTGTCCCATTTTAGCAGGGACCAGTGTGTTGATAATCAATTTATGATACCGTGCTTATGGAAAAATCTGTAAGATTCAAAGGAATAAATTACAAATAGTGGAATGTCATGCATGGTCGTTTCAATGGGAAAGCCATAAATGTTCTTGATTTTCCCTTCCAAGTCACAGCACATTCTGAAAGTTTATACTTCTACTCAAGTTGATGTGGTAGCATTCTCAGCCATTACCTACTCTTTCTGTAGGTGCCTTGAGTTCAGGTTGAGCTCTTATATCCTCAGCTATAAAATAGGAAAACACAGCCCTGCCTATCTCAGAGGAGTCTTAATAGCATCAATTGTGACTAAAATACAAAGTCTTTCCCATAGCTTACAGGACCTGTATGACATGCTACCGCCGATCTTGGTGTCTTTCCCTGTCCCTTTTGCTTAGATGATTTTAGTCATAATAATTCCATGTTGCTATTCCAACATACCAATAGTCTATTAGTCTCAGAGACTTTGCCCTTTCTGTTCCTTCTGCTTGGAATGCTCTTCCCCAAATATTTGCATCTTCCAGGTCTCTATTTAATTTCTAGTTCTTTAGAATGGTCTTGCTTGTCATCCTATTTAAATGATCAGTGTTTATAATTTTGTAAGGAGTCCCTGAGTTAATGGTTAAGGCACTAGGCTGCTAACCAAAAGTTTGGTGGTTCAAGTCTACCCAGAGTGCTTTAGAACAAAGCCCTTGTGATCTACTTCCAAAAAGTCAGCCATTGGAACACAATTTAGTTCTATTCTGACACACATGTGGTCACCATGAGGAGATGACTCAACAGTAACTGGTTGGCTGGTTGGTATCATTTTATGACCTCTTACCTTGCATTGTTTTTCATCTCTGTGCTTGTTGTTACAGATCTTTTGTGTTTATGTATTGTCTGTCTCCCCTCCAGAATTTAAGCACTATGAGGAAAAGATTTTGCCCATTTTATTTACTGCTGTGTTCCCAGCACTGACAAATATGTCTTGTACATGGCAGTTATTCAGTATAAACTTGTGGAATAAATGATGCACATGATGATTTGCATATTGATTTGCTTTGAAATCACAAAGTTTAAGGCAATATAAAAGACTAGGCTGAATAACTTTTCCTTGTTCTATTCCTGGCCCTAGCAGCTGCTAAAACATTCCTTCTATCTTTCCTGACCAATCTCCATCCCGACTGTACCCCCTTCCTTGGCCCCTGGCTTCCCTTCATCAACTTTCTCTCACCAGCGTTCCATCTAATTTCCAATCTCATCTGAAATCTCATTGTTTCCCTCTTGCTCCTTAATCTCTATTCCCGCTTGGCACTTTGTAACTCTATCACTGAGAATACATTGATGTATCCGAGAACAGAGCTAGCTGTTCTGGAGGTATGACAAAACAACACAATTAAGTAATGAATAAAACATTTAAAAAGTTACAGCATCTTGTGGCTTTTATTAATTTGGAACTATCTAATAAACCAAAATCATATGAATTCTATAATGCCTTTGGAGCTAGAAGTGTCTGGCAAACACAATAAAATGTTGTACATACTTTGAAATGAGGTATTTTCTTTGAATAATTTTTCCAAATCATTCTGATTCCTGGTTCCTGGTTTTTCCCTCTCTCCCCACTCTTTGATTGTTGCAGAATTTGGAGTAGTGATGACTTTCATCACCCAGACCCTAACCTCAGGGCATATGTTGATCCCTCTAACTTAAATTCCTTGATTTTGAAAAGGATTCTTTAATAGGAATTTAGTTTTAAAAAGAACAACAGCAGAGCAATAACAAAAAAAGAAATAGCATGATTTAAATAGATCTAGAGGAGGGGGGCAGTGGTTGTTTAGGGGTAGAATTTTCACCTTCCATGTGGGAGTTCCAGGTTTGATTCCCAACCAATGCACCTCATGCACAGCCAGCACTTGTCTATCAGTGGACACTTGTGTGTTTTTATGAAGCTGAACTGTAAGACTAGGAAGAAAGGCCTGGTGATCTTTTCATGAAAATCAGCCAATTAAATCTCTACAGATCACAATAGTACAGTCTTCAACTGATAATGGGGAAGGTATAGAACCAGGAAACATTTAATTTCATCTTGCAGGGCATCACCCTGACTCAGGACGACTCAACAGTAGCTAACAGCAACAACAGAGAGCAAGTAGATAGACCAGCTGAGATCTTTACTTGGGAGAGTCTCATGAGAAGAAAATATAAGGCTAATCTTTCTTCTGAGGACCATGATTTCTACTCATTTAGGCAACAAATGCTACCCTATAACTTCTCAGAGTTGCCGAGGAAGAAGAAATTAGGAGCAGAGAGAACCAAGGACATGAAATTAGCCTGTGGTCCAAGAGTGGTTGATTTTGAGTCTTTCAAGGGAAAATCCTTCAAATTGACTCCAGTTCTTGCTCCTCAGAAACTTATTGCAGGCTATTAGGCAGAATTGAGTCAGATTAGAGGTCTGAAAGGACACAGTTCTTTTTGCCCTAGAGCTTTCTCTTAGAGAATAATGCAACTCTAGATACTAGGTGACTGGGATGGAGGTGAAGGTAAAAAGGTATTCTTCAATGCAGTAAAGATTGGGAGAATGATTAGGATAAGGCCAACTGGGAACATCAGAAAGGGTTCCCGGGTGGTAGAAAGAGTTAGCATCTTCTGCTATGAATAGAAAGATTTAAAGTCCAGGTCTACCCAGAAGTGCTTCAGAAGAAAGGCCAGGAGATCTACTTCAAAAAAAATCAGCCATTGAAAACCCTATGGGGCACAGTTCCAAGACATACACAGTTGCCATGAGTCGGAATTGACTCTATGGCAACTATCAATATTAGGGAACGTGAGAAAACCTAATACTCTTAGTATTAGGTTACGTCAGTGCTACAACCTAGAAGCCTTGTGGCAGAAGATACCCCAGTGCTTCTTAGACCCACAAATAGGCAGTTCCCCTCAGCAGAGCTTTGGAACCTGGTAGGAGCTGGTTACCACCTCCACTGCCCTGCCATTCTCCCCACCTTTGCTCGGTATTCTGTTGTTCCTTTTATATTCTTCAGAATCATTTACATTTCCAGACTTGTTTTGGGGAAATGAGGGTTGACAGAGAAACAAGAAGTCTGCGCAGCCCAGGATGTTTAGCAGGCACACAGCCACAGAGAAGCATGAGTTCAGTCTCTGTTTTTTGATCTCTCCTGTGCTCTGTCCATCTATACTTTGGCTTCTGGCAAAGGGGTCAGCCCTAAAACCACCAAGTATTGTTTAAAGTCTTGCTACTGTGTCAAGAACTGTGATACCTGCTTCCCTAAAAGAGCTAATCCTCCCAAATTCCAGGAAGTAGAAATCTTTATTCCCCAATTTTACTTGTTCAAGTTCACATAGATAGTAAGAGGCAGATCTAGGATGTGAACCTTGGTCTTGTCTGTCTGACTACAAAACCCAAAACTTGGACCTCTATGTTATACAGATATTTAAACTACATTGAATATGTTGACCGCCAGAAGAATGAATGAATCAATCTTTAAAGAAATATAACCAGAATGGTCCTTAAAAGCAAGGTTGGTGGGACTTCAGCTCATTCACTTTGGACACATCATCAGGAAAGACCAATTGTCAGAAAAGGACATCATGATTGGTGAAGGACAGGGTCTGTGAAAATGAAGGAAACCCTCAGTGTGGTAGATGATTGACCCATTAGCATCAACAATGGGCTCAAACATATCAATGATCATGAAGATGGTACAGGAACAGAGAATGTTTCACTGTTATACATAAGGTTATCATGAATCAGAGCCAACTCAATGTCAACCAATAATGATAATAATGTAACCAAAGACAGTACAGATTTAGGCCCATTGTACATACTCAAAAATATTACAAGGACTGTTTTTAATATATAAATAGGACTATCCCACATTCCTAGATTCTTAAAAGCAGGTTTTCCTCAGCCTTCTGGAGAACAAATGACAAACATGGATGCTAAAGTAATGGTTTATGACAAACAGACATTAATGTGGCCTGAATACATTTTCTAGAGTTAAAAGTAGATATTCTCCCATATCAGTAAGTCTTGAAACCAGAGGCAATGTTAAAGTTGGCAGTGTGGGAAGTATTTTTGAATTTAGTCAAGTTAAAAGTCTTTATATAAGCCAGAGGGATTGCTGCAAGCCCTGACCGTCATATCCCATTGTTTCCCACCTAGCTTTGCCCTCCCACAATTCCTTCAGGACCCCTGGCTTCTTTTACCATTCCAGTTTGCCTTCCTGTCAGTCATCTCCTATTTTTCTTGACCACAAGCCTAAGGCCAGAGAGGAGAAAAAGAACCATCTCTCCAGCCCAAATCCTTTGGGTAGGTTTGCCATGAGCTGTCTCTTCTTCAATAAAAAATTTCAAAGTTAATGTAAGACTTGCTTGACTTTCAGGATCTGAATCCACTTAGCTCTTCTTCCAGAGTGAGATAAATTGAGGGGGATGCAAGGCATCTAGTTTTACTTCAACCTCTCAGGGATGCTAAAAAGTCAATTAAAGCTAGCAGAGACAATTACTTCTTAAACTGCTGAGCTTCCTTGAGTTCCTTGAGTTTATTGGAGGAGAGGCTAGGGAAGGAGTGGGGGTAGGCAGCTCTGGTCCCCCTTTAGTCACCTGTCCCACTTAGAGGCTTGGTTTGAATAAGCAAGGGATTATTGCTTTCTCTCCCTTCTGGCAGGGCTAGCAATTCCCCAACTCCTCCAATTTTAGATTCCCTGGGTGTGCATGGAGCAATTATAAGTAAAGAAAACACCCAGTGCTCCTGCACTAATAAATTACACAGTGTTCACCTAATTAATAAGGCAACGGTGCCCTGCCAAATTATAATCATAAGGTATCAACCACTCAAACAATCCATCCCTAAAGAATAACAAGTGGAATTGAACTCAGTGAGTGAAATAGTGACGCAAATCACAGAATCCACAGCAGGCGCCAGTGCTGACAGGAGTGATGGAGTGCATGGGAGAATATTTTCAGCAGTGGCCTGGGAATTAATGACTCTGGACCTTTCCAAGGATCACAGTGTTTTGGATGATCTCAGGCTGTTCACTTAGGGATGTTAAGTCAAGAAGAATCAATCTCACCATTTCTGAAATGGTCCTATTAAATGCTGATAATGTTCCACTTGGGAGTGCTGGGGAAGACTCATGATGTGTCATGACATATTGAATAAAACAGTCACCAGTAATTATTGGGAAAAGAGGCAATCTCCTTAAAATATTTTCCCGACAGGTCCTGGTGATTTGGCAAGGTAGCATCAGGCAACCTTGTAGAAAATGTGTTTTGCTCTGAAGCCCTTCCACTGATGCGTTGTGGCGAATGGCAAGGGTATGCGTTTTCTATTTTCTTAAAACTACAAGTGGCTGTCCTGTCCAAGAAAGGAGGCTGTGAAGACGATTGTTTGATCTTAACATTTTTGTGTTGACACTCTATAATGATGTTAATAAATTGCAAATTCTACTCCTAGAGGCTGCTTGCTCTGGAAGGCACCTATCCAGACATTCATGCGATTAGAAACCCAGTTCTGTTTCAGATCTGTGCAAATGAAGGAAATGTAAGGTATTACTACTATTTGTAAGGAGAATGAATACAATTGTTAAATGATTGCCTTAAGGGGAAGAGGTGACAAATGCATTATAATTCTAAGCCCTTCCTTGCAGCTTATTTCATTCTTTACATATTATCTTCTCAGTTTAAAGACTAAGGTGTGCCTGGCCCATGCCATAGTCTTTTCAATGCTCCCATATGCATGTGAAAGCTGTACAATGGAAGAGGAAGGCAGAAGAACTGATGCGTTAAATTTGTGTTGTTGTTGAAGAAGAATATTGAATATACTGTGGATAGACAAAAGAACAAACAAATCAGTCTTAGAAGAAATATAATCAGAATGCACTTTGGAAGAAGTGAGGATGGTGGGACTTGGGATCACTTACTTTGGACATGCCATTAGGAAAGATCAATTACTATAAAAGGACATGATGTTTATTAAATAATGGCATCACCAGAGGAGTAAGTGGGTTGTGGACCACACTGAGTGATACTATCAGAGAGGGTAACATAAAAATGACTGTCTATAAAATGTTTGTTTCAGTAGAAATGTATTATTTTGTATTAAAATATCCCTGTACTTAGTTATAAGGAGATCTGCTAGAGCAGTGGTTAAGGCATTTGATTGCTAACCAAAAGACTAGCGGTTCAAACCCAACAGCCACTCCGTGGAAGGAAGATGAGGCAAGGATTTCCATAAAGATTTACATCCTTGGAAACCCTGTAAATAGCAGCCCCCTATGGGGGTTGCTATGAAGCAAAATCAACTCAATGGCAGAGGTTATTTATTTATTTATTTTGGTGGGGGGGAAGTAGTTATGACAACAAACAGAAACAGTTTTTGTAAGCCTAACTTGTATGTATCAATATACCTATATGGCTAAAACTCAATGCTAATTTACTTTTGAACATTGTAATTCACTCCTGTCAGAGCTGTCATTATTACCTGATTACAGCGATGCTTCACATCAAGTGGTTTGGTCTGCATGTGCTCAAGCATATGCCATTGTTTTCGTTGCTGTTAGTGTTTTCATAGTCACTGATTTTGTCACATTTAATGGTGTTTTAGCTACAACATTGTGGTAATTCATATTTGTGAACCTACATCAATAGCACTTTTGAGAATGAAGTAGTAATCAGAGGGAAAGAAGGAGAAAAATTAAAAAAAAAAAAGTCTTCCATTCAGTTACTGATAATGTTTTAACTAATAGTGTTATAATTCAATGTAGAGAGATTTTAGGAAACAATTTTGTTGTTAGTACTCATAGAATCCAGGAAATGATGTTGTTAGGTGCTGTCAAGTTGGTTCTGACTCATAGTGACCCCGTGTGCAACAGAACAAAACACTGCCTTGTCCTGTGCCATCCTCACAATTGTTGCTGTGTTGGAGCCCATCATGGAAGCCACTGTGTCAATCCATCTCATTAAGAGCCTTCCCCTTTTTCACATACCCTCTACTTTTCCAAGCATGATATCCCCTCCATGGACTGGTCCCTTCTGACAACATGACCAAAGTAGATTAGATGAAGCCTGGCCATTCTCACTTCTAATAGAACACGTTGGCTGTACTTCCTCCAAGACAGATTTGTCTATTCTTTTGGTAATTCATGGTATTTTCAATATTCTTCACCAACACTACAATTCATATACATCAATTCTTCTTCAGTCTTCCTTTTTTATTGTCCAGCTTTCACATGCATATGAAACTATTGCAAACAACATGGCTTGGGTCAGGCACACCTTATTCAAACTGACATCTTTGCTTTTTCAGCACTTTAAAGAAATCTTTTGCAGCAGATTTTCCCAGAACAATACATTGTCTGACTTCTTGACTGCTGCTTCCACGGGCATTGATTGTGGATCCAAGTAACATGAAATCCTTGACAACTCCAATCTTTTCTCCATTTATTGTGATGCTACTTATTGGTCCAGTTGTGAGGATTTTGTTTTCTTTATGTTGAAGCATAACCCATACTGAAGGCTGTAGTCTTGTTTCTTCATCAGCAAGTGCTTCAAGTCTTCTCAACTTTCCGCCAGCAAGGTTGTGTCATCTGTGTATTGCAGGTCGTTAATGATTCTTCCTACAATCCTAATGATGTGTTCTTCATATAATTAGCTTCTCACATTATTTGCTTAGGATACAGTTGAATAAGTATGGAGAAAGAATACTACCCTGAAACACATATTTCCTGATTTTAAGCCATACAGTATCCCTTGTTCTTTTCAAATGACTCCCTCTTGGTCTATGTGCAGGTTCCTTATGAGCACAATTAATTGTTCTGGAATTCCTATTCTTTGCTACGTTATCCATAATTTATTGTGATCCATATAGTCAAATGCTTTTGCATACTCAGTAAAACATAGGTAAACATCTTTGTATTATTCTTTGCTTTCAGCCATCTGATATCCCTCCTTCCATGTCCTCTCCTGAATCCAGCTTGAATTTCTTACAGTTCTCTTTCAGTGTACTACTGCAACCATTTTTGAGTTATCTTCAGTAAAATTTTATTTGTGTGTGATATTAATGGTTTTATTAATGATATTGTTTGATCAGTTCCTTATTCTGTTGGATCCTTCTGTTGTTATGATTGACATAATACAACAATGGACTCAGACATATCAAGGATTATGGATATTATGCAGGACAAGGCAATATTTCATTCTGTCATACACAAATTTGCCATGAGTTGGAGCTGATTTGATGACAAACTAACAACAACATTCTCCTGCTGATCTACACTTGCTTTCTAATCCTTGTATATTCTACATAATTGCTTCATGTGCTATATTTTGTAGTTCATATTGCACCTCCAGGAACTCTGGGGCTTGCTATTATCACAGGGCACTCCTAGGATGTATTTTATGTACAAAGAGACCTCCCATGAATGATATCATTGCTGATGACAGATGGCTCTTGGCTGAAAGCAAAGAATACCAGAAAGATGTTTACTTGTGTTATTATTGACTATGCAAAACATTCAACTGTGTGGCTCATAACAAGTTATGGATAACATTGAAAAGAATGGGAATTCCAGAACATTTGATTGTATTCAAGAGTACATAGACCAGGAAGCTGTTGTTTGAACAGAACAAGGATATAATGCATGTTTTAGAATCGAGGACGGTGTGTATCAGTGTTATATCTTCATATCATGCTGAGAAAATAATCAGAAAAGCTGAACTATATAAAGAAGAATGTGGTATCAGGATTGGTGGAAGACTCATTAAAAACCTGCTATATGCATAAAGTGAAGGTGACTTGAAGCACTTACTAATGAAGATTAAAGACTACAGTCTGCAGTGTGGATTACACCTCAACATGAAGAAAACAAAAATCCATACATCTGGTGCAATAAGCAGAATAACAATAAATGGAGAAAAGATTAAAGTTGTCAAAGATTTCATTTCATTTAGATCCACAATCATCACTTATGGAAGCAACAGTCAAGAAAACAGTCATTTATTGCACTGGGCTAATCAAGGGAGCTCTGGTAGCATAGTGGCTAAGGCACTTCACTGCTAACCAGAAGGCTGGTGGTTCAAACCCACCAGCCACTCCTTGGAAGGAAGATGGGGCAATCTACTTCCATAGTGATGCTGCCTTGGAAACCTAAGGAGGGGTCGAGTCAGTTCCAACTCGACGGCACATAACAACAACAACAACAGTCTGCTTCAAAAGACCTCTTTATGGGTTGAAGAGCAAAGATGTCACTTTGAAGACTAAGATGCACCTAACTCAAGTTATGGTATTTTCAATGACCTTATATGCATGTGAAAGCTGGACAATGAATCAGAAAGACCAAAGAAGAGTTCATTCTTTTGAGTTGTGGTATTGGTGAAGAATACTGAAGGTAACATGGACTGCCAGGAGAATGAACAAATTTGTCCTGGAAGAAGTGCAGCCGGAATGCTCCTTGGAAGTGAGAATGGCCAGACTTTATCTCATCTACTTTGGTCATGTTTTCCAAAGGGACCATTCCCTGGAGAAGGTTATCATGCTTCGTAAAGTGGAGGGTCAGCAAGAAAGGAGAAGACCCTTAATGAGATGGATTAACACAGTGGCTGCAACAGTGGGCTCAAGTGTAGCAAGGATTGTGAGAATGGCACATGACCAGGCAGTGTTTTGTTCTGTTGTACGGAGGGTGACTATGAGTCAGAGCCACCTCGACCGCACCTAACAACAACAACCCATGAATGATCTGGAATGCCACTACTAGGGATAACACATGAGAAAACTGACATTTGCTGGAAATGGGACTCCCAGAATCTTTGACTAGCTACGTACCTCAACTGGAGTTTCGCGGCTTATCTACGTTGTGGATACACCAATAAATCATAGCCTCCTGGTGAGCTAGGCTGGATCATTTGGAGCTGCAATGACTCATTTCACCTGGCACTGGCAGGTCTATAGAATAGGCAGGAAACATTGTATCTGTGGAATACCAGTTGCTATTGAGTTGACTCTGACTCATGGCAACCCCATGTGTCACAGCAGTACTGTGCTCTACAGCTTTCTCAATGGCTGGCTTTTCAGAAGTAGATCACCAGGACTTTCTTTCGAGGCTCTTCTGGGTAGAATCAGTCCTCCAGCTTTTCAGGTAGCTGCAGAGCTCATTAACCATTTGCACCACACATTGGTACTGCCTCTGGAATAAATCTCTGAAAATAAGCAAGGACAACCACAAGGGAAAGGATTAAGGTAATCAAAAGGGAAATAAAAGAAGGTTAAGGAAAAGATGGTGACTGGGAAAGGTTGACCCACTGCCTGGAACAGTTTGCCTCAGCTACTCACGTCCAACCTTCTGTAAAATTGGGATGATAAAAAATCCTACTCTAGAGATGTTTTGTGGGTAAGTGCTAAAGTCTATATCAAATTCTTAGTACAGTTCATGACACACATTTGAAGCTGAATACATTTTTGGCTATTGTGATTACATTATTATTGTATCTATCATTCTATCTGTTTGAAGATCCCTCCTATTCCCCCTTCTCTGATTCTCAGCACAGTTAGGATATTAAATTCTGAAGTTGGTTGAAAGTGAACTACCTCAACTGTGCACAATGATTCATTGGTTTATAAGCCTAAGTTTTAATTTCAGAAGGGAGCCAAGGAAATCTGAGCCTGTCTTTGTGCCGGTGTTAGAATGGCAGGGATGTAATGCAGTGTAATACACCTCCGCAGGGAGATGGCGTGAGAGTCGCCTCCCTATAACTTAATCTTTAAAGCTACTTATGGAAGGCTTTTGTTGAAACAGACAGGGTTTCCGCAATTAAATTACCATACGTTAGAAAGGTTTCATTATGGCATGATTCTATTATTAAAATCGGGAGCAAATAAGCAGTGTGGGCTTCCTGGCTGCAAGCCCACATTACGAGACCAGAATTCTTTTTAATAGGCGACAGAATATTAACCTTCAGGAAGCCCTAAAATAGCACGTTCTCAAGAATATGCAAATGGTAAAATGTGCTGTACAACTCGTTAAAAGTGAAGAGTATTCACTGAGAAGAGTGATCTTGTTAATTTATATGGCAGGCTATTGGCTTCGAGATACTCTTCTCTGTTGAGGGAGGAGGGCAGGCACTAGAGAGCTTGAAGCTGTGGAATTAGCAAGGCTTTGATGTTATCCTAACACCAGAATGAGGTCTGGTCTAGATTTGTCCTCTTTATCAGCTCCATCAGCCAGCCCCTCTTTCTCAAATAAGGCAGTTGTCTTTCAAAAGACTGCTTGGACTCCCGTCAAACTTAGTGGACTCAAACAAATGGAATGCCTTCTCAGGGTCTTGTCCTGATTCTCTGAATGCAGCTCTTTAATGCTTGGTAGGCTGATTTTGTGGACTTTCGATTGCCATTGTGAAATGAACTCAGAGATGCTTTAAATACTGACCCAAATTGAAGCATGATTTTTCTGCTATAGTGGCCTTGGTTGGCCAAATTGGTCTTTCTTTATGTGCTTCTATTTTGAGTTTTATCTATGACAACTCACTGGAAAGAACCTTCCAAACTTTTCAAATATGGTTTTATTTTGCACTTGCTATTTGAAAAAGTAGCTGTTGAGAATAATAACTAAAATAAAATTATATCAGACAAATGGTTGTTTCCAACCAATGTGCCAGAGGAAATAATCAATAGCTCCAGTGGTGGAAAATCAAATACGTTGATGTAAATAATACTCTTGCTTTCCTCTTCACACTAACATTTTAGATTGTGCTTCTAAAGCATTTATGTTCAAGGTTTGCACTCTTATTTCACTTGTATCTTGGTAATTCAGCATTCATATTTCATATATTGCTAATTATTGTCTCTTGCATATGTTGTATAATTTCACTGGAGTATGCTTTGTATGTGTGTATATATATATATATATATATATATATACACACACACACACACAGACACATATATATATATACACACACATATATATACACATAAAAAAATACATATATATATTTTCCTCACTATAGGAGGCCAATGTACTTTAATGTATGTATCTGTTTCTGTTTGCATATGTATTTTTTTCTCTGCTCATTAATAGGCAGTCACTGTATGTATTTCTATATTTATGTATTTTATGGTTATGTTTGCTATTAGTTCAAATGCATATATTTTATTTTTTGAACACAATTAATTTCTATGCATTTAATATATAAGAACAATTATTCATGAAACAAAAAATGAAAAACCAAACTCAGTGCTGTCGAGTTGGATCCGACTCATAGCGACCCCTCCATGGGTTTCCGAGGAAGTATCACTACAGAAGTAGATTGCCCAACCTTCCTTCTGAGGAGTGGCTGTTGGGTTTGAACCACCAGCCTTCTTGTTAGCAGTCATATGCTTTAGGTGCTATGCCACCAGAACTCCTTATTCATGAAACAAGAAACTGTAACGCACTAGCAAATTTTCAACTGAACTATTTACAATATTACCCTACAACCATTGGCACACATGTCTCCATTGTAAGAATTCTTGTTTTCATAAAGTCTTGGTTATATTGACTGCTGTCATGGGCTTAACATTTTCTTGAGTCATGGCAATATTGTCACATATCCTTCTGACTGTGCTTGGCATAGCCTGTCAGTGATATGGTCACCTATTGGAAAAGGTTTATATGTTCAAACTTTTTTCTCCAATTGGTACAGTCTTCCAATTTAAATGAGAAATATCTGTTACCTTGCAAAAACATACAACCTACTTCTAAATACAATCTACTTCCAACTCTCTCCATTCCTTTTGTTTATCCCCTAGTTGGTGGTACAGAAGGTTAGGTTGGATGTTTGAAACTCAGAGGAAAGGTCTTAGAGGAAAGGTTTAGGAGGAAATTCTGAGCTATATAGATAAACACCCGAGAAACTAGAAATAGCCAGAAAATTTATTAACAAAAGCAGAAACAGTTGGAAATGGTTAAACCCAATTGCTAGCAAGTCAACTGGGACTCGTGATGACCCCATGTGTTTCAGAATAGAATTGTGCTCAACAGGACTTTCAGTGGTTGATTTTTTGGAAATAGATCACCAGGAAAGGAAAACTTGTGAGGAAAACTGAGATATTTTCCCCTGAAACAAGCAATAGAAAAGAGGTACGAATGCACTCTGTCAAAGGCAGGAAACTTGCGAGACCCAGAAAAATAAGGTGGTCCCATTGAGTCCCTGCCCTCACAGATTTCAATATATATAGATAGATCTATAGAAAGAGAGAGAGAGAGCTTGAAAAAGATTTTAAAGAATTGGCCTACATAATTGTGGGGAGTAAAATCAAACCAAATCTGTTGCTGTCATGTCGATTCCAACTCATAGTGACTCTGTAGGGCAGAGTAACCTTTACAGAATGAAACTCACATCATTCCCCCACAGAGCAGCTGATGAGTTTGAATGGTGGACCTTTTGGTTAGTAAGCACTGCGCCACCAGGGCTTCCTCACTAGGGTGTCCAAAATCTGTAGGTGATGCAGCAGGCTGGTAACTCCAACAGGTTTTCTATGTTCTAGCCTTGAGGTAGAATTCTTTCTTCTCTGAGAAATATCAGTTTTCACTCTTTAGATCTTCTATTGATTGGATGAGACCTACCCACATTATTGTGTATAATCTTCTTTACTTAGAGTCAACTGATTATAAATGTTAACCAAATCTACAAAATATCTTCACAGTAATATCTAGACTAGTGTCTGACAAACAACTGGGCACCATAGACTAGGAAACTTGTCATATGAAATTAACCATCACATTGACCTAGGAAGAATTTCTATCTAAAAAGAAAAAGAAACCCTAAAGACATGTATAGTGTCAGATATGTTTCAGTGCTGTCATCTTCTCCTATAGCTTCAACTCTCCTGTCTATATAAATAATTTCTATATAGCTCTCTTTTTAGCTCAGATTTGTTACCCAAATTACAGGCATGTCTTTTCATCTACCTGTTGGAAGCACTTAAGACAGTATCTAGTACATAATACGTACTTAAGTGTTGATCTTGACTGACTATTAGACATTCCAAATAGATATAATATCAGAATTTTAAATTCATGTTAGCCTCAAAGTCAGCTTCTCCTGGTTCTATGGGTTACTAGAGGTACCTTTGGTAACCTGGTTGAGCAGATGCTAACAGTGGATTTTTCTCTGTCCTTCTTTTGTCACATCCAATCATCTACTGAGGACTTCATTTTGTTCCTTTGTATTTTTACTCATACACACTTTTTAATTTCTACAGCCACTACCTTAGTTCACATCTCACTAGTTGCTACCTGTAGTAGTATAGCAGCCTCTGACTAGTCTTCTTGCTCGAGTTTCTTCTTCTGTACTCCATCCTGAAGTCAAGAATCTCAAAAATTTAATTTTATTGTCACTCTCCTCTCCCAATCCAGACAAAAAACCTTCAATGATTTCTTGCTCCCTTTAGAATGAAATCCAAATGCCTATGACTAGCCTTGAAGGTTCTCCACACTGCAGACTCAATGTCTCAAACATTACCTTCTGGCCACTTATTTCAACCTACTCACTTGTTGTTGTTGTTGTTGTTATTCTTATCTTCTTTAGTGTCTGTCACCCCTACTAAAAATAAACCCCATTAGTGCAAAGACCTTTTCAGACTTGTCCATTGCTCAGTCTCCAATGCCTAACCCAATATTGGCAAATAGGTAGCTGTTGTTGTTAGCTCCCATTAAATTGGCTTTAAATTATGGTAACCTTATGTATAACAGAATGAAACAGCACCTGGTCCTGTACCATCTTCATGAAAATACTTATGCCTGAGTGCATTGTTATGGCTATTATGTCAATCCATCTCACTGAGGACTTCCCTTGTTTTCACTGACCCCCTAATTTATCAAACATGGTGTCCTTTTCTAGCATTGATCTTTTCTGATGACATTCCCAAAGTAAGCAAGCTGGAGTTCCACCATCCCCACTTTTAAGGAGCATTCTGGTTGTATTTCTTCTAAGGCAGATTTGCTCATTCTTCAGGCAGTCCACAATATAGTCAATATTCTTCATCAACACCACATAGCATGTAGGAGGCACCCAATAAAAACACATTGAATGAATAAAGGAATGTTCTTCAATCCTTACCCATATTAATACTACTCTGAATCAATTTGAATTATTTGCTTCTTCAATTACAAAATAGTACTTGTCTCCTCATTTTGGCTTCTGTTCTATCTCTTTGGAATATTCCTAGTCTCTCACCCATACCTTCAAGACGCACCTCAAAATCCTTATTCTGCTGTTGCCTTCCCTGATATTGCTTTCTAAGAGTCCTTGACATTTCATTTGCACAGTATTAGGACATTCGTTATATCTTGCCTCATGTAATAGTTATTTATGCTTAACTCCTGGTTTTCTATTAGAAATTATAAACTTGTAGAATGTGGGAAGAATGTCTCCCATATTTTGAAACCAAGATTTCCACTTTGTTTTTTGTAATTTCCACAATTGTGGTACCCACGAAGGATCTTTGAATCCCTCACACTTGCATTTACTGGTAAATGAGAAGTTGAGATCTATAAATATTTCACCTTTTCCTTGCCCACTTACTCTCCAAATCCCAAACATGTCCTTTATAATGTCAATCATTGACTGGCCATTGGGTTTTCTTCTATTTTCTGTACATTATATATTTATGATTCAGTGAAGCTTATCACTGGCATTGGGATTAGCTGACCCAACACGGTGTGTTTTTAGATTCAAACTCCTATAATTGACCCGTGGGTTTCTCCTCACTCATTATTAATCTGGATACATACACTATACTGAAATCTAGCTCCAGTGCAGAGAAAAACACTGCATGGAACAGATTCTGAATTACATGTTCTTAATTTGAGGTGGACTTATTGCCTCTTAAGGTGTAATACATGGGAGTTAAGGAAACACTTTTGCTGTTTGATAGGCCTGTCACCTTGGTCAAGTTGTTTTACCTCTTTCTGCCTCAGCTTACTCATCTGTAAAGTGCAGATAGTGTGAGGGCCTAATTTACAAGTTTATTGTGAGGGTTAAATGAGTTAAGACAGAAGTTGAGGAGAATAGTATCTGACATGCTGGAAATAAGCAGATAATAAATGTTAGCTGCTATTGTTGAGGGAAAACCATTGGAAAGAAGCTTATTTCTGGATTTCATGGAGTCCTGAGCAAGGACCTCATACCCCTGAGTTAGATGTGGCAGTAACCACCATAATTTTTTTTTTCTTATTGGAGCCTTTCTCCCTTTAACAGCTTTAGGAAAAGCTTAAACTCTTTAACATGGCCTAGGAGAACTTAGGTCTAGGAGAACCCCTAGATTTGATACAGCAGCTGTCATCTGATCTGCTGATTTAGGTTCGTCAGACACTGACAACTGTGAGGATCCTCCAGACCTACTTACAGACCTGGGACTTACAAGACTGCCAGCCTCCCAGCTCCCCCCACCACTATGGGAGACAGTCCCTTAAGATGAGGAGATTACTGAGAGGAGGAGGAGGAGAAGTTAATGTCTGAAATGATGGAGTGGCATAGTAGTTTGGACATTTCACACATCTTTAACCTCTTCCTCATGGGAACTGGCCTTGTTCTTGTCTTGATTTGTTCAAAGAGAAATTGTTCAAGTTCCTGGGTGTTGCAAACAGTGAATGTATTTGGCTGGTAACAGAAAAGTTGATGATATAAATCTACTCATGAGCAACTTGGAAGAAAGTCCTGGAAAGCTACTTTGGAAAAAATCAGCCATTGAAAACCCTATGGACCCCAATTTTACTCTGACGCATATGGAGTTGCTAGGAGTTGGAGCTGACTCAACTGCACTTGTTTGTTTGTTGATTGTTTGTTTAAGAGCACCTATATGATCAGGTGGGAGTTCTGGTGGCTTAGTGCTTAAGGCATTTGACTGCTAACCAGAAGGCTGGCAGTTCATACTCACCAACCACTACTTGGAAAGAAGACTGGGCAATCTACTTCCATAGAGATACCACTTTGGAAACCCAAGGAGGGGTTGCTATGTTGCTATGAGTTGAATCGACTCAGTGGCAGTGAGTTTGACTGAGTTTTTGGTATATGATCAGGCCAGCCATGTTGAATTTTATATTCTTGGCCAGTCATGTTGGATTTCTTTCACTTCCTCTAAAATACTATGATTTTTTTTCATTTCTAGACTTTCATGTATGTAGTTTCCTTTGTGTGAAACACTTCAGATTTAATGTCTATTTTTCAGGAACATCTTTCCTGATAAGCACTTTTCTACTACAAAGTTTGGATGTATTTTTTTTTCACAAATACTGCAGCCAAAGATATTATTAAAAAGATTTAATGATCACTATAGAATGGGCATGATCAATAAGATCATACAATCTTAAGACCTCAGTCCTGCATGAGGTCTTGGAAGCCCTTCACATCTTTGCTAGGATATGAGACAATTTTGTGGTTCAGGTAAGAGCCTGGGTTAGTGAGGTTGTTGTGGGAAACCCCTCTAGAGACTCATATTAGCAGTTATATGCCAACTGGTACAGAAGTGGTATAATCTGTTAACAGTTTGGGCTTCATGCTCTTTCTTACCAGCTGAATATCAGCCCTGCCTATGACCTACCATCCTTCCTTTACCAAAGCATTGCCATACTATTTCTTCTTGCTTGATTTCTTCACATATTTTCTGCTAAATTTGAGTCCCAATCAATATATCTTTTTAATGGTTATTGTGAGGCATTGTTAGTTCAGTGGTAGAATTCTAGCCTCCCCTGCAAGAGACATGGATTTGATTCCTGGCTGACACACATCATGTGCCATCACCACCCATGCATCAGTGCAGGCTTGCATGTTGCTATGAGGCTGAATGGTTACAGTGAGGATCACAGACTAAAGCAGATTAGAAGAAAGGTCTGGCTATCTATTTCCAAAATTCAACCAATGAAAACTTTATGGATTAAATGGTCTTATCTACAACCCATCATGGGAATGGTGCAGGACCATGCAGCATTTTGTTCTGTTGTTCATAGGATCTCCATGATTTGGGCTTACTTCATGGTAGCTGACTGGAAGAGATCCATATTTGTACCCTTTCCAAAGAAAGGTGATCCCACAGAATGTGGAAATTATAGAACAATATCATTAATATTTCATGCAAGTAAGATCTTATTGAATATAATTCAAAAATGGTTGCAGCAGTATATTGACAGAGAACTTCCAGAGGTGCAAGCTGGATTCAGAAGAGGACGTGGAACAAGGTATATCATAGCTGCTGTCAGATGGATCTTGGCTCAAGTCAAAGAATACCAGAAAGATGTTTACTTGTGTTTTATTGACTATGCAAAGGCATTTGATTGTGTGGATCATGACAAGTTATGGATAACATTGAGAAGAACAGAAATTCCTGAACACTTAATTGTACTTATGAGGAACCTGTACATTGACCAGGAGGCTATTGTTCAAATGGAACAAGGGGACACTATATGGTTTAAAATCAGGAAGGGAGTCCATCAGGATTGTATACCCCATACTTATACAATCTATATGCTGAGCAAATCATCTGAGAAGATGGACTATATGAAGAAGAACATGGCATCAAGATTGGAGGAAGAATCATTGACAACAAGATACACCGATGATACAACTTTGCTTTCTGAAAGTGAGGATGTCTTGAGGCACTTGCTGATAAAGATTGAAGAATACAGTCTACAGTATGGATTATGTCTCAATATAAAGAAAACAAAAATCCTCACAACTGGACCAATAAGCAGCATCATGATAAATGGAGAAAAGAGTGAGGTTGTCAAAGAATTCACTTTGCTTGGTTCTACAATCAATGCCAATGGAAGCAGCAGTCAAGGCATTAGAGAATGTGTAGCACTGGGCAGGTCAACCGCGAAGGAACTCTTTCAAGTGCCGAGGAGCAAGGATGTCTCCTTGAGGACTAAAGTGAGCCTGACACAAGCCATGATATTTCCAATCACCTTGTATGCATGTGAGAGCTGGACAATGAATAAGGAAGGCTGAAGAAGAGTTGATACTTTTGAGTTGTGGTGCTGGGGAAGAATGCTGAAAATACGTGGACTGTTAAATGAACTAACAGATCTATCCTGGAGGAAGTGCAGCCGAAATTCTCCTTAGAAGATAGAATGGCCAGACTTCATCTCACCTACTTTGGTCATGTTGTCAGAACGGACCATTCTTTGGAGAAGGATTTCATGCTTGGTAAGGTGGAGGGTCGATGAAAGAGGGGAAGGCCTTCAACGAGATGGATTGACACGGTGGCTGTGACGATGGGCTCAAGTATAACAGGGATCATGGAGCTGGCACGGGATCAGGTGGTGTTTTGTTCTGCTGTGCATGGGGTCACTATGAGTTAGAAACGACTCGATGGCACCTAACAACAACAACAATGGTATCTAACTACAACAACACTGATTGTCATAGGTTGGATTTCCTTGAAAGTGGAGACTGAGGAACAGATTTGGTGCAGATAGTTTCTTTAGAAACTGGTCTCAAGAAACATGAGTCCAGTGAGAAGAAAGAGAGGGAAAAGAAGAAAAACTCATGTATGAGTGTGTTTTCTAAGTCACTACTATAGACAGTGGGAGTTTAATTCTGCCTTCCTGACTTGCTTGTGAGTAGAATTCTTCCTGAACTTGTCTCCTCAAAGAAGGAAGGCTAAGGTGTTTATGCACAGTCTTCTGTCCTCTTTGAGCTGACAGTGTGGAAGCATGAACTCTCCCAAACCCAGGATTGCATTTGTGTGTGGACAGTCAGGGCAGAAAGGTGCCTAGTGCCTGCTTGAGGTGGAGTGTATCAGTGTGCGAAGAGCTTACTCTTGCACAATACTGTCCACTGCAGTTGCAATCCAAGGTGATAGAAGGGAATTTGACATGGAACATGAGAGACACCTGCTACAAAATATACTGTCACTAAGAACTCTAGATTTCATGAAGATTTAAAATTATCTTGCTAAGGCCCATGCTTTTCATGTTCTTTTCTAACTCTTTCTCTATGGCTTTTCTTCTACACATGCAACAATTTAACAAGTAAGTATTGAGCACCTAATACTTGTGAGATTGCACTTACAAGGCTTGTGATACAGCAATCAATAAGAGCCAATGTCTACCCTTCACAGACCTCTGAAACTTTCAGATTCTGCCCAGTGCTACACAGTGGCTTGAAACCGTTGCACATTATGTTTAAGATTTAATATTGTGGATAGGGATGACAGGGACCAAAGGTTCTCATTCTAACTGAGCTTTGATATTCTTTACTCATTCCATACCTTGGTCTTCGCACATCTTGAGTAGGAATCATGCCTCTTTTTTCATTTTTAATTGTACCCCTATGTTGGGAGGATGGAGGGAGATAATGCCCATGTAAGCAACATGGTAAACAAGCTCAAAACATCACTATTAGCACCCTATTTTTTAAAATGTGAATGGTGAAATAAAAAATTGAAATATACTACAGTGTCTGAAATCATACTCCCCTCTCCCAAATTTGAGATTTTGAAAATAATGTTTAAAAAACTCATGTTAATCTCATACTAATATGAATTAGGAAGAAAGACCTAGATGATCTACTTCCAAAAATCAGTCAAGGAAAATGCTATGAATCACAACAGTCTAGTCTGCAACCCATCCTGGAAGGCACAGGACCTGGTCGCATCTTGTTTCATTATGCATCGGGTCACAGTGAGTTGGGGGCCAACTCAACATCAACTAACAGTAACAAATCTAAACTATGAAATAAAGTCCAGTTTACATTTATTATGATGTAAATCAATCTCCTGGACCAGAATCTTCTCCAGAACAAGAGAAGGGAGAGGGAGGAGTGTTTATTGCACATCTGCTATGTACTGGCCCTGGACTAGGTGCTGCACCTCAGTGATCCCCAGGCAAAGTACATATGGATGTAGCTTGTATTAGATTTCCACCTTCCCTTTATGTAGTGGGTTGAATGGTATCCCCCCCCAACCACCAAAAAAAAAAACAAACAAACTATGCACGTGGCTTAATAGCTTAATCCTTTAAATGTTACCTTATTTGGAAAAAGGATCTTTGAGGTGTAATTAAGGTAAAAATCTTCAGATGGGATCATCTTGGATTATTGGAATGGTCCCTAAATCCAATTAGAAGTTTCCTTATGAGAGACAGAAGAGGAGAAGGTACAGACACCTAACGAAGTGAAGGCAATGTTACTGTGGAGGCAGAGATTGGAGTGATGTAGCCGCAGAAGCCAAGGAATGCTGACAGCCATGAGAAAACAGAAGGGACAAGCAAGGAAGGATTCTTTCCAGAGCTTCCAGAGGGCATGAAGCCCTGCTGACACCTTGATTTCTGACTTCTGGCCTCTAGAAATGTGAAGGCATACATTTCTGTTGTTTGAAACTATCATACTGGTGGTAATTTTTTATAGTAGCCATATTGTTGTTGTTAAGTGCCGTCGAGTCGTTTCCGACTCATAGCGACC
>NW_006921794.1:4980996-4982204 GCF_000298275.1 Orycteropus afer afer
GTGACATTTTTGTATTTAGATCTCTGTTAACTGTTTGTGAACAGTAGGCAAGAGTGATTCAGGCTCTTCTTGGTGGTTTTTTATCATTGGCTCATTGGTGGAGAAGGAGGTTGTGGCTCTCACTCAGTAAGTGAAGTTGCAGAAGGTGTGGGTATAGTTGTGTCTTATGGGGACTGTTGCTGACTCCCATTCAGTTAGACAAAAATTATAATTGAATAACTATCAAAAAACTAAAAGCACATGCACAAAAAAACACACCATGTAATTACACAGGAACAGTAACCAAAAACATAAAAAAGGGAAAAAGAAGAAGAAAAAAACAAGAAAACTTGCAATATCTGGTGATGGGTCACTAAGAGAAATAAGGTAGAAAAGGAGAATAATGAAGAAAAAATGGGAAAAATGACAAAAGAAAAACAAGGAATAGGGTTAACCATGAGAAGAAAAAGAAAAAAATAAAAAATACCCAAAACAACAACAACAAATTTTACAACCTGGAACATGGAAAAGAAAAAGAGCTGAAAACTAGGACCTGGGAGGAGAAGAATAAAGAAAAATAGTAAAAAGGGCAAAGGTTTTAATTATAATTATCATTTTAAAGCAGATAAAAAACAAGCAAACTAAAAACCAGAAAAAAGAAATAGAAAAAGAAAAAGAAAAGAAAGAAAAAAAATGGGGGAAGGCAGGACAGGGAACCCAGGCTCCATCAGAGCACACAGACTGGGATGGAATTCCTGTGACCCCAGAAGGTGAGTGGGAATGGGGGATGGCCACACCTCAGTTCACCAAGAGGGTGTGGGGTATAAGAGGTACAAGGGGAATGTCACATCTTTTCAGTCATCCAGGTCTGGAGTGTCCTTGGGCTTACTGGCAAGGGGAACCTATTCTTAAGCGCTTAGAATCTGGTAGAGTGCTGTCTCTTTAAATATCCAAAATGGTCAAGCCACTTGTAAACATTCAAAATGACGGTGTCCTCCGGACAGGCATAAGTCCACAGCTCATCCTAATTTCCTCTTTGTTGCTGCTTCTCCATTTATTCCCCAGCCACCAGAATAGTCCTCCATGCAGTCCCTGGGTAGAAGGTCTGATTTTTAGGTTAATTCTTAGGTCCTACCACCACTCAGCACTCTCCAAGCTGTCAGTGCTGTCAGGATTGCTCAGGATCGCTTCCATACTACAGACTACCCTGATTTTTTTTTTTTTTTTTT
>NW_006921794.1:4982304-4984318 GCF_000298275.1 Orycteropus afer afer
TTTTTTTTTTTTTTTTTTGATAATTTCGAGTTTTGTTGCACAGTTTTCTCCCACTTTATTCAGGATCTCCTATTGTGATCCCTTTCAGAGTGGTTGACAAAGGTAGTTAGGCACCATGTAGTTCTTGTCTCACAGACATATAGTCTGAGGTTCCTATGGTCCACTAATCCCTTCAACTAATTGTTTCCATGAGTCTTTGGTTTTCTTTGTTCTTCTTTGTTCCAGATGTGGAGAGACCAATTGTTGCATCTTAGATGACTGCTTATAAGCTTTTAAGACCCCAGTTGCAAATCACTAAAGTTAGATATAGAACAATGTTTTTGTGTAATATATCATGCCAATTGAGCTTGACGTCCCCCATGACCATCATCCCAAGCTTGTGGACCAGTGACTAACTCCCTCAGGGTGTTTGGCTGTGGCTAAGATGTTATTGGAACTTTGCTTTGTTAGCTCTATCATATATGTGGTCCGTCTTATAACATAGACAAATTCATATGTAGAAATATTGTCTGCCAAACTTATATATGGTCATGAGTATATTCCCTTTTGCCTGTATGTACCTGATCATTTAGCCTGTCTACCAATGTATTCATTTATAGATTAATGTTTGTTATTACTGATCATGCAGTATTGTGTACATAAAAGTGTTTATCTTTGTTGTCTGTACCTCTTGTGCACCTCTTTGTGTCTTCTGTTTCTTTAGTGTTTTTATGTTGGCTACTCACTTTTAGTATATTGCCTTTCCCTTCACCCAAATCAATACCTGTCTCTTCCATATGTAGAAATTTTCCCTTCCCTCTCCTCCATGCCCGGTAACCAAGAAAGTTTCCTTCCATATTTAAACCTTTCCTTGACTTTTCACAATAGTGGACTAATACAATATTTGTCCTCCAATGACTGACTTAGTTAACTCAGCATGATGTCCTCCAAGTTCATCCATGTTATGAGGTTTTTCATTGGTTCTACATTACTTTTTAGTGTTGCATAGTATTCCATCATGTGTATGTATCATACTTTGCTTACCCATTCCTCCAAATATGGGCATTTAGGTTGTTTTCATCTCTCTGTGATTCTGAATAATATGTCAATGAACATGGATTGGTATTTACCCATTCATGTCTTGGCTCTCACTTCATCAGGTTATATTCCTAGTAATGGGATTGCTGAATGAACTGGTATTTCTATTTCCAAATTTTTAAGTAATCACCATAATATTTTCCACAGTGGTAGTATAATTTTAGAGTCCCAGTGTATGACAGTTCCAATCTCTCCACATCCTCATCAGCATTTGTTATTTTCTGTCTTGTTGAATTTTGCTATTCTTACTGGGGCAAGATGGTATCTCATTGTTATTTTGATTTGCATCTCTCTAGTGGCTGATGATCACCAACATTTCTTCATGTTTTTGTTGGCTGCCTGAATATCTTCTTTGATGAAGTGCCTGCTCATGTCTTCTGTCCATTTTTTAACTGGATTGTTTGTCTCTTTGATGTTGAGGTGTTGGATTATAGACATAACCCGTTGTCAGATATGTCATTGCTGAATATTTGTTCCCAATCTGTAGGTTTCCTTTTACTCTTTTGGAGAAGTCTTTTGATGCACATATGAAGTTAATTTTTAGAAGGTCCCAGTCATCTAGTTTATTTTCTGCTCTTTGTGCATCTTGGGGTATGCTTGATTGTCTATTTATGCCATAAATTAGGGCCCCTAAATTTGCACCTATTTTTTCTTTGATGAACTTTATAGTTTTAGGTTTCGCATTTAAATCTTTGATCCACATGAAGTTAGTTTTTGTGTATGGCATGAGGTATGGCTCTTGTTTCATTTTTTTGCAAATATATATCCAGTTTTGCCAGCATCATTTGTTAAAGAGACTAGCTCTTCCCATTGAATGGATTTTGGCCTTTTGTCAAAGATCAGTTGACCATAGGTGGATGGATCTATTTCTGTTTTCTCAATCCTGTTCCATGGGTCTATGTATCTTTCATTATACCAATATCAGGATTTTTTTTTT
>NW_006921794.1:4984978-5022006 GCF_000298275.1 Orycteropus afer afer
TAGCTGGCTACCTGAATATCCTCCTTGGTGAAGTGTCTATTCATGTCTTCTGCCCATTTTTCAATTGGATTGTTAATTCCTTTGCTGTTGAGGCATTGGAGTTTTCTTTAAATCTTACAGATAAGTTCCTTGCCAGATATGTAATTATTGACAAGTATGAATTTGTTGTTGTCATTTTTGTTATGTGCTTTTTCGTTGTGTCAATTTCTTTGTTCCATATGATTTTCTGTGCTGAGCTCATTTTGCTTATGAATCGTGTTACCACTTTCTTCATTGCTATTGTTTTAGTATTTGCTAAATAGTTATGCTGGTCCTCTTTTTAATTTTGATGTAAGGTTTATCATTTTTCTGTGAAGTTATCCTGTGATTTATAGTCTTCTTCCCAAGTTTAGAACAGTCTGTTCTATCTTGTAGTTGTCTTGACTTCCCACCATTTAGAAGTTCTGTAACAACACAGTTTTTTTCCTCTTTTTGGTTTGTAGTTGTCCCCATTTGTTGGTTGGTGTCTCTGATTCCCTATTTACAATCTCATAGTCTTCTTTACTTTAGATACTTCCGTAGCTGGGTTGGTTCTGGGTTATCTCATCATGTGTGTTAATGGTCAGTTGTTGTTGGCTGTTGTTGCTTCTCTGTCCAAAGGGCTCCCTTTAACATTTCTTGTAAGGTTGGTCTGGTTTGAACAAATTATCTTAATTTCTACTTATCTGGAAATGTCCTAATTTCACCATCATATTTGAGGGACAATTTTTCTGGGTACATAATTCTTGGTTGGAAATTTTTCTCTTTCAGGGTTTTATATATACTATCCCATTGCCTTCTCACCTGCATGGTTTCTGCTGAGAAATCTGAGATTAGTATTACTGGTTGCCCCTTGTAGGTAGGTAACTTTTCATTTTTCCCATGCTGCTTTCATGATTCTGTCTTTGTCTTTGGTTTCGGTGAGTGCAATGATGCTATGTCTTGGTGATTTTCTTTTGGGGTCCATCCTGTTTGGGGTTCATTGGACTTCCTGAATGGATGTATTCTCATCTTTCATTACACCAGGAAAATTCTCTTCCAACAAATCTTCAACAATTTTATCTATGGTTTTATTTGCCTCTTTCTGTTCTGGAATTCTGATTACACATAGGTTATTCCTTTTGATGGTATCCCACATGAACCTTAGACTTTCTTCATTTTGTTTTAATCATTTTTTCTGATTGATCCCTTTCCAAAGACATATTCGTGTATTTGCCTTCAATCTCACTAATTCTGTCTTCCATTGCTTCAATTCTGCTCCTTTGCCTGTTCAATGTCTTAACTATTTCTGAAAATTTAGTATTAATCTTCTGGATTTCTTGCTGTTTCCCTTCCTAGTCATAGGCCACCAGTATGGTCATCCCTGCAGCTCTTGATGACCAGGGCTGATCTTTAGGTCAATTCTTAGTTCTCAACACTACCTGGAAATATTCAGGCTATTGGTCCTGTCAGAGCAGCTGACAGTCAGCAGCTCTGACTGTCTCTGTACTCACTGTTTTCGCTCAGGATTTTCCACTAGTTGGTGACTAATCCATTTCTGTATAATTCCTTTCAAAGCTCAGGTCTCCAGGATTGTCTTCTGTATCTTTGTCAGTTTGTTTCTCTTTTCTTTGTTGAAGAGGGTCTGTGTCGCTTGTGTGCCTATTCCTCCATCTTACTGGAAGTCTCCCAATACCAGGATCTTTTAACTACTGTGGCTGTTTAGGAAGCTTTGAGATCAGGGAGTGTGAGGTCTCCTACTTGGCTCTTCTTCAGTAGTGCTTTGCTTATCTGAGAGCTTTTTTTTTCCACATAAAATTAGTGATTGTTTTTTCCATGTCTTTAAAAAATGTTGGTGGAATCTGGATCAGGATTGCATTGAATCTATAGATCACTTTGGGTAGTAATGACATTTTCACAATGTTCAGTCTTCATATCCATGAGTATGGCATGCTCTTCCATTTATGTAGATCTCTTACAGTTTCTTGAAGTAGTGTTTTGTAGTTTTATTTGTATGGGTCTTTTGTGTCCCTGGTAAGATTTATTCCCAAGTATTTTATTTTTTACATAGCTATTATAAATGGTATTGCTTTCCCTATTTCCTTTTCAGAGATCTCTTTGCTGATGTGTAGGAATCTAACTGATTTTTGTATGCTGAACTTGTATTCTGTCACTATGGTAATCTTTCAATTAGTTCCAGTAGTTTTCTTGCTGACTTTCTTGCATTTTCTATGTGTAGGATCATATCACCTGCAAATAGGGATAGTTTTACTTCTTCCTTACCAATTTTGATGCTTTTGAATTCCCTTTCTTGCCTTATTGCCCTGGCTAGGACTTCCAATACAATGTTGAATAGAAGTGGTGATAGAGGGCATCCTTGTCTGGTCCTCATACACAAAGAGAATGCTTTCAGTCTCTCTCCATTGAGAATAATGTTGGCTGTTGGTTTTGTATATATGCCCTTTATTATGTTGAGGAATTTTCCTTCTATTCCCTTCTATTCTTCTTCATTTTTAGTAGGAATGGGTGTTGGATTTTATCAAATGCTTTTTTCTGCATCAATTGATATGATCATGTGATTTTTTTCCTTTATTTTACTTATGTGATATATTACATTGTTTGTTTCTCTAATGTTAAGCTATATTTGCATAATTGGTATGAATCCCACTTGGTCATGATGTATTATTTTTTGACATGTTGTTGGAGTCTACTGGCTAGGATTTTGTTGAAGATTTTTGCATCAATATTCGTGAGGGATATTGGTCTGTAGCTTACCTTTCTAGTGGTGTTGTTGCCTGGTTTTGGTATCAGGGTTATACTTACTTCATAAAATGAATTTTGGAGGATCCCTTCTTTTCTATGTTCTGGAACAGTGTGACTTGGGTTGGTGTCAGCTCTTCTCTGAATGTTTGGTAGAAATTTCTACTGAAACTCTGAGACAGGACTTTTCTTGTTGGTAATTTTTTTTTTTTTTAACTGTTCAATTTCTTCTTTTGTTATGAGTCTGCTAAAATTTTCTACCTCAGTCTATGTTAGTATAGGTAAGTAGTGTTTCTAGAAATCTGTTCATTTTCTTCTATGTTTTCACATTTGTTGGAGTACAATTCTTCATAATGTCCTGATATGCATTTTATTTCAGTTGGTTCTGTCGTGACATTGCCCATTTCATTTCTTATTCACGTGGCTTGCATATTTTTCTTTTCCTTTGTTAAATTTGCCAGTGGTTTGTCAACTTTATTAATCTTTTGAAAGAACCAACTTCTAGTCTTCTTCTTCTTTTTTTTTCCTACTGTCTTTTTTCTGTTTCATTTATTTCTGCTGGAACCATTATTTCTTTTATTCTGGTGACTGTAGGCTTTTTTTTTTTTTCTTCTCTTTTTCTAATTGATGGAGATGTTGGGTTGATTTTGGCTCTTTCTTTTTTTTTTTTTGATGTTTGCATTTATTGCCATAAATTGTCCTCTGATCACTGCTTTTCTTGTGTCCCAAAGATTTTGGTATGTTGTGTTTCCATTGTTGTTTGATTCATGGAATTTTTAAATTTAATTTTTTATTTCTTTACCAGAACTATTACCCAGTAGTTTTTAGGGAGCGTGTTATTCAGTTTCCATGTGTTTGCTCTTTTTTCCTTGGTCTTCCTGTTTTTGACTTCTAATTTCATAACATTATGATCTGAGAAGGTGCTTTGCAGTATTTCAATGTTTCTAAATTTATTGAAGTTTGCTTTGCGGCTTAACACATGGTCTATCCTGAAGAATGTTCCATGTGCACTGGGAAAGAATGTATATTGTGCTGTTGTTGGGTGAAGTGCTCTGTAGATGTCTATAAGTTCAAGATGATTGATGGTGTTGTTTAGTTCTTCTGTGTCATGTTGAGTTTCTTTCTAGTTGTTTTACCTTTTCTTGAAATCAGTGTATTAAAGTCTCCTATATTAATTTGTAGTCAAATTATTTGCCTTTGCATTTGTCTTTTTAATTCTATCAAGGTATGATTTATGTATTTTAGCACTCTTTCAATGAGAACATAAATATTTCTCATGGTTTTGTGCTCTTGATAAATTGATCATTTAATCCTTGTATAGTCAAAAAGTGCCTTAGAATCAGGAAGGAGGAGAGAGGGTTCCATTAGTTTTATGGATGCATCTAACTAATGTCTTTCAGTAGGTTATAGTCAAGAGTTGCTGTCTTAAGATATATTCTGCCTCTTTATGTTGACTCTGCATGCTTAAGTTTTGATCCACTAGGCTTCCTAGGACTGCTAACAAAGTGTCACAAATTGAGTGGTTTACAAGAACATACATTTATTGACTCATAATTCTGCTATTTATAGGTCTCAAATTGATGTATTATCTACCATTTGCTTCCTTCTAAGGACTCTGATGTATAATTTGTTCCATGTTCTCCTTACAGCTTCTGGTAACACCCAGTGATCCTTGGTGTTCTTTGAATTGTTGATACATTACTTCATATCTCTGCCTTTGTCTTCATATGGCTATCTTCTCTCTTTGTCTCTGTATCTTTTTTCCTCTTTTACAAGGACTTCACTCATATTAGATTATGGGTTCTCCTACTCTCATATGGGCTTTTGCTAACTTAATTGATAATATCTTTAAAGACTATGTTCAAATAAGATCATATTCACAAATTGCTAGGGTTAGAAATTCAACATTTTTTTGGGGAACAAAATTCAATCCATAACACCCACTATGTGCTGATTTTAAAGAGTAGCTCTCTCAGAGGACAATCTTATTTCCATGCTCACAGAAATCATCTTATTGTGTCTGTCATACATATAGCTCCAGTGAGCTATATATGTATCCAGAGTCCATGTAAATCTCTGATTTGAACAGCAAAGATAGAGGATTTTCCTATTAGTGAACAACACATGTTTAAAACAATCCCTCAACTTAAATATTTGTAGACACAAAGTCACAATTTCAGAAACTATTTATGGATTTTTATTGAGTAAGATTAAATTCTTATTATTGAGAATAAACCTTGATCCACTTTATTCATAAAAAAGCAAGCTTAGTTGTAACCATTCAACAGTGCTTATGCTTATTATCTGTCACTGAGTCAGCCTCCAACTCGTCACTCCATACACTAAGAAACTAAATGCTGATTGGACCTACACCATTATACATGTAGATGGGCTGTGGATTGGACTGTAAAAACTGTCTATTGAGAATAAATCTTAGGATATGTCTGAATTATCAACTATCTTCTTTATCATTTTGGGTAAATTTCTAGAAAATTGGATTGTGTTGAAAGAAAATCATGCTCACTACACAAAGAATCTCAGAATAATCCTGAAAAATTCTGCTACACTCTGCTCAGTGTTTAGTCCTTCCCTTCATGACTTGTGAATGCAGATTATCTTCTGTGAAGCTGCCTGAATTAGATGCGTAGTGACTTCACCCATGATGTGAACTTGTGGTAAGATTAAAAATGTGTCTTACAATCTTTGACAATGGTTTAATCTGTTAAACACCAGTATTTTATAGTCCTATTAAGCACTGCTGATGGGGACAGTGGTGGTTCAGTGGTAGAATTCCCAGTAGTGGAATTCTCACCTTCCATGTGGGAAACTGGTATTAGTGTCTCCACTAATGCCCTTCAGGTACAGCCACCACCTGTTTGTCAGTGGAGGCTTATATGTCACCATGATGCAAAATGGGTTTCAGCAGAGCTTCCAGACTAAGTTAGAATAGGAAGAAAGGCCTGGAGAATTACTTTCAAAAATCAGCCAGTGAAAACCCTATGGGTTTTTACAGTCCAATCCACAGCCCATCTACATGTATAATGGTGTAGGTCCAAGCAGCATTTAGTTTCTTAGTGCATGAGGTTGCCATGAGTTGGAGGCCAACTTGACAACAGCTAATAACCATAAGCACTGTTGAATGGTTACAACTAAGCTTGCTTTTTTTATTATTAAATTGGATCAAGCTGTTTTGTGACTGATTTTGTTTTACAGATGAAAGCTGATGTGTGTTATGGTTGTAATTTAACATTGAAAAATCAGAAAATCCACTCGTGTGTGGATAACTGCAGAGCCAAATATTGGAAAGGTTGGATATCCCTATTATTTACAATCCCCATTTAATGTGGCTGATAAATTCTGTGCCTCATTCATTTCCCTTAAATTCTAAGATTAGAGTATATGAAAATAAAATTCTAATTAGCAATATAGTGAAGAAAATAAAATCATATTCAGATATTGCATTATGTCTCTTTTCCCCCATTTCTATAGCCCTTTAAAAATAATCTCCATCATTTCTACTTGGCAATGAACTTCTAGGATCACATTCAAAATTAACTTATAGTTTTCATTAGATGTAGTCTAGACCGTCTGTGCCTTTACCCAAATCCAAAGCATAAGCAATATGATTTGCCACCTACCCAAAATGTCCTTCTAAAGGGAAAATGTGAAATTATGTACTATTGCTTTCAAACTGCAGATGATGTAAATGCAGTGTTCAATAAGTTCATCAAATAAGGTCTAAATTTTGTGGTGCAAATGCCAGACTTCACAGTTCAGTGAGCTTTTTCAAATGGTACACAGGCTGCCTATATCGTATTTGTACAAAAGAATTGATTTTGGTGGTTGGAATAAGGCTATTTTCATCTTGCTGCAAGTTTTCCAGAAATAATAATGGTCTATGAGAAGATAAATTAAAAATAGATTACTGTTTTTAAGTATTATCCAGAACATTAACAACTGATATAATGGGCTTTCTATTACTATCCTAAATAGCAAGTGTCAACCGGATTTTTCAAGTTCTCCAGGACCTTACAGCAGTCATGTGAATTCTAGGGAGAGCTGTGCTGTCTGGCTCACAGAAACATATTTTGTACTTACCCTTTGTTTCCTTGCTTTTGGGCATCTTGTGCCTCTGATATTGGCAGGGCCACCAATGGAGGCTGACAGAATATTTGAATGACTGGCAAGTTGCATCACTGGGAGGTGAAGGGAAGTGTGTTTTCAGAATGGAGGTTCTTAGGGTGTTTTGCTTTTGCATGAGATATTAATTGACAGAAAGATTAGGATGTACGTGATGCATCATCCTCAGCCTTCTGGAATACATCACATGCTCTTGTAATCTTTTATCTGTCAGTTGTCTCTTAGAGTTGAAGCTTTCCCTAGTTGTTCAGTTAACCTGTTCTAAGAGGATTTTATGCAGCACATATTGCAACATTTCTTTACAGAGGGTCTACCACAGTTATGGAGTGCCGGGGTGGAAGAAATGGTTAAGTAGTAGGCTGCTGACCAAAAGACTGGTTGTTCAAGTTCACCCAGAAATGCCTTGGAATAAAGACTTGCTAATTTACTTCAGAAAAAACAGCTATTAAAAATACTGTGGAGCACAATTCTACTCTGACATCATGGGTCATCATGAATTGGAATTGACTTGGTGGCAATCGGTTTTTCAGGTCTCTGGGTGACACACATTGTTTTTACTTGCCACTAACTGAAAGGTTGGTGGTTTAAATCCACCCAGCAGTGCTGCAGAAGACTGCCCTGGTGATCTAATCTGGAAAGATTATAATAATTGAAGGCCCTACAGAGTGCAGTTCTACTCTTAAGACTTATGGGGTTGCCCTGAGTTGGAACCAACTCAATGGCAAATGATTTGGCTTTGGTTTCCAGAGTTACATGTCTGCAGTGGTTAGAAATTGAACACATGGAGTGTTGAGTATGCATAAAAGCATAGAGTTTTACAGAGAAAGCCTTCTCCAATTCTTTTAAGCAGAGCTAGTCCTTGCCATCTCTGTGGTCCTGTTGTCCTTTGAAAATTCCTTCAGTATTTGTTTGTGCCTAAGGTATTTGACTACTAACCAGAAGTCTGTTGGTTCAAACCCACCAGTCACTCCTCTGAAGGAAGGTTGGGCAATCTACTTCCGTAGTGATACTGCCTGGGAAACACAAGGAGGGGTCACTATGAGTCAGATCCTACTTGATGGCAGTGATTTTGGTTTTATTTGTTTGTATGTTTATCTCCTTGACCAGGGTAAGAGTCCTGTCATCTTTGCTTTCCAGTGTCTAGCGTAGTATCTGGTACATAGTAGATGGTTTTATTTATTAAATAACATCCCCTCTAACCTTGGAGTTGAGGATTAGAATCTGGCAAAATATCAAATATAAAATATTTGCTAATGCGAATGTAGGACTTAGAACAGAGTCCATATGGTGCTCAGATGGGAAGGAATTTGAAGAATAGTGTTTATGTTCTTAGAAAAACAAAGCAAAACTGTACTTAAAACCCTAATAAAAAAGAGATGTGTACTTCCACAATGTAGAAGTCTCCCCACTGCTGATTTCTCATCTGTAAATGAAGCTGTTGGATAAATACTTAAGTTTAAAAGCTCTATTTGCTTTTATTTAGCTTTATTCATTTGAAGATCCAATGTTCATTGCTTTTCAGAATACACAGAAAGATTCTATCTAGAAGGGCTTTACCAGCCATAAAACATCCAATGGACCTTAACAACCAGACGAACCTGATTTTTTTTTTTTTTTTTTTCCCAATGCCTGACTGGTATTTTCAACTGGAATGTCAAATTGCACATTTTAGGTAAATGTTACTATCTAATAAATGTACTTTAAAATGGAGTCCTTCGTGGCACAACAGAATGCTTGACTACTAATAAAAACGTTGATGGTTCAAACCCACCCATAGGCTCCTTGGAAGGAAGACCTGGGGATCTGCTTCTGAAAAGTCACAGCCATGAAAATCCTTTGGAGTGAAGTTCTACTCTGCACACATGGGCTCTCCAAGAGTCAGAATTGACTAGAGGGCAACCGGTTTGGTTATAAGGAGCCCTGGAATTGTAGTGGTTAAGGATTTGGGTGCCAACCAAAAAGTAAGTGGTTTGAACCCACCAGCTGCTCCACAGAAGAAAGATGAGGCAATCTTACATAAAGATTTACAGCCTTGGAAACTCAATGGAGGCTGCTATGAGTCGGAATTGATTTGATGGCCGAGAATTTGGTTTGGGTTTGGTTATACTTTACATGTAAATGAAGAATGATAATTAATTTTAATAGAATTATCTAAAATTACTCCTCATTCACTACTGAAAAAGGAATCCTAGTAGTGCAATGGTTAAGCACTCAACTGCTAATTGAAAGGCGAGCGGTTCAAAATGACTAGCTGTACCACAGGAGAAAGATGTGGCAGTCTGTTCCTGCAAAGATTACAGCCTCGGAAACCGTGTGGGGACAGTTCTACCCTATCATAGAATTGACTCAATGGTAATGGGTTTTGGGACTAAAATTATATCTCTAGGAGCTCTGGTAGCAAAGTGCCTGAGGCATTTGGCTGCTAACCAGAAGGTTGGTGGTTCAAACCTACCAGCCACTCCTCAGAAGGAAGATTGGGCGATCTACTTCCACAATGATACCTCTTCAGAAACCCAAGGATGGGTCACTCTGAGTCGGATCTGACTTGATGGCAATGAGTTTGTAAAACAATGTCTCTAGGTTTGCTTCAGCAAATACAATCATCTCTTCTTTCTCAGAGACTGTGGTATTTTCAAGGAGCTCTGGTGATGCTGTGGTTAAGGTATTGGGCTACTAACCAAAAGCTTGGCAGTTCAAACATTTCAGCTGTTCCCTGGGAGAAAGATGAGGCATTCAGCTTTCATAAAGATTTACAGCCTTGGAAACCTTATGAAGGTTGCTGTGAGTCAAAATCAGTTTGATGGCAGTGAGTTTGGGTGGTACCTATTCAGTGAGTTGTTTTAAATGTTCCCCATCAAGACAGTATAAACATCCCTCCAACCTTGGGGTTGAGGATTAAAATCTGGCAAAGTATCAAAAATAAAATATTTGCAAGACTGATTTAAATTTAACCTCCACTGTAGTCAGCAACAAGGGGCTAAGGTATAGCAATGATTGTGAGGCTGGCACAGGACAGTGCAGTGTTTCATTCTGTTGTACATGGGGTTGTTACAAGTAGGAACTGACTTGATGGCACCTAACAACAGCAACAAATAGTCTCAGTGGTTCACTTTAGCACTTAGAATAATGGCAATTCTCAAATACTTATTTCTTTGGGTCAAGGTACTCAGTGTTGCTTCAGGCAAGACAGTGACTCAGGAAGAAGAGGGGGTTCTGTCTCCTCGTTCCAGCTACCTTCAAAGGGCTCCTTTCTGCTCTTTGTGCTCTCTGTTCACTTCCAGTCCTTATCCCTCCTCCCTGAGGAAGAATACGTTCTTTATCATAAAAAGTTGGAGCTGAAAGGGACCTCTAAGATCATCTGTGCCCACTTATCTGTTTCACAAATCAGGATGCTGAGGCCTGGATAGGTCCCATGACCTGTTCAAAGTCACACAGGGAATAAGAGGTGGGCTAGAACTGGGCTCCTGGCCTTTTAACTGCCACACTTGAATATCTTGTCTTCTATCAGGCTTAAAGTGGGGGCAGTGTCTGTCTATAAAGGCATTAGAGGTTCTGGGTGGCATTTTACAATAGCAAGATTTTCTTTTAAGTGTTTTCTCTCGTTCAACAAAGATTTCTTCCTTTTTTTTTTTTTTTTTTAACTTTCCCAGTTCTCCCATTTTCTTACATGGAAGGCTAATTCAACATCTTGTGCAGAGAAATGACTAACTATTTCCTGCAAAATAAACATTGGAAAGCAAGTAGTGTAAATACTTAGGGATATTCCAGCATGCTTAGTGCTCCAAGCATCCAACAGCTCAGTGAGCATCCCAGCCTTGATTGTCAAGGGAGAAGGAGAGGCAGGAAGGAGCTGTGTTTAAGGGACCAGGGAATTTAGGAGGAGCAGTAGTGCAGAGAGTGGGGAAGTAATGTTCCTGGCATTGCTATAAGCCTTTTTTGTTTTTTATTCCCCCAGAAAGTATAAAAATGCAGAATCACCATCCCTAAAGCTCAGAGAGCCTGGCAGCCAACTGTACTCATGTCTAAGGTTCTAAATAAAATGCCAACAAGACACTGCATGTTACATCAGAGATCCCAGAAGACAAGCCATGAGTCCTCTTATATTTTACACAGAGCCACAGGGACTGTGGCCTCAGTCTCACAGTGGAAAGATCTGGCTTACACAGTCATAGTAGTGAGTGAATGTCTTCTGTGAGGGCTAGGAGTTAGAAAGGACTTGGGTGAGGCCCTTAGTTTCTAAACTCCTAGATGTTTTGGGGATAGAGTGCAAGAAGTTTAAAAAGACTAAAACAGATTCAATAGAGGGTCCCTAGCTTCTCTTGTCTTTAACTCCTGCCCACTTTCTCATTTTTCCCTTCCCCTGTTTTGCTACCTTCCTGTATTATTAGTCACAGTTTTCTAATGAAACAGAACCATCTATCAATCTATCTGTCTACAAAATCACACATATATAGATATGGATATAGATATAAATCTTGATCTAGATCCATATCCATATATATGTGATATATAAATAAACCAAACCAAGTTCTCTGCCATTGAGTCTAACCTGACTCATAGTGACTCCCCTTGGATTTCTGAGGCGGTAGCACTACAGAAGTAGATTGCCCAGCCTTCCATCTGAGGAGTGGCTGGTGGGTTTGAACCGCCACTCTTCTGGTTAGCAGTCAAATGCCTTAGGCACTATGCTACTAGAGCTCCTGTAATATATAAGTAGGCTCATGTGATTGTGGGGGGCAGGCAAATTCAAAATTTGTAACCCAGGTGAAAGGTTGGAAATCCCAGCAATCTTGAGTCTAAAATCTGTAGACAGTGGCATGCTGGAAACTCAGTAGGATAGCAATATTACAGTCTCAAAACTTAATCATTCTTCCTTCAGGAAGCCTCCATTTGCTCATAAGGTCTTCAACTGATTGGGTGAGGCCACCCACATTATAGAGTGTAATTCCCCTTACTTAGAGTTGACTGATTGCAAATATTAACCATACTTAAATACCTTCACTGAAATGCCCCTTACTTAGAGTTGACCAATTGCAAATATTAAGCATACCTAAATACCTTCACTGAAACATCTACACTGGTGTCTCACCAAACAACAGGGCACCATAGCCTTGTCAAGTTGGCACATAAAATTAAGCATCTCAGTCCCCTACCCCTCAAACTTTGACTAATCAACAAATTGTTAGTCTTCAAAAACATCTCTTGAAAACACTATTCTATCAGGATGAGATTGCAACCAATGATCTCAATCCTTCCAGCTATAGATCTCACAATAGTCACAGAAGAAAAATGCCCCTGAGCCAGACCACAAGGACATGTCACCTTCCTCCTCACTGTATAAAACTGCAACCTTGCTGCTCCTCCACTTGGAGAAGTCCCTGGTCTTTACATCCTTCCTGAATAAAACATTTAATCTCTATTTGAGTCACTTAAACACTTTTCTTTTGACAGGAGGGAATAGTGAGCATAAATTAAAAAGTTTTATCTTTTACCTTTCAGGTAACTCTGGGAAAGACATATCTCAGGACACTAATGGAGTATTATGAGGAAACTGAATTAGAAAGAGACAAAGATATGAGGCATAATTCAGGGCCAGTACAAGAAGCTTTGAAAGTAGGTTTGGCAACACCGATTGACCCAATCTCATGTATGTGTGAGCTGGTCAGATTGTGAAAAGGCCAGCACAGGAAAAAAGAATGGGCAGAGTGGCCACATGTGGGTCAATTTCCATAGCCCAGACCTGCATACACTGAGCTGCATTTCTTCAAGAGCCCAGGTGAGAGATCCAATCTGAGTGAAAGAGAACATAACTGAGCATCTGGTCAAGATGTTACAATTTCTAGGTTTGCACTGGTATTTACATTCAAGTAGGTCTTTAGTGTACTATGAGAATCCATAGCCAAGTTTTCATCCTCTCTCAACTGAAAGTAGAGATACTTAATGGTTTCAAAGTTTTAAACCTTGGAGTTTGTCAAAACCAACTCTCCATAATTTTTACTCAGGGGAGGGAGGGAGAGTAAATCAGAACAGATTTATAAATACTGTTGAACATGTTATCAGGAGGAATCAATAATGTTTGTTTCATTCATTATATATATCTATTATAGATCTTTTCATGGATTGAATTGTGTTCCCCAAAAATATGTGTTGAGTTGGTTAGATCATGATCATGATTCTCAGTGGTTTGGCAGTTATGTGATGATATAATCATCCCTATGATGTGATCTGATGTTCTCAGTCAATTTGTTGTAAGGCGATTAGGGTGGGATTCAACACTATTACTCAGGTCAAAGCCGTGATTCAATGTGCCTGGGATGTGGTCTGAATCTCCTTTGATCTTACAAGAAGTAAAAGAGAAGAGAAGTAAGCAGAGAAGGAAGGACATGACTACTGAGACTGTCAAACTGGGTCCAGGGTCTATCCACGCAGTTCACAGAATTATGGACTCAGGTCAAGGTGAGGAAATAACCCTTATTTGGAAGGCTAACATGAAGGAACATCTGGGACTGCCATTGCCAAGGGAGTTCAAGGAGACTTCAGGTTACTTTCACTTTTAAGATTGCAGCAAATGGGGATGTTATGATTATTTATGAGATTTCTGGTCAGGGGTCATGATTATGGATTAGAAGGCAGGACCATTGCTTGGCACTGAAGTGGTTGATAGACCCTTCTCTTGTGAAATAAGTTTGTGCAGCATGGATGATGTAGTTCTAGTGATTTTTAGTTCCTTGACCTAGGTTTAATGATACAGGGTCAGCAAAAGGGTAAAATTGTTTTCTTTATGAATGTGTGTGTCAATCAGCCTGGATCTATCTGGTGCCCTTCAAGTTGACTTTCTTGGATTAACTCAGGGGGCAGGTGCCAAGCAGATCCTGGAACTAGACTAAAAGTAATTATTAAATTATTCACAAAGGAGTAATTTCTCAAATCTTCCACCATTGATCTAAAGCAATTTTTCAGTGTCAGCCCAAAGCTTTTCCATGGTTGTCTCACTACCACCAAGAATCAAAAACCAGGAGTGGAGTGAGAACTTTGGATCTGGGACCAATGCACTGAGAACCTCCTAGCCCTATGAGAAGAATGATTTTAAGTACATGGAGATTTCCAAAGAATGCCAGGCTCACAGATTCTGAAAGGGGACAAGAAACTTCCTCCTAAACTGTGAGCAGCCTTGATTCAGACTTGTAGGCTCTTAAACCATGAGAGAATAAATTTCTGTTTGTTAAAGCCATCCATTAGTGTTATTTTTGTTATAACAGCATTTGATAACACAGACAGAATTTGATGCTAATAGAGTATATAGTACTGCCCCAACAGATACCTAAAATGTAGAAGCAGTTTTGGAATTGGGTAATGAGTAGAGGCTGGAAAAGTTTTAAATTGCCTAAATAGTAAAAGCATAGATTGTCTTGAAGAGACTGCTGGTGGAGTTAAGGATGTCAAAGGCAATTCTAGTGAGATCTCAGAAGGAAGTGAGGACAGCTGTAATACCAGAGATAGTGCAGACGGTGAGAAGCAGTGACAGAGAAATGTCGACAGGAGACAAGCATGAGCCACTGTAGGAGCAAACACACAGAACAAGAGAGCTGAGTGAATGTGGGCACAAGGCTTCTTGGTGGAGTGGCTTGTCAGTGTAGGTTTGCAGGCTAAGGCTTACTTGTGGAATGGGGTGCTTACAGGTACTCATCAGTAGAGCTAAAGTGCTTTTTAACACTTATCTGAGCAGAGCAGAGGGCAGGCCAGTCCAAGAAGTCAAAGGGGTCAAAGGGCAAAGAGGCCAGGGAACCAAGAGGCTGAAACCAAAGGGCAAGGGCAACAGAAAGTAGAGCTACTTCAGTGTCAAAGGGTAAAACCACACCCTCTATGTTCTCAAAGGTTAGAATCATGGCCTGCTGGGTCTCTAAGTGTGGGGTCACAGCCTTCTATGTTTCAAAGAGTCAAATCTTCATCAACTCATTTCTGGAGTGTGGGGTTGCCATTCTTGAATGCCAGGTGCATGGGATTGTATCAACTGCCCAAAGCTGAGAGGATGGGACTGCCATGCACAAAGAGCAGAAGGATGTGGACTGCTGGGGCCGAGGGACAGGGTTACCATTCAAATGGACAAAGAGAATAAGCCTTCCAAAGATATGGGAGTTGAGTTGCTGTCTCAGTGGGCTGAGAAGGTAGAAATGAAGCCCAGGGCTTACAGGCCTCAACCCAGAATCCAGGAAGCATGGTCAATATCCAGAGTCTGGAGGGCAGGGCCATTGCCTAGATGGTCTCAGAGAAGAGGGAATTATTTTCAAGTTTGACAGCTAAAGTAAATTGTTCTACTGGGCTTTGGACTTTCTTGGTGCCTGTTATCATTTCTTTCCCTCCAATTTCTCCTATTTGTAATGACAATGTCAACTTTGTCCCTGGAGGAGGCAGTTTTTCTTTAAGGCTAATGTGAAGCAAGAAGGTAAGTTGAGTCGTGTTTTCTCAAGTCTCCCAGATGATAGGGACAGGGTAGCTCATTGAAATTTAAAGCACTTCATGCACAGTGAGTGCAAGAAATTAAGATTTTACCCAGAACAGGAAGATACCTAGGAGATGCTTCTATAAGATCATCTGAATGCAGGATAGGAGGCAGCTGAGTAGGGCTGAGGATAATAGTAATAGGAGAAGATTGTTTTGTGTGACTTCAAGTAGATTTTGACTGACAGACACCTTAAAGGACAGAGTAGAAGTGCTGTGTAGAGTTCCCTAGTTTGTAATCTTTATAAGAACAAATTGCCACATCTTTTCTCTCATGGAGTTGCTGGTGGCTTTGAACCACCTACCTTTCCTAGGCATTAATGAGCTGAAATGAACTGGATTGACCATTTTGTTTATTTATTTATTTATTTTAATTTTTTGTTTATTGTGATGTGGGTGCAAATTTATAAAGCAGATTCTTTCCACACGTAACAGTTCATATACATTTGGTTTCCATGGCCCCAATTACATTTCTCAACCATAAAAAGCTCTCCTCCCATCTCCTCCCTATGACTCTCCCTTCCCTGTGCCTTTCTTATCTATGGATTCCTGTCTGTTCAGCTTTCCATCTACATACATACTACCTTTCTAATATCTCATGGTTGATTAATCTAGGGGGTGCTTCTCCCTAGTATAGGTGGGTACATCACCCTAGGACAGGTGTTCTGCTTGTAGATCTTTCTACTGTTTGTTGTTGTTGTTGTTGTTATGTGCCATCGAGTCAGACCTGACTCATAGCCACCCCTCCTTGGGTTTCCGAGGCAGTATCACTATGGCAGTTGATTGTCCCATCTTCCTTCCGAGGAGTGGCTGGTGGGTTTGAGCCGCCAGCCTTCTGTGTAGCAGTCAGATGCCTTAGGCACTATTAGCTGAGAGCTAAACCATAGAAGTGAGGCTTCTTCCAGGCCCAAAGGACAACCCAGGTTTGTAGTCTCAGGGATTCTACCAACCTCTACCCATCCAGTAATTCTTGTCATTTTTGTGTTTTTGAATTTTGTTCCACATTTTTCCTCCCATTCTATCGTGGAGCTCCAATTTTGATCCCTTTCTAAGTGGTTGGCATTGGTAGCCAGGCACCATCTAATTCTGTTCAAACGGAACAAGGGGACACTACATGGTTTAAAATCAAGAAGGGAGTGCGTCAGGGTTGTATCCTTTCCCCACACTTATTCAATCTATATGCTGAGCATATCATCCGAGAAGCTGGACTATATGAAGAAAAACGTGGCAACAGGATTGGAGGAAGAATCATTAACAACCTGAGATACACAGACAATACAACTTTGCCTGTTGAAAGTGAGGATGATTTGAGGCACTTACTGATAAAGGTTGGAGAATACAGCCTGCAGTATGGATTACGTCTCAATACAAAGAAAACAAAAATCCTCACAACTGGACCAATGAGCAGCACCACAATAAATGGAGAGAAGATTGAGGTTGTCAAAGAATTCACGTTGCTTAGTTCTACAATCGACACCAATGGAAGCAGCAGTCAGGATATTAGATGATGTGTAGCATTGGGAAGGTCAACCGTGAAGGAACTGTTTCAAGTGCTGAGGAGCAAGGATGTCTCCTTGAGGACTAAGGTGAGCCTGATACAAGCCATGATATTTCCAATCACTTCGTATGCATGTGAGAGCTGGACAATGAATAAGGAAGACCGAAGAAGACTTGATGCTTTTGAGTTGTGGTGCTGGCAAAGAATGCTGAAAGTTCCATGGACTGCTAAAAGAACTAACAGATCTGTCCTGGAGGAAGTGCACCCAAAATGCTCTTTGGAAGCGAGGATGGCCAGACTTCATTTCACCTACTTTGGTCTTGTTGTTAGAAGGGCCCATTCTCTGGAGAAGGATGTCATGCTTGGTAGGGTGGAGGGTCAACAAAAGAGCGGGAGGCCTTCAATGAGATGGATTGACATGGTGGCTGAGATGATGGGGCTCAATTATAGCTGGGATCATGGAGCTGGCGTGGGATCAGGCAGTTTTTCGTTCTGCTGTGCATGGGGTCACTATGAGTCAGAAACGACTCAATGGTACCTAACAACAACAACAACCCAATCTAGTCTCCTCCCCCTCCCTGCCCCAAAATCCTCCCCCTGTGCCCCTCCTAATTATGCACTCCTGTTTGTCCTGCATTTCCTCCATGTGAATGTTGCCTCTCTGGTGCCCCAGGGTCAATTGCTCCAAGGGATTCATTTCCATAGAGTATGTGGGTGCAACACCCTGGGTTGAGTGGTCTGCATGTACATCTTGTTTACTATTGGGCTGAGAGTCAGCCCCTGGGAGTGAACTTTATTCCAGGCCCAGAATGTATCCCAGGACCTTAGTATTGGGGGTCTCACCAGACTCCATCTGACCAGTAATTTTGGTCATTATTGAGCTTTTGGATTTTGTTCCACATTTTCCCTTCCACTCTATCCAGGATCTCCAGATTTGATCCTTTCCTGAGTGATTGGAATTTGTAGCTGGGCACCATTTAGTTCTGGTCTCAGTGTCATAGAGGCTGAAGTCCCCATGGTCTATCATATCTGTGGACTTATTGTTTCCAAATAACTTTGATTTTCTTCACTTTTTTTTGATCCAGACAAGGGGAGACCAATAGTTCCATCTTACATGGCCCCTCAATAGCTTTTAAGACCCCCTTTGCTATTCACCAAAGTAGGATGTAAAACAAGATTTTTATGTACTATGTTGTGCCAATTGAGCATGTTGTTCCTTGAGACTATGGTTCTGAGCCCACAGGCCCAGTGACTCTCTCCCTCTAGGTGCTTGGTTGTCTCTGAGAAGCTACTTCAACCTTGTCCCCTGTTACTTCTATACTGTATATGGACATTTTTCTGTAGCACAAGTACATATGTAAGGCTATCTTCGGCCAAATCTATCTGTGGTGTATTGACCATTTTGAATCAGGTAATCGTATGGTCTCCTATGCTGGAAATGTTAAAATGAAGAGGAATGGTGTCACAGGCATTGTCTAAAGAACATTTCAAGAAGTGATAGAATAATATCCACATGCTTACAAGAAAGATCAGTTAATATGACTATTATTCAAATGTATGTAAGAACTTCTAATGCCAAAAATTAAGATATTGAAAGTTTTCACCAACTTTTACAATCTGAAATTGATCAAACATGCAATCAAGATGCATTGATAATTACTGGTGATTGCTCTGGTGGCATAGTTCCTAAGGCATTTGACTGCTAACCAGAAGGCTGGTGGTTCAAACCCACCAGCCACTCCTTGGAAGGAAGATTGGACAATCTACTGTAGAACTATCACCTCAGAAACCCAAGGAGGGGTCACCTTGAGTCGGATCCAACTCCATGGGAGTGAGTTTGAGAGTTGAGGAATGCTAAAATTGGAGATAAAGAAAAAGGGATGGTAGTTAGAAAATATTACATTGGTAACAGAAATGATACCACAGATCCTATGATAGAATATTGCAAGGCAAATGCTTTATTCATTGCAAGTCCTTTTTCCAACAACATAACACTATACACATAGACTTTGCCAGATGGAATCCATAGGAATCATATTGATTACATCTGTGGAAACAGGAGATGGAGAAGCTCAATATCATCAGTCAACACAAGGCCAGGAGCTGACTGTGAAAGAGACCATCAGTTACTCATATGTAAGTTCAAATTAAAGCTGAAAAAAATTAAAACTAGTACACAAAAGCCAAAGTACCAATTTGTGTGCATCCTATCTGAATTTAAAGACCATCTCAAGAATACATTTGACACATTGAATATTAATTATCAAAGACCAGAAGAGTTGGAGTTCCAGCAAGATGGTGGAATAGGCAGACATGCTACATAGACCATCTGCAACAAAGCAATGAGAACCAATTGAAACCAATACAGAAGACAATCCTGAAACACTACACTTTGAAGGCAAAGATAAAGAAGTGTATTAAATACCAACTAGTAAAAGAACCTGAATGAAAACAGTGAGTAAGGAGACAAAAATGGAGCTGAGGACTTCTGGCTGTCCTGAGGGCATAACCACTTTGAATATATTCCAGTAACAGCCTAGGAATTGGCTCTGCTCATTAAAGACTGCATGGGCAAGGACTTCATTGGTGCCTGACAACCAGAAGGGAAAACAGCAAGGTAGGAGACAAACACATCTATGGATGGCAGTCTGTCTTGAGGGCATAGCCATTTTGAACATTCACAAGCAGCAGGGACAACCAGTTTGAATATATCCAAGTGGCATTCTTACCTGGTTTGTAACATATGAGTGGGCTCCACTTGCCAAGGACAATATGAGCGACCACATTGGGGGCTGATAATTGGAAAGGTGTGATATTCCACTTGTTACTATTATAATCCACATACTCTTGGTGAACTGAGGTGTGGCCATCCCCCACCTCCATCCACCTTCTTGACCAGCAGGAATTCCATCTTGATCTGTGCTCTGACAGAGGTTGGGTACTGTGCCCCGCCACCCACAGTTTTGTTTTTGATAGTTTGTTCTTAAATTATTCTTTATATCTTCCTCTTTTCTTTCTTTCTTCCTTTTCTTTTTCTTTTTCCCTCTTTCCCATCCCTGGTTCATGTTTTTTTTTTTTTTTTTTTTTGTAGTGCCTAAGGCACTTGACTGCAACCAGAAGGCTGGTGGTTCAAACCCACCAGCCACTCCTCAGGAAGGTTGGTCAATCTACTCCCATAGTGATACCACCTCAGAAATCCAAGGAGGGGTCACTATGAGTCAGGTCTGACTCAATGGCAGATAACAACAACAACTACTACTACTGGTTCCAGCAACCCTCCCCTTTTTCTTTTCTTTTCTTCTTTTTTGGGTTCTTCCCATCCCTTGTTTTTCCTGTTTCAGTTTTTCTGTTTTTTCTTTACTATTCTTTTACTCTTGCTCTTTTCTCTCATTCCTCCTTCCCCACATAATAGGGTTTTAATTTAAATTTAATTTTATTTTGGCTCTTTCTCTTTATCTTTCTATTTCTATTATCCTTTTTTTTTTAACTTATCTTGAAATTTTTTCTTCTCATTTATTGTATTTCTTTGTGTGTGTGTGTGATTGTTCCAATTTGTTTATTTGGTTTGAGTTTTCTGTTCTCTTGCTTTTATTTTTTGGTGTTTTTAATTTTTATTTATTTATTTATTTATTTGTCTAACTGAGTGAAGATAGCAACTGTTCCAATACAGCCAACCATACCTGCAATTCCTGCATCCCCACTCACTAAGTGAGGGTCATCACTTACTTTTTTTTGCACCAACTGACCAATGATAGATGGTGGTTAATACCAGCTCAACTCACCTTCAACTGCTCCTTACAAACAGCTAACAGACAACTGTGCACACCCTCATTCTCTTTCACACATTAAACTTAAATATAACACCACCACAATGTCTCGCAGACAACAAACAATCCCAATCCACACAAAGAGCCAAGATAAAGTAGTAGAAACAAGGGAACAGGATACAAACCAAGAAAAAATCCCTGAGGAAGAAGCAGAATAGGAACTCTTTGATAAGGAATTCAAAAGAATTATATTTGGGTATCTTCAACAAATTGAGAGACAGATCACTGAAAACACTGACAAGATCAAGGAAAACACTGATAAAAATAAGGAAAATGCACACAAAAGTCTAGAACAATTTAGGAAAACAATACAAGAATTGACAAAGTAAGCAGAAAATTGCAAATGATACAAAAACAACAAACAGAAATCCAGAAGATTAATACTAACATTTCAGAAATATATAACACATAAGGGATAAAGGAGTAGAATCAAGTCAATGGAAGAGAGAATTAGGGAGCTTGAAGACAAATACCTCAATACTATTTTGTTAAGTGATCAATCAGACAAAAGATCAAAACAAAATGTAGAAAGCCTAAGATACACGTGGGATACCACCTAGAGGAATATTATACATGTAATCAGAATTCCAGAACAAAAAGAGACAAGTACAAACAGAGACAAAATTGTCAAAGATTTGTTGGAAGAGAATTTCCCTAATATGATGAAGAATGAGAATATGTCCATTCAAGAAGTTCAACGAACCCCAAACAAGATAGACCCCAGAAGAAAATCTTCAAGACATATCATAATCAAGCTTACCAAAACCAAAGACAAAGAAAGAATTCTGAAAGCAGCAAAGGAAAAACAAAAAGTTACCTATAAAGGGAAACCAATATGACTAAACTCTGATTTCTCAGCAGAAACTATGCAGGTGAGAAGGCAATGGGATGTTATATATAAAAACATGAAAAAAAAAAAAAAAAAAAAACTTCAAACAAGAGTTATATACCCAGCAAAACTGTCTTTTAAATAAGAGGGTGAAATTAGGAGATTTCCAGATAAGCAGAAATTAAAGGAGTTTGTTAAAACCAGACTAAACTCACAAAAGATCTTAAAGGAAATCCTTCAAATAGAGAACCAGCAACAGCAAACAACAACCAAAGAGTAACACAGGTGATGAGATAACTCAGAAACCAATCCAGTAATAGAAATACCCAAAATAAAATAAGAATACAGAACTGTAAACAGGGCCCCAGAGACATCAATTAGTAAATGAGGACAACTACAAACCAAATAGAAGGAATAAACAGTGTAGTTATGGAACTTCCAAATGGTGAGGAAGTCAATACAACTACAAAATAGAAAAGATTGTTTAAAACTTAGGAAAAAAGTAATAAATCACAAGGAAACCTCAAATAAAAATAATAAACCTTCACATCAAAATAAAAAGGACAAGCACAAACATTTAGCAAATCCTATGACAATAGCAGTGAAGGAGATGATAACATGACTCAAATGAAATGAGCTCAGTCCAGAAAATTATGTGCAACAAAGAAATCAGCAACATCACAAAAAAACACATAATAAAATGACATCAATAAATTCATACTTGTTGATAATTACACTGAATATCAATGGATTAATTGCACCACTGAAGAGATGGAGAGTTGCAGACTGGATAAGAAAATATGATCCATCACTATACAGTCTACAAGAGACTCACCTTAGACAAAAAGACAAACTAGACTAAAAATCAAAGGTTGGAAAAAGATATAACAAGCAAATGACAACCAAAAGAAAGCAGGATTTGCAATATTAATTTCTGATAAGACTGACTTTAAGACAAAAACAACCATAAGAGACAAGGAAGGACATTATGTAATAATTAAAGGATTAATTGAACAAGAGGACATAACCATAATTAATATCTACACACCCAATGAAAGAGTCCCAAAATACATAAAGTAGACTTTCACAGAATTGAAAAGACAAATAGATGACTCCACAGTAATAGTAGGAGACTTTAATACACCACTTTCAGTAAAAGATAGAACAACTGGAAAGAAACTCAACAAAGATGCAGAAGAATGAAACAATATGATCAACCAACTTGATTTTATAGACATTACAGAGCATGTCACCCAACAATAGCAAAATATACAATCTTTGCCACCACACATGGGACATTCTCTAGGACTGACCATATGTTTGGCCACAAAACAAGCCTCAAAAAATTTTAAAACATGACATACTACAAAGCATCTTCTCGGATCACAATGTTATAAAATTAGAAATCAACACTAGGAGAACTAACAGAAAAAGAGCAAACACATGGAAATTGAATAACATCTTTCTCAAAAATGACTGGGTAATAGAATAAATGAAAAATGACATTAAAAAATTCCTTGAGTCAAACAAGAATGAAAACACAACATACCAAAATCTTTGGGACACAGCAAAAGCAGTTGTTAGAGGGCAATTGATAGCAATATACACATGAAAAAAGAAGAGAGAGTCAAAATCAAACCCTTAACCAAACATCTCCAGCAATTAGTAAAAAGACCAGCAAAAAACCCACAGTTACCAGAAGAAAATTAACAATAAAGATTCAAGCAGAAATAAATGAAACAGAAAAAAAGAAAGATAATAGAAAGAAATCAACAACACTAGTAATGGTTCTTTGAAAAGATTAATAAAATCGAAAAACCACTTGCAAACTTAATAAAGGAAAAGGAGAATATGTAAATAACATGAATAAGAAATGAAAGGGGTGATAGCACAACAAGACTAAGAGAAATAAAAAGAGTAATATCAGGATACTATGAAGAAATGTACTCCAACAAATTTGAAACCCAGAAGAAATGGACAGATTTCCAGAAACATAGTACTTACCTAAACTAACTCAGACTGAGGTAGAAAATCTGAACAGACTCATAACAAAAGAAGAAATTGAACAGGTCAGAAAAGAGTTCAACAACAACAGCAACAAAAAGTCCTAGCCCAGATGGTTTCATTGGAGAATTCTACCAATCATTCAGAGAAGATCTAACACCAATCCTACTCAAACTCTTCTAGAACATAGAAAAAGATAAAATCCTTCCTAATTCGTTTTATGAAGCATGGATAACCTTGATACCAAAACTAGACAAAGACACCACTAGAAATGAAAACTACAGACCAATATCCCTCATGAATATAGGCACAAAAATCTTCAACAAAATCCAAACAGATAGTCTCCAACAACATATCAAAAAAATAATACATCATAATCAAGTGAGATTATGCAAGTATCCTTGCAGGTAAGAAACAATGATTCAACATTAGAGCAACAATCAATGTAATACATCACATAAGTGAAATAAAGGAAAAAAATAAAATGATCATATCAATAGATGCAGAAAAAGCATTTGCTAAAATCCAACACTTTTTCCTGATAAAAACCCTCGGAAAAATTGGACTAAAAGGGAAATTCCTCAACGTAATAAAGGGCATATATGCAAAACCAACAGCCAACATTATTCTCTATGGTGAGAGACTGAAACCATTGCCCTTGTGAACACCAGACAAGGATGCTCTCTATCTCCACTTCTTTTCAACATTATATTGGATGCCCTGGCCAGGTCAATAAGGCAAGAAAGGGAAATTAAAGGCATCCAAATTGGTAAGGAAGAAGTAAGACTAACTCTATTTGCATATGATAGGATCCTATAAGTAGAAAATCCAAGACACTCAGCAAGAAAACTACTAGAACTTATTGAAAGACTTAGCACAGTGTCAGGATACAAGATCAACATACAAAATCATTTGGATTCTACTACATAGCAAAGGGATCTCTGAAAAGGAAATGAAGAAATTCATGCAAGTTACAATAGCTACCAAAAAGATAAAATACACGGGAATAAATCTTACCAGGAACACAAAAGACCTATACAAAGAAAACTACAAAACACTATTTCAAAAAACTGTACTACATAAATGGAAGAACATTCCATGCTCATGGATAGGAAGATTGAACATTGTGAAAGTGTCAATGCTACCCAAAGCAATCTGTAGATTCAATGCAATCCCAATCCAGATTCCATCAACATTCTTTAAATACATGGAAAATGCAATCACTAATTTTATATGGAAAGGAAAGAGATCTCAGAAAAGCAAGGCATTATTGAAGAAGATGAACAAAGTAGGAGGTCTCACATTCCCAGATCTCAAAGCCTATTACACAGCCACAGTTGTCAAAACAACCTGGTGTTGGTACAACAGAAATAGACCATTGGAACAGAATTGAGAACTCAAAAATAGATTCATCGACTTATGGCCAGCTATACTTTAATAAAGGCCTGAAATCCATTAAATGGGGAGAGATAGTCTCTTTCTCAAATGGCAAGACTGAATATCATTTTCCAGAAAAGTGAAACAAGATCTGTGCCTCACATCAGAAAAACTAACTCCAGGTGGATCTAAGACTTAAATGTGAAACCTAAAACTATAAAGTTCATCAACGAAAACATAGCAGTAAACTTAGGGGCCTTAATTTATGGCATAAATAGACTGTCAAATTCAAGATGTACAAACAGCAGAAGATAAACTAGATGACTGGGACCTTCTAAAAATTAAATTCTTATGTGCATCAAAAGACTTCTCCAAAAGAATAGGAAGAGAATCTACAGAATGGGAAAAAATATTAGGCAGTGACATATTGGATAAAATGACTTGTCCCTAAAATTTATAGAAAACTCCAACACCTAAACATCAAAAAGGCAAACAATCCAATTAAAAACTGGGCAGAAGATATTAACAGACACTTCACCAAAGAAGATATTCAGGCAGCCAAAAAACACATGAAGAAATATTTGTGATCATTAGCCATTGTTGTTGTTGTTGTTATGTGCTGTCAAGTCATCTCTGGCTCATAGTGATCCCAGAGAAATGCAAATCAAAAAAAATATAAGATACCAGTAGTTTGCAGTATTAACAGCAAAGTCCAACGAGAAATAAAATAACAAATGCTGGTGAGGATGTGGAGAGATTTGTACTCTCATACGCTGCTGATGGGACTTTAGAATGATACAAACACTGTCGAAATTGATATGGCGATTCCTTAACAAGTTGGAAATACAAATACCATTTGATACAGCAATCCCATTACTAACTATGTATCTTAAAGAAATGTGTTGTTGTTGTTGTTATATGCCGTCGAGTCAGCCCCGACTCATAGCGACCCCTCCTTGGGTTTCCGAGGCAGTATCACTACGGAAGTAGGATTGACCAACCTTCCTTCCGAGGAGTGGCTGGTGGGTTTGAACCACCAACCTTCTGGTTAGCAGTCAAGTGCTTTAGCCACTATGCTACCAGAGCTCCTAATGCTTAGGCTAGATGGTATAAATGGTTAAACGCTGAACTACTTACCCAGCAGGATGTAAACAGATATATGCACAACCATGTTCACAGCAGCACTGTTCACAATAGCAAAGAAATGCAAACAACCTAAGTGCCTATCTACCAAGGTATGGATAAACTAAGTGTGATATATACACACACTGGAATACTGTACAACTCTAAATAATAATGTGGAATCTGCAAAACACCACATAACACGGATGAACTTGGAAGAATTTATGCTGAGTGAAATAAATTAATCACAGAAGGACAAATATTCTATTAGTCCACTATTGTAAAAAGTCAAGGAAAGGTGTATACATAGGAGGAAAATTTCTTTGTTGTTGGTTACCAAGGATGGGATGGTAAGGGAGAGAAAAGTTCTAGTTAGGTTGAAAACAAACAAACAAAGTATATATATATATATATCTGGTAGCATAGTGCCTAAGTCATTTGACTGCTAACCAGAAGTTTGGTGGTTCAAACCTACCAGCCACTCCTCAGAAGGAAGACTGGGCAATCTACTTCTGTAAAGATTTACCACCTTGGAAACCCAAAGGGGATCACTATGCGTCAAAATTGACTTTATGGCAGTGAGTTTGGTTTCATATAGATAAAGAGAGAATGAGAGAGAGAGAAAGAAAAGATTATTACTGGTTATCAGGGGTAGCAGAGAGGGAGAAAGAGAAACTTTTGTTTGGAGGACATTGAGTTTATGCTAATAGGTGGTGGAATATTTTGGAAAAAAATAACAAAAATGATGGCACAACATAAAAAATGTCATCAATGCCCCTGAGCTGTAAATGAGGAAGTTGTTATATTGGCCAATGTCAGGTTGTGTATGTTTTTACCACAATAAAATAAAAATAATAATAATAAAAAAGACCAGAAGAGTGTGGGATAACATGAAAGATATCATATATGAAGAAACTTAAAGCTCATTAAAAAGACAGGCAAGAAAGAAGAGACCAAAATGAATGTCAGAAGAGGCTCTGAAACTTGTTCTTGAACATAGAGGTAGGTAAAACAAATGGAAGAAATGATGAATTAAAAGAGCTGAACAGAAGATTTCAAAGATGTGGCTTGAGAAGATGAAGTGAAGTATAACAAAATGTACAAAGACCTGGAGTTAGAAAACCAAAAGGAAAGAATGAGTTCTGTATTTCTCAAGCTGAAAGAACTGAAGAAAAAAAATCCAAGCCTCTAGTTGCACTGCTAAATGATTCTATGGACAAAATATTAAACAGCATAGAAAGTATTAAAAGAAGATTGAAGCAATACAGAGTCACTGTATCAAAAAGAATTGGTAAATTCCAAAAAGTTGGAATTAGAAATACCATTTGACCTCGCCATTCCATTACTAGCTATATATTCTAAAGAAGTGAGAGCCAGGACAAGAACAGATATATGCACACCCATGTTCATTGCAGCACTATCTACAATAGCCAAAAGATGGAAACAACCTAGGTGCCCATCAACAGAAGAATGGATAACCAAACTATGGTACATACACACAATGGAATACTATGCAACCCTAAAGAATAACATAGAATCTTCAAAACAGCACATAATGTGGATGAACTTGGAGGACATTATGTTGAGTGAAATAAGTCAATCACAGAAGGACAAATATTGTATTAGTAAATATTGTATTGTAAAAAGTCATGGAAGGAAATTTTCTTTATTGTTACCAGGGATGGGAGGGGAGGGGAGGGAATACTGCTAGATAGGTAGAGACAAGTATTTATTTGTGTGAAGAGAAGGGCAATGTACCAAATGTGAGTGATCAACATGGTGGCATTGAGGAAGAAGAAGACATAAAGCAGTGCATGGGAGGTACAGGCAACAAGGATGAACCCTTTTGCACATACACTTCTGTGTTGTCAGTGAAGCAAATATGGATATACGGGTCAATAGATGGGTGGACAGGGTGAACTATTAGGTATGTCTATGAGGGGGGAGTGTGCTCAAGACCATGTATAGTGTTGGCAGACAATGTTTCTACAAGTGTATTGGTATATTCTGTAAGAATTCCCAGATATATAGTAGAGCTGATAAGGGGCAAGGTTGTTGTCACTTCTTGACCACACTCACTGGGAGTTAGTAGTTGGACCTGTGAGCTTGGGACCATAGTAGTAGGGGACATCAAGCTCAATTGGCATAACATACTTCAGAAAACATTGTTCCACATCCTACTTTGGTGAGTAATGAATGGGATCTTAAAAGCTTGCAAGCAGCTATCTAGATGCAACGATGGGTCTCTCCTCATCCAGAGCAAAGAAGAATGAAGAAAACCAAAGATTCATGGAAATAATTAGTCCAAGTGACTGGTAAACCATGTGATCCTCAGCCTATACAAATGCAAGACCAGAAGAACTTGATGGTGCCTGACTACCACTGTCAACCACTTGGAGGGAGATTTATGTGGGAGATTCTGGGTAGAGTGGGAAAACAATGTGGAACAAAATTCAAAATCATTAAAAAAAAAAAAAAAAAAAAAGGCTGGATTTGCTGGTCTGACAGAGTCTGATGGAACCACTGGGAGTATGGCCCCTAGCTGCCCTTCAGGCCTGGAATGGAACTCCTGTGGCTTCCAGTCAAACAAAAGACAGGCATATAAGCTGAACATTTATACTAGGTAGATACACTCCTTGGAGGGATCAATCATGGGAGAATAGAAGGGCTGTGCATGCACATGGAAACAGCTCAGGGGGCAGGAATGCATTGAGGGAAGGACACAGGGAAGAGATAACTATGGAGGAAGTGTGAGAGGAGCTGTTGCATTGTGGGAAATTGTAGTCAATGTCATGAGACAAAGTGTATGTGAGCTGCTGTATGAAATGTGAATTTGCTTCTTTAAACTTTCACTCAAATCATAATAAAAATAAAAAAAAAAAAAAACAGTTGTACCACTATATCAAGAAGTTACTTCTAGAAATTCAAGCCAGTTTCAGAAGAGAAAGTGGAACAGGGTATATTTTGCTGATATCATATGGATCTTTGCTAAAAGCAGAGAATACCAGAAAGCTGTTTGCCTTAGTTTTGTTGACTATGCAAAAGCATTCAACCATATGAACTTAGATTATAGGTAACATTTTGAAGAATGGGAATTACAGAATAGTTAATTGTGCTCATACAGAACATGTATATAGATCAAGAGGCAATCATTGGAATAGAACAAGGGAAGGCCATGTGGTTTGTATCAAGAAAGGTGTGCATCAGGATTGTATCTTTTTGCCATGTTTATTCAATCTCTTTGCTGAGAAAATAATCAGAGAAGCTGGACTATAGGAAGAAAAACATAGCATCAGGATTGGAAGAAGACTCATTAACAACCTGTGATATGCAGATGACACACCCTTCCTTGCTGAAAGTGAAGAGGACTTGAAGCAGTTACTAATGGTCAGAGACTACAACGTTCAGTATGGATTACACCTCAACATACAGAAAACAAAGATTCTCACAACTACAACCTTGTAATAAATGGAGAAAAGATTGAAGTTGTCAGGGACTTATTTTACTTGGATGCACAATCAGTGCCCATGGAAATAGCAGTCAAGAAAACAAAAGGCATATTACATTATGTAAATCTACTGCAGAAGATCCTTTTAAAGTGTTAAAAAGCAAAGATGTCCTTGAGGATGAAGTGCACCTGATCCATATCTTGGTATTTTCAATAACCTCATATGCATATGAAAGCTAGACAAATGAATACAGAAAGCTAGACAGTGAATAAGAAAGTCTGAAGAAGAATTGATGCATTTATATTATGGTGAAGAATATTCAGTATACCAAGGACTTCCAGAAGAATCTGGAAGAAGTACCATCAGATCCTCCTTAGAAACAAGGATGGAGAGCTAAAGACTAAAGACTTTGTCTGATAATAGTTTGGACATGTAATCAGTAGGGACAATCCCTGGAGAAGGACATCATGTATGGAAAAGCAGAAGGTCAGTGAGAAAGAGGAAGATCTTCAACAAGATGGATTGATATAGTGGCTGCAACAATGACTTCAAACATAACAAAGATTGTGAGGATGTCTCAGGACCGTGCAGCATTTTGTTACATATAAGGTTGTTATGAGTCAGAACCAACTCCATGACACCTAAGAACAACAGTCCTCTGTTAGCAGCCAAGTGATTAACCATTTCACTACCAGGACTCCTTAAGGGAAAATTAACCTGGGACATTTTGTATTCTTCCGTCTCTGTTTAGGACTTTTAGTCAGAGATACTGTAATACTAAAGATTTCTAGTCCTCTGCTATTAGGAAACTGCTTTCAAACCATCTACAGGGTGGTTGAGTGCGAAGTACATTGTGTATAGACTGAGAGGAGTTCTGATAGAATGTAACTGCTTCCTTTACTAGCTGTGTATCCTTGGGCAATTCGCTCACCTTTCTGCCTATTTTCTCATCTGCAAAATTGGAGTACAGAAGTATAACTTAAAGGGTGTTTATACGAATAAATGAAATTATGCATTTGAAAATGTCTAGCATACTGTCATTGACATAATGGGTGTTCAGTAAGTGTTTCTTTTGTTTTACTTTGCCACTTCCTTTGCATCCAAGGACTAGGTGTTGTAAAGGAGGCTTAGTGGTACAGTAAACATTTGGCTGCTAACTGAAAGTTTGGTGGTCCTACGGGAGAAACACCTGATGTTTTGCTTCTGTGAAGATTATAGCCTTGAAAACTCTATGGGTGGTTCTACTCTGTTACATGTGATTGCAGTGAGTCGACAAGACCTAATAACCACAACTAGTCTTTTGAGCAGCCACTTTGTACACAGAATTCTGTATAGTCTCCAAAAAGCGTAATTCATCCAGAAAAGCCAAATTCTGCTTAATTGCTTCCTTTCAACCATTGCTATAGGTAAGTTCTGTACAACTCAGTTTGGAATTTAACCCTATTTACCTCTTGTCAAGGAGACTCTGATTGGGGAGTTAGCTGTTTCTGAAGAATTGTGCAATTTAGGAAAATTAACTTTCAGGCAAGCCATGTGGCTCTGACAGCTTATACTGCTCAGTACTTAGCAATAATGGAGAAAATGCCAGTAAAAATGACAAAACGGCAGAGCCCTGACCCACCAGGTAATTGTATATTGAATATGTCTTGGCTCAAACCATGGATGATTTTGCTTAAGTGAACTAAGGGCAGAACTGCTTGCTGTAAGTCACATAAAACAAGACCAGTGCCCTGGGTAATTAAAGATGCAAACTAGCAGCGTAAGATGTTTGAAAATGGAAGGAGAATGTCACAGGCTTTAAAGTGAGAGGGGAGGGGATGAGACCATTTCTGTTTGATGAATAGGTTTTATGCATGTACATGACTATTTTTAAAAAAAGATAATCAGTCATTCAAATTTAGCTCTATTTTTTAAAAATTGTAATAGAAGGAAAAAGATTAGATAGGTGTTGTCCAGAGCCTGCAACTGCTTTTATCGTCCTGCAGGTGCACAGAGAGGGGAAAAGAAGGTAAAGAGTTAGAAGGAGATAAGTCCAAAACCTTAGAATGAATTTGTGCAGGAATGAGGATTAGCACCGTTAAGTGCTTTAGTCACTTGATCCTGCTAATCTTTGTTCTCTAATGTGAAAAATGGAGATGACTATAGGTACTTATATGAAGGCAGGACAGACTGTCATTGTGTAATCCCTCCATATTTGCACCCTATCTCTTCGGTAATCAGAAATAGGCAGCTGGGGAAGGCTGGCAGAGAGATTAGCTCTCCATTTCCCAGCACATTGTGTTTTTGTGTTGTAGCATCTTTAATTACTGAAAAGTAATTCACTGAATAGCACCCTAGTGACTTGAAAGAGTTAATGCAGTTTCCAGAAGTGTCTAACCTTCTCCCAGGGAGTAGCTTAAATACAGAGAAAATCTGGCTCAATAAATACTAAACAACAAGAATCAAGTGATAAGGGCCGAGCTCCACAAAACAAAATTGAATCAATGGCCCATTTAATCCAGTGCCTTCTCAATAAATCTTTCACGATGAAGTGCTATTTGCCTGGTAATTTCAATGAATTTATGGCTATTCTTCCTCAATTTTTTGAGGTCAGGTGAATATCTATTTATTCCCTTTAGTCATTTTACCCATCAGTTAGCCATCTAGCCATCCTTCCATCCATCCATCCATCCATCCATCCATCCATTCATTCATTCATCCATCCATCCGTCCAACAGTGCTTCTATTTGTCTTACTGAGAATCTACTGTGTAAGGCTCTGTGATAAATAAGACATAATCTTTTTTCTGTAAAGAGTTCATGAGAAGAGGGAGATTGGGATGAGATGGAAATAATAACCAACTTTAAGAGATAACCACAAGGAGACAATGGTTCATTATTTCCTCCAGATGCCCTCCTGGACCAACACTCTCCCACAGAGTGAGTAAGCTGCTGTTTTTATGAGTTCTTACATGACTCTGTTTCCCTGTATACTAGTACTTACCATATTGTGTGGTAATTTGCTTTTTTATTTTATGTCTCCCCTCTCTCTCCTCTATGCTGTGAATTCTTCTAGGACAGGGATTCTGTCTCATTCCATCCTGAGAATCTAGACTTGTCACTGGCAAATGACAGATCTCAATAAATGTTCATTAATGGGTGAACAGATAGGGATATGTTATTTTAATTGCAACCCTAGCTGTATTAGGCATGGCTTTGATCTACATGAATAACTGCATATTACCTGGATATTTTTAAGAGATAATATTTAGGAATGGTCTCAGAATCCTAAGATTTCCATTTATGGCTCAGGCAAAAAGGTTGCCTATTTATAATTTATGTGCATAACATACAATTGCTTTCAGAATGAGAAATACAAATTCACCACAGATATTCATATGTAAATAAGTGTGTGTGTTATATGTATGTGTGTTTGTGTGTGTGTTTTTGGTCTAGTCCTGCATCATCCTCACAATTTTGGAATGCATAGGTTGTAAATAAGGAAGAATCACTGGCAGTTGGAAAATATGGCCTTGGTGATAGAAATAACGCTAGAAATCATGATAGAATTTTGTAAGACCAATTAATTATTCATTGCAAATACCTTTTTTCAACAACACAAATGGCAGCTATACACATAGACTTCATCAGATGGAGTATGCAGGAATCAGTGAGACTATATCTGTGGCAAGAGGTGATGGAAAAGCTCAATGTCTTCAGCCAAAACAAAGCCAGGAGCTGACTGTGGAACAGACCATCAACTGCTCATATGCAAGTTCAAGTTGAAGCTGAGGACAATTAAAGGAAGTCCACAAGAGCCAAAATATGACCTTGATTACATTCCTCCTGAATTTGGAGACTATCTAAAGAATAGATTTGATGCATTGAACACTTGTGGCCAAAAACCAGAGGAATTGTGGGATGATATCAAGAACATCATCCATGATGAAAACAAGAGGTCATTGAAAAGACAGGAAAGGAAGAAAAGACCAAAAAGGATGGCAGAAGAGACTCTGAAACTTGCCCTTGAACAGAGAGTAGCTAAAACAAATGGGAGAATCGACAAGATAAAAGAGCTGAACAAAATATTTCAAAGAGCAGCTCAAGAAGACAAAGCCAATTATTATAATGAAATGTGCAAAGACCTGGAGTTAGAAAACCCAAAGGGAAGAACATGCTCAGTATTTCTCAAGCTGAAAGAACTGAGGAAAAAAATTAAGCCTCAAATTGCAATATTGAAAGATTCCATGGGCAATATGTTGAATGATGTGGGAAACCTCAAAAGAAGATGGATGGACTTCCAGTAAGATGGCAAAATAGGCAGACAGCTACACAGACCCTCTTCAACAAAGAAGAGAAAAACCAATTGACAGAGATACACAAGATAATCCTGGAGCCTTGAGCTTTGAAAAGAAGTATACAGAAATGGATTAGGCATCAACTAGTAGAAAAACTTGAATGAAACCAGTGAGTAAGGAGATGGATGGAGCTGCAAACTGTCAGCTACTCTGATGGCACCAACACCCCGAATATTTCCAAGTGGTGTTGGGACCTGAGAATTGACCTAAAGATCAGCCCTGGTTGCCAAGGGCTGTAGGGATGACTGCACTGGTGGTCTATGACTAGGAAGGGAAACAGCAAGGAGGGAGACAACTTGAACAACTTTTGGCTTTCCAGAGGGCACAGCTATTTTGATTGTTTGCAAGCAGTGGCCATTTTGGATATTTAAAGTGACAGCATTCTCATTCCGATTCCAGGGACGTAAGAATAGGCTCCTTTTGCCAAAGATGGGAGGGAGATATGGAGGCTGACAACAGTAAAGGAGACAGGTGGTGAGTAAATAAGTGCTGGCAACTAGCAAATAGGGGAACACAATACCCTGCTTATTAGATAACATTCAAAAAGAACAAAAATATTGGAAAAGTCACTCCAACATACAATCACCAATTAAATATAAACACAAAAATGTAACAATGTTCTCAGAAACAACAGAGCATCACAGTCCACACAAAGAAGCAAGATAAAGCAAGAGAAACAAGGGACCAGGATACAGACCCAGAATACATCCCCGAGGAAAAAGCAGCATTGGAACTACCTGATAAGGAATTCAAAATAATTATATTTAGATACCTTCAACAGCTTAAGAGAGAAATAAAAGAAAACACTGACAAAATTGAGGAAAACAGAAAATCCTAGAAAAATTTCAAAGGACAATAAATACAAAAACAAAATGACAAAATAAATGAAAATTTAGAAATGATACAAAATCTACAGATAGAAATCCAGAAGATAAATACTAAGTTTTCAGAAATAGATAACACATTAAATGGGCAAAGGAGTAGAATTGAATCAATGGAAGACAGAATTAGTGAGATTGAAGACAGATACCTCAATACTTCTTTGGAAAGAGATCAATCAGAAACAAGATCAAAACATAGTGAAGGAATGCTAAGGATCATGTAGGATACCATCAAAAGGAATATGCTATATGTAATCAGAATTCCAGTACAGGAAGAGACAAATAAAGCCACAGAAAATGTTGTCAAAAGTTTGTTGGAAGAGAATTTCCCTGGTATGATAAAAGATGAAAATATATCCATTCAAAAATTCCAACAAACCCCAAACAGGATAGACCCCAAAAGAAAATCACCAAGACATATCATCATCAAACTCACCAAAACCAAAGACAAAGAAAGAATCCTGAAAGCAGCATGGGAAAAATGAAAAATTACCTACAAAGAGCAACCAGTAAGACTAAGCTTGGATTTTTCAGCAGAAACCATGCAGGCGAGAGGAAAATGGGACGATATATATAAAACACTGAAACAAAAACGTTTCCAACCAAGAATCATATACCCAGCAAAATTGTTGGTCAAATATGATGGTGAAATTAGAACATTTCCAGATAAGCAGAAATTAAGAGAATTTGTTAAAACCAGACCAACCTGACAAGACATGCTAAAGGAAGTCCTTTAGACAGAGAACAAACAAAAACTGACCATTAACACACTTGATGACATCATCCAGAAACCAGTCTAGCTATGGAAGTATCCAAAGTAAATAAGCCTACAAGATTGTAAACAGGGAACCAGAGATATCAATTGACAAATGAGGACAACTACAAACAAAAAGAGGTAAACAAATTTTGTAGTTACAGAACTTCTAAATGGTAGTGAAGTCAAGAGAACTGCAAGATACAATGGATTGTTCTGAACATGGGAAGAAAATTATAAATCACAGGGTAACCTCAAAGAAAAATGATAAACTTTCACATCAAAATAAAAGAGGATCAGCACAAATATTTAGCAAATATCAAAACAATAGCAATGAAGAAAGTCTAAATACAATTCACAAACAAAACAAGCTCAGGACAGAAACCTATAGGGAACAAAGAAATCAGAAACATCATGAAAAAGTATGTAACAAAATGACAGCAACAAATCCATACTTGTTGATAATTACACTGTCAAAGGAGTAAAAAGAGAACCTACAGATTAGGAGAAGCCAGAGGGGATGATAGAGCAGAGCAGCAGCCAGGAATCCAGGTAAGGGGAGGGACCCAGGCCCCACCCCCACCAGCCAGGAAAGCAGGGTTAAGAGAAGCCAGAGGGGATGACAGAGCAGAACAACAGCCAGAGATCCAGGTAAAGGGAGGGACACAGGTCCCATTCCCACAAGCCAGGAAAGTGGGGGAAAGTGAAGCCACAGGGGACAACAGAGCAGAGCAGCAGCCAGGGATCCAAGTAAGGGGTGAGACCCAGGCTCCACCTGCACCAGCCAGGAATGTGGGAAAAAGAGAAGCAAGAGGGGATGGCAGAGCAGACCATCAGGCAGAGATCCAGGTAAGGGGACAGTGGAGAGGTTTCAAACAGCTAAGTGAGGAAAAACTTGTCTGTAAGTTTGTTGTGCTGTTGTGGCTTGCATTTTGCTGTGAGGCTTGAGGCTGTGCCACCAATGTTTCAGGTGCCAGCAGGGTTGCACATGGTGCACAGGTTTCAATGCAGCTTACAGACTGAGACAGACTAGAAGAAGGAAGAGTCCATTCACTTCTCAAAGAATTGGCCAGGGAAAACCTTATGAACAGCAAAGAAACGCTGTCTGATACATTACTGTGCAACTTTATGAACACCGCAGAAACATTATCTGTTACAGTGCAGGAGGATGAGCTCCCTACGTCAGAAGGCTTTCAAAATATGACTAGGAAAGAACTACATCATCAGAGTAGGACCAACCTTACTGATATAGATAAAGTAAAGCTTTTGAGACCTCCATTTGCTGATGTGGCACAACTCAAATTGAGGAGAAACAACTGCAAACATCCATTAGTAATAGGAACATGGACTGTATGAAGTATGAATCTAGGAAAACTGGAAGTTGTCAAAAATGAAATGGAATGCATAAAGATTAATATCCTAAGGATTTGTAAGCTGAAATGGACCAGTCTTGGCCATTTTGAATCAGACAACCATATGATCTGCTACACTGGGAATGACAATTTGAAGAGGAATGGTGTGGCATTCATCATCACAAAGGATGTTTCAAGATCTG
>NW_006921794.1:5022141-5033830 GCF_000298275.1 Orycteropus afer afer
AAACATGCAATCAGGATGTGTTAATTATCACTGGTGACTGGAATGCAAAAGTTGGAAACAAAGAAGAATCACCAGTAGTTGGAAAATTTGGTCTTGGTGACAGAAATAACTCTGGAGATTGCATGATAGAATTTTCAAGGCCAACAACTTATTCATTGCAAATATCTTTTTTTTTTTCAGCAACACAGATGGTGGCTATGCATGTGGATTTTGTAAGATGGAATACACAGGAATCAGACTGACTACATCTATGACAAGAGGTGATGGAACAACTCAACATCTTTAGCCAAAACAAGGGAAGGAGCTGATTGTAGAACAGACCACCAACTGCTCATATGCAAGTTCAAGTTGAAGTTGAAGATAATCAAAACAAGTCCACAAGAACAAAAATTTCACCTTGATAATATCCCTCCTGAATTTAGAGATCATCTAAAGAATAGATTTGATGCATTGAATACCAGTGACCAAAAACCAGAAGAATTGTGGGATGACATCAAGAACATCATCCATGATGAAAGCAAGAGGTCATTTAAAAGATGAAAAAAAAGAAAAGACCAAATGGGTTGTCAGAAGGGACTCTGAAACTTGCCCTTGAGCAAAGAGTAGCTAAAGCAAATGGAAGAAATGACAAGATAAAAGAGCTGACCAGAAGATTTCAAAGAGTGAGTGATTCAAGCAGACAAAGCCAATTACTATAATGAAATGTTCAAAGACTTGGAGTTAGAAAACCAAAAGGGAAGAACACACTTGGCATTTCTCAAGTTGAAAGAACTGAGGAAAAAATTTAAGCCTCGAGTTGCAATACAGAAAGATTCTATGGAAAAATATTATATGATGCAGGAAGCATCAAAACAAAATGGAAGGAATACACAAAGTCACTATACCAAAAAGACCTGGTCAAACTTCATCCATTTCAGGAAGTAGCATATAATCAAGAACCAATGGTATTGGAGGAAGAAGTTGAAGCTGAACTGAAGGAACTGGCAAAGAATAAGGCTCCAGGAATTGATGGAATACCCACTGAGATGTTTCAACAAATGGATGCCGCACTGGAGGCACTCACTAGGCTATGCCAAGAGATTTGGAAAAGTTACCTGGCCAACTGAGTGGAAGAGATCCATATTTGTACCCATTCCAAAAAAGGTGATCTCACAGAATGTGGAAATTATCAAACAATATCATTAATGTCACACACAAATAAAATCTAAATGAAGATAGTTCAAAAACAGTTGCAGCAGTATATTGACATAGAACTTCCAGAAATGCAAGCTGGATTCAGAAGGGAACCTGGAGCATAGCTGATGTCAGATGGATCTTGGCCAAAAGCAGAGAACATCAGAAATATGTTTACTTGTGTTTTATTCACTATGCAAAATCATCCTGTTTTGTGGATCATAATAAATTGTGGATGACATTGAGAGGAGTGGGAATTCTAGAACACTTCATTGTACTCATGAGGAACCTGTATACAGACCAGGAGACTGTCATTCGAACAGAACAACGGGACACTGCATGGTTTAAAATCAGGAAGGGAGTGCATCAGGATTGTATCCTTTCTTTCCCCCATACTTATTCAATCTATCTGCTGAGCAATTAATCTGAGAAGTTGGACTATATGAAGAAGAATGTGGCATCAGGATTGGAGGAAGGATCATCAACAACCTGAGATACACAGATGACACAACTTTGCTTGCTGAAATTGAGAATGACTTTAAACACTTACTGATGAAGATTAAAGACTACAATCTGCAGTATGGATTACACTTCAATATAGGTAAAACTAAAATCCCCATAACTCGACCAATAAGCAGCATCACAATAAATGGAGAAAAGATTGAAGTTCTCAAACACTTCATATTGCATCGTTTTACAATCAGTGCCAATGGAAGCAACAGTCAAGACATCAAAAGAAGTATAGTATTGGGCAAATCTGATGCAAAAGACCTCTTTCAAGTGTTGAAGAGCAAAGATGTCTTCTTGAAGACTAAGATGCACCTAACCCAAGCCATGGTATTTTCAGTGGGCTCATATGCATGTAAAAGCTGTACAATGAATAAGGAAAACTGAAGAAAAGTTGATGCTTTCAAGTTGTGGTGTTGGTGAAAAATCCTGAAAGTACTGTGGACTGCTAAAAGAACTAACAAATCTGTCCTGGACGAAGTGCAGCTGGAGTGCTCCTTGGAAGACAGAATGGTGAGATGAAGTCTGGCCATTTGGTCATGTTGTCAGAAGGACGATTCTCTGGAGAACGATGTCATGCTTGGTAAAGTGGAGGATCAGTGAAGAAGAGGAAGGCCCTCAACAAGATAGATTGACACTGTAGCTGAAATGATGGGCTCAGGTATAGTAGGGATCATGAGGCTGGCACAAGACAGGGCAGTGTTTTATTCTGTTGTACATAAGGTCAGTATGAGTCGGAGATGACTTGATGGCACATAACAACAACAACATATATACATATGTATGTATGTATGGAGAGAGAGGAAGAGATCAAGGAAATGGCTCATCCAGTTATACAGGATGGCAAGTCTCAACACCATGGTTCAAATAGCAAGCTGGATGCTTCTTCTCACTCATGCAGCTGCAGGAGCTGAAAACCCATTATCAGCTGGTAATATAGCAGGCTGTTAGCTTTGGAGGCCGACAGATCCAAGATTGGCAGGTAAAATGTCAGGCTATTGATTCACAGGCTGTGAAGGCAATAATCCCAAGATTGGCAGTCAGTACTGCAGGCCACTGGTTCAAGTCCAGATGATTATGGGCCAAATGCAGAATCTCAAGAAAAAGCCATAGACCTTTCCCAGAATTTTTCCTTAAATATTGGAAGCAGGCCACACCCTGAAGTAAACTTCTTTTCAACTGATTGACCGTTCATAGCAGATCTCATCATGGAGGTGATTACATTATATCCATCTCATGGTGGGGGATAACTACATCATAACTGATAAATCTCTGAGAATCATGGCCCAGTCAAGTTGACATACAAGCTTAACTATCACTGTCCACCTCTTGTTAACCTGACCCCTGTATATATCTCCTTAAACCATTCATAATATCTAAATAAAGATAATTATAAAGTAATGCTTGCACTTCACATAATAAAACTAACATCTGTACAACCTAAAACAAGTAAGCTCCATTTACATCTTACATTTTTAAGTGAAGAAAACAAAAATATTTGATGCAAACATACGAAGAAGAAATACTCATAACAATCACAGTCCTTGTTTCTGCAACTGGTTATACAGTCGTAGTTGGTGTTTAGATCTTCTTCTTCCCCCTATTCATTCTGCATTCTCTTTGCCTTCAGGAAGCACTATAGCTGGTTGTGATATTTTTCCTGGTGGAGTGACCCAAACTTTTATTCTTGAAAGATATGGGCTATTAGTAGTCATAATCAGAATTGGGCTGTTGTATTTTTCCATTAACTTTAATTAGGGTATGGTAGTACTAAGACATGTCCTAAGAAATCTCCTATATTCCAGAATACTTTTCTTTACATATATTATATAATATCAATCCAATTTCCCCTTGGTAATGAGGATCAATCACACCAGACAATATAGTAACTCCTTTCTTAGCCCATTGATCCAGGGGCATGAAGAGCCCAAAATGGCTAGATGACATTCTTAACTTCTAATTCAATGGAAACTGTATTGTGTCTCCAAGTGGGAGTGCTCCTCCTTTTGGGACTGAGACCTACAGACCTGCAGAGCATAGTGTTGAAGAGAGAGGAAGAAAAAAATTTGAGTGGGTCACTAGGGGTAATAGTAAGTTGTGCCACTCCCATTTCCACCCTGGACCCATGAATCTTGGCTATTAGGGAAACAGCACCATATATGTTGGTGTATCCTGGTTTAAAGCATAAACACCCTCCTGGAGAACATTTCCCCAACTCTGTAAGGTACTGGCAACTAGCTGGTACCATAATTACTTCTTTAGAAGGCCATTCCATCATTTTTATCAAGCCACTGCTTCTGGATGATGGGGGATATGGTAAAGCCAGTGAATTCTATGATCATGGGCCATTGCCATATTTCATTTCCTGTGAAGTGAGTTTCTTGTTCCAAGTCAATGCTGTGTGGATATGATGGTGGAGAAAGTATTCTGTAAGTCCATGGACAGTAGTTTTCGTAGATGCATTGATGGCAAGGAAGGCAAATCCTTATCCAGAGTAAGTGTCTGTTCCAGGAAGAACAAAATACTGCTATTTCCATGATGGAAGTGGTCCAATGTAATTAACCTGCCACCAGCCTGCTGGCTGATTGCCCCAAGGAATGGTTCCATATCACAGACTCAGTGTTGGTTTCTGCTGTTGGCAGATTGGTCATTCAGCAGTGACTGTAGCCAAGTCAGCTTTGCTTAGTGGAAGTTCATGTTGCTGATCCTATGCATAACCTCCATACCTGACACCATGGCCACTTTGTTTACAAACCCATTGGGCAATGATAGGAGTGATTGGGAAAGAGGATGACAAGGCAATGCTCCAAAATCCTAAGGGTTTGCACTGTGATTCACTAACAGGGGTCTGCCAAAGACTCCAACCACCATCTCTACCTGCCACTGACACTTCCAGCACCATTTGATCACCCAGATCATATGGCCAAAGTCGCAAAGCAGTTTTCACAGAAGCCTGAACCTGTTGCAGAACCTTCTCTTGTTCTGGGCCCCACTCAAAACTAGCACCTTTTTGAGTCACTGGATAAATAGACCAGAGTAGCACACCCAAATGAGAGATATATTACCTCCAAAATCCAAAGTAGCCCACCAAGCTTTTCACTTCTTTTTTATTTATGGGAAGGACCAGATGCAATAACTTATCCTTCACTTTAGTAGGAATATCAACATGACCCACACCCCTGGACCCCTAGAAATTTCACTGAGGTACAGGGATCCTGAATTTTTGTCAGGTTAATTTCCCATGTGTCTTACCAATAAATCTACACTCATTAATACTTCTTCCTTATTAGGTCTGATCTACATAATGTCATCAGTGTAATGGACCAGTGTGACATCTTGTGGAAGGGGAAGGTGATCAAGTTGCCTGCTGACTAAATTATGACATAGTGCTGAGAGTTGATGTACTCTTGTGGAAGGACCATAAAAGTGTATTGTTGGCCTTGCCTGCTGGAGAGAAACTGCTTTTGGTGATCCTTCAAAACTGGAATTGAGAAGCAGGCATTGGCCAGATCAGTAAGTATATACCAGGAAATGTACTAATTTGCTTGGACAATGAAACCACATCTGGAACAGTAGTTGCAATTGTAGTTACCACTTGTTGAAGTTTATTATAATCTACTATCATTCTCCAAGATGCATCCAGTTTTTCACAGGCCAAATAAGCAAGTTAAATGAGATATGTTTGGAATCACTATCCCTGCATCCTTGAAATCCTTGATGGTGGCACTAATCTCTGCAATCCCTCCAAGAATGCAATATTACATTCAGTTTACTATTTTCCTAGGTAAAGGCAGTTATAATGTCTTCCAGTTGGCTTTTTCTGCCACAATGGCCCTTACTGTGCATGTCAGGGATCCAATATGGGAGTTCTGCCAGTTTCTCAGTATGTCTATTCCAATTATGCACTCTATAATTGGGGAAATCACTATATAAAGAAAGCGTAACTTCTCGAGTTTTCTGGAGAATTCAGTGGAGTGTGTGTGTGTTTGTGTGTGTGTGTGTTTTGGGGAGAGACTATATTGGGAAGAGATTATGGGCTTGGTGAGACTACATACAGACTGGGACAGGCAGATCGTGCAGGGCCTTGGATGCCAAGGGCCACTAGATCCACTGTGAGATGGACTGGACCTGAGCTAAGACTCCATCAATAACTTGACCTCCCTATACCCCTACTCTGACTGGTGGCCCATAGTGACATTTTGGGTCTCCTGGAATTAGTGTCAATTCAGAGCCAGTATCCAGTAATCCCTAAAAAGTCTAACTATTTCCTTTCCCTCAGTGAACAGTCATTTTTGTAAAAGGCCATAGATCCCTTTGGGGAAAGCTGGGAGAAGGATTAACAGCATAAATCTTTGGCAGTATAGTAAGGTTCTTCCTAATGGAGACATGGCCTCTCCTTCTTCAGGGGGTTGGGGGTCTGCAAAGTGGGTCAAGTCTGAGAATTGATTTAGGGGTTGAGACTTTGTGTTCTGGTGATTTAAGTTGGAGTGCTGTTCACTTGACCTTTAATTCTTCTCATACAAATCAAGTAAATATTTAGATTTCTCCTCTATTTCACCCCCTAGGACACCATGTGTAAGTAGCCAACATCCTAAGTCCATACAAGGCAGGCTATTCTGATTATTGTTTTGACTGTGCTGTCCATTCTGGCCCATCCTATCTTTGTCAATTAAGTCTAAGTCTTGTCCCCTACCACTATGGAGAGCAATCAGTCCCGTTGTTGTTTGTTGTTATTATGTGCCTTTGAGTCTACTAACCAGAAGGCTGGCGGTTCCGTTGTTCTTAGATATCTTACTTCATTTAGAACTGTTCCAAGTGTCAAATCTGACTTACATAAAATAACAATTATAGCAGTCTTTAAGGACGCTGGGGCTCCCTTCGCAAATTTGTTCCTTACCAGTGTGGTAAAAGGTATATCCTCTGGGCACTCCATGTGTAGATCTGTGGGTCTAATGTGATAAATCCATTATAACATGCTGATTTCCCTAAGCCTTTGAATACCTTCTTGTACATTATATAAAGACAAGTCTGGTACTTCAACTTGACTTACTGTAGGCCACTGTGTAATCTGTGCTTCAGTAAGCCACCTTTCCTAACCTGTTGAGCTGAAACACTGAATGAAGAATCTGTGCTTAGTGGGCCCAAATCAGTAAACTCTGACTGATCCAACTTTGTGTTCCTTGCATAATTATCCTCTACCATTAATAGCCATTACCACACATATTCTCCAGGTTTCTGTTTGTATGTATTAGAAAAACCAAGCAACTTTTCTGGAGTGCCTCACACTTAGTACTTCACCATTTGGGGCTTACTGGGACATAAGACTAGTTATAGGTCTAGAAGCAACAATGGGTGGTGGGGGTGGTTCCTGGGAACATTCATTTCTTTTATAAAATTGAATTGTACAAATTACACAATAGAAATCCAACTATCTGATCACTTTTTCTTGATGTTCACTGAAGTCTTCCTCATCCCACACATAGGATAAGTTGAGTTTGAAGGCTGTATTGAAATATAATATCTGTTGTTTTATTATTTTCATTTTTTTGAGAAGCGTGGTATGGCATTGGTACTTCATTCTTTCTGCAAAAATCACAGGAAAACTATCAATTCTCATACTTTTTTTTCCCTTATGGCATTTTTGAAATATAAGAATATAAAATATTTTATGGCTAGGACATAATATACTGCTTTTTGCAGAAAACCTATGTCATCCCTCCTTACCGTCACATCTCTCCCCAACACACACTCAGTTTCACTGTAATGTGTTTGAACAACAACAAAAAAATTACTGACCCCATGATCTGAACAACAAAATGTTCTCCAAATATATTACCTCATCTGCTATGTTTGATTAAACCATTTATCAGAGAAAAATAAAACTTGCTTCTCTTTGCTTAGGATTTCTGGAGATTCAGGAGGCTATTGTTATCTCAGCATTTGTAGTTGATCTGCATACAATTACTAGTTTATGATAACAGGCAGTGAGCTTAAACTGGGAGGGGCATGGTCTCTTCTGCATGCACTGTTTTCTGCGTCTGGGTTTGATTCTGACTATATCATTGGCTAAATTAGGCTTAATTGTGAAGTGTATATATATATTTGTTTTCATTAAGGAAATCATATTATCATATTATCATTCTCTTCAGTAAGAGATATGCATTGAATTCTTGTTCCAACCATAGCATGGAATATATGGTATGTTCTTTGTCACAGTAGTGAGATATCTAGCTAAAATCAAGAATATTGCCAAACATTAAATAGCAGAATTTTTCTCTGTATAAAGCTTATTGATCTTCAGAGCCAGGGAATTGCAATCTTCATCTTTTTACCCCATACCCTCCTCAGTGGAGGTAGCTAGTCCAGTGAATGTGAATTTGATGGTTGCACAGTTTGATCCTCTTTGATTCTATAGTGATTATATGGGCTTCACACATGTGGTCAAGTGTTATAAGTTTCTAGATGAAGTTACATTAAGGAGCAGGATGGTTTGATGAAATTGGTATTCAGCTCTCCCTAGACACAGTGTGAGGAATATGTATGAGGCAATTGTCATATTTGTAGACACAAACAATAACCATCCAGTTGCTGTGAAGTTGATTCTGACTCATGGAGATGCCATGTGTATCAGAATAGAACTGTGCTCCATAGGGTTTTCAACAGTTGATTTTTTGACAAATGTAAAGACACATAGAACTGGATTGTGGTTGTTAATTGTTGTGGAATTGATTCCAACTCATGAGGACCCCATGTGTGCAGAGTAGAACTAAGCTCCATGGGGTTTTCATGGCTGTGGTCTTTCCAAAGCAGATCTCCAGGTCTTTCTTCCAAGGTGCTTTTAGGTGGATTTGAACTGGCAATGTTTCCACTAGTAGTGAAACCCTTGACAGTTTGCACCACCCAGGGTCTCCAGATGGCTCACTTTTTTTTTTTTTTTTTTTTTGAAGTTGGTTCTTTTTGAAGTTTTTGGACAGGATTTATAAAAGTGGATGACATTCATTCATTCTGTTAATATTGATTGAGCAGCTACAAGTATTCAGCAAGTCCTAGAGATGAAATCAAGAGATATGGTCCTTTAAGGATTTTTACATCTAGAGGGTGGCCAGACCTGCAAATACACACTTACTTACAAAGGGTAACTGAAGTAATGACAGTGTTTAGACCATAGGCAGAGCATGGGTGAAGGGGAGCCATAGTTTACCTGAGAGATTCATGGAAGTTTTCTGAAGGGTATAGAATTTGAAATGAGACTTAAAGAATGATTAAGAATTTAAGCCAAAAAAAGAGTGCTGCAGGAGGGGAAAACTTATGTACTAAGAAAAGTCTGGAGACAAAACAAAGAATAATTGCTCAATTTTTCTGGAGAATTCAGTGGAGTGAGTGTGTGTGTGTGTTTTGGAAAGAGACTGTATTGGGAAGAAGCTATGGGCTGGGTGAGACTATATACAGTCCGGGACACCCAGATCACGCAGGGCCTTAGATGCCAAGCAAAGGAATTTAGCTTTTATGCTGTCTGTATAAGAAGTTCTTTATCAAGGTGGAAGTTGTAACAAATGGCAGTGGGGGAAGTAGCAATTATACATATCCAACAGCCTAGCTGCAACCTCTATTGAGTGATTGTAAAATGTAGGTGTGCCCTTGAGAATACGTCAAATATGAGTGGAGAAAGAGCCTAGATTACAATTAAGACAGTTGTGAACTATTGAACTATTTGAGAAGGGTTATACAGTTCAGATTTGTATGTTCACTTTACTAATAAGGAAAGCTCAGAGAGGTTAAGTGACTTCCACCCCAGTTAAATATCTAGTGATGTTTGAGACAAGACTGACTAAGTTCTAAACTCTTTTTATCTCACTAAATGAACAGAAAATCTGAAGAAAAGAGGCTGAAAAGAACAGGATAGATGAAGAGTTGTATTCCTGGGATGGTGCAAATGATAAACACATGGGCTGCTAACTGAAAAGTTTGAGGTTCAAGTTCACTTGGAGACACATTGGTAGAAAGTCCTGACAATTTAAGAAAGATGACAGTCATTGAAAAGCCTGTGGAGTGCTGCTCTACTCTGATACACATAGAGTTGCCATGGCTTGGAATCGACTCCACACGAACTAGGTTACAGACAGAGGAGTGGCAAACTGAGTGATTGTACGGAAAGGAAAGGGAGCAGTTTGGCAAATTTTAAGGGAAAGGAAAACACCCTCAAAATAGTAGAAAACATAGTAAGATGCACATATAGTGGAAGTCCTTAGATGTCTGCTTAACAAATGATAGCCTAAGAGAAATTTTCTGATGATCTATAGAAAAATTCAGAAGGCAGTGGTGGTAGGATTCTAACATTATGAGCAAATGACACTAACAACTAAATTATCCATAGCATATTATGTTGATTTTGATCTGAATAATCTAGCTGGTGGATTGAAAATCCAGACCCACTGTAGTAGAACTCATTTCAACATAGTTCTGTCTTGCACTCCAACTACTGACATTAATCATTTAGAAATACCAGAAGTTCCAAGGGCCCAGATTGTGAGAATGGTGCTGTTGAGTGGTAATGTTGTGATTCAGTTATGTCACTCTTTTAAGCATAGTCCTTTGTGTCGGGGATGGCTCGTAAGTACTGCTGCTTTAAAATAGATAGAGGATTTGGTGTCCTTGGGTGGTGCAATCAGCTAATGTACTCAGCTGCTAACCAAAAGTTTGGTAGTTCGAGTCCACCCAGTGGCATCTCAAAAGAAATATCTGGTGATATATTCCAAAATAATCAGCCACTAAAAACCCTGTGGAGCACAGCTCTAGTCTGACACATGGAGTCATAATCAGTCAGAGAGTAACATTTTTTTTCTCTTTAATAATTACAAAAGAGGAACCATTTTAGAGTGAAAATCAACTGGTTAGGGGCGAGAACTGATTACCTAGTAGGCATTATTTTAGATCTTTCACACTTGGACTCAATTCAGAGTTGATCCTTACCCAGTAAGCCTGTGATCTGACTATGATGTATCAGTTCTTCATTGGTTGAATGTTTTGGCAAAGCTCATCTCCCATCTTGGTCTTTCATTGCCAAATGTATCCACTTGACACATTCTGGAAATTTCTATTTTATTTCTTGACACTCTGGAAGTCTTCCAGGGAGCCAGAATGGAAGCATTGCAGATACAATATATTATTTTATTTATCTGGGTGGCACAAACAATTTGTGCTTGACTACTAATTGAAAAGTTGGCAGTTTGAACCCACTCAGTGGCGCCACAGAAGAAAGATCTGGTGATCTGCTCCTGTAAAGATTACAGCCAAGAAAGCCCCATGGAGCAGTTCTCCTCTTTAACAGATGGAGTCACTGTGAGTTGGAGTCCACTAGAAGGTGACAGTTTTAGTTTTGATTTCTCATATGCCAAAAGCACAAAAACATTTTCTCCCACAGTTCACTTCTCAGTGCTCTAGCAAATCAAGGTAATGTTGCTAGCATATCAAGAATGTGGGTCCTAATATGTGCTGGGGGTTAAAAATGTATTGCTTTGTTTTATTATTTATATTAATGTTTTTCCTTTGACATGTTGTCTGTCCTAGACATCATCTGAGGGACCAACACTTTTTTACTGATTTGGGAGAAGAAGGTGGTAGCTTACTTAAGCCAACTGCTTTGAGTTCTTTGACTATCACCCTTAAAAAAAATTGAATGAGAGAAATAAGTGGAAGTACTTCCTTAGCCTTGCTTCTGCCACATAGTAACTTAATGGCAAGTTTCTTCAAAAAAAAAAGAAGAAAGAAAATCATTAATGTCAACAACATGTTGGAAGAACGGAAAATGAGAATTACCAACATTTTTATTGTATTTTGCCTTTTAAAATGTAAAAGTGGACAAGTAATATTTTATGCTGAATTTTGCCATTTTAAAAGAATGTCTTTCTCTTCTAGAAACACACCACTTACCTAAACTAACACAGACTGAAGTGAAAAATTTGAACAGGCCCATCACAAAAGAAGAAATTGAACAGGTCATCAAAAAATT
>NW_006921794.1:5036730-5043492 GCF_000298275.1 Orycteropus afer afer
AAAAAAAAAAAAAAAAAAGAATGTCTTTCTCTCTCTTTTTCTTTCTGTTTCCTTCCCGAAAAACAATCTGGCGGTTTGGCTTCTGATTAGAGGTGCAGCACCGTTCAATATGCAGGGATGAGATATTAGAGGAAATGATAATGCTTGAAACCACACTTTTAACATCCAATTTCGGTGCTGTCCAGAACAACTGTAAAACTGGGGAAAGTGAGTAATAGATTTGACAGCTATACTCTAAAACGGACCTTATTAGCGAAATATAAATTATAACCAGGCATTTCCTATCAGCACCCTGTGTAGTTAATGATAAGCAGTCAATGAGATTTATATACTCTTAGCATTTTTATAATGAGTCTGTTGCTTTGATGACAGTTTACTGTCAAACATTATGCTTAGAAATTTATAGCATTTGATTCAAATGAATAGACAGTTTAGCTTCATTGCAATCTGTTCCGATTTTCCCTTTTCATGAAGCTCACACTTTCACTTTACTCTTTCCTTTTCCTTCTCCCCTTTTTTCCCCCTTCCCAACACTAAGCTCTTAAACACTACATTGGAAATGAAATTTTGATGGGGCCTCACACTGACCAGCAGAATATGTGTGATAATTTGAGGGGAAAAGGCTCAATGAATTTCAAGAACAAACATAGTGTAAGAGGTGGTAGAATATGCTAAAGAAACCCTAGTGTCACAGCGGTTAAGTGTTCTACTGCTAACCAAAAGGTCAGTGGTTCAAACCCACCAACTTTTCCCTGGGAGAAAGATGCACAGGAGAAAAAATGTGGCAGTCTGCTTCTGTAAAAATTACAGCCTTGGAAACCCTATGGGATACTTCTACTCTGTCCCGAAGGGTCACTATGAGTTGGAATCCACATGAGGGCAATGCTTTATGGATGTTATGCTAAAACACACCTAAGGATGGTGGCTGTTGGGAAGTTATGAAATAGAAAAGAAAGAAACTGAATGCAAAGAAGGATCTTTAAGTCTGTGAGGGGATGGACCCTGCACATTTGTGCAGAGGCAATCACATCTCATTCCCTTCTGAAAGAAAGAGTGCTAAGGATGTATTCTGAGAACTGCTTGCCACCCTGAGGACAAGGCTCTTCACAGGACAAGGGCCCAATAAGTGCTGCTGACAGATTGACTGCAGCTGGAGAAGGCATGCCAAGGCAATTCTGAGGGATGCTCAATAGAGCCAGCCACCCCCTCAGGGTCGTTTTGTGGTCAAGTTCAAGTGAACACAGCTGTTGGATGGGAGGGCTGCCTCTGCACAGCAGGGAGTGTGGCTTTGGGTAGCAGGTGCCTCATTTCCAGGAAATGGAACTGGTACTCAGGAAATGTGGGCTGTCAGGTAACTGGGCTTTGAACATATGTGCTTTCTGAAGGTAGTGCTATTAGAATAGTATTTACACAGTATGTTAAAAACAGCTCAAGTGGGTTAAAAGCATTCTTATCTCTTTCCCATGCTGCCTGCATTGTCTCCTTATGTTTAAGTCTGCCCTACCCATCCAAGAGTCACATGTCCACTGATTTACAGAAGTAAGCTGTAAATAAGCACCTGTGTTTGGTTTCTTAGTGGTGCAAATGGTTGTACTTGGCTGATAATCAAGAGATTGGTGGTTTGAGTCCACCTTGAGGTGCCTTGGAAGAAAGGCCTGGTGATCGACTACAAAAACATAAGCAACTGAAAACCCTTGGAGCACATTTCTACTGTGACACCCATGGGGCTTCCATGAGTCACAGTCAACCCAAGAGTAACTCTTTTTGTCTATTTTTTTGGGGTCCAGGATGTCTACCACCTGCTGCCCAGCTGGTCTTATTTTAATCTTAACATTTTCTTGTGCCTGGTCCTTTGAATTCAGTATTGTGAAATCATCTTCTTGTTTGCCCAATCTTGGCTTTATAGAAGTGACTCAGACCTGGCTTGTCCTTCTGGCTATTTGCACACCATGCTGCTTCTGATTGGAATTCTTCTTGGGTTCGGATCCCAGACCTTGCCATAGCACTTCAGTAGATGTCAACAGTTAACTTCAGGGCCAAGAAAATACCTGGGCCAGACAAATGTCATGTTAATAATCACAAGTTGTGATATTAATATCATCTTCTGTTTCAGCCTCTGCCCATCTATCAGTTTGTCTTACTGTTGGGGTTTGCATGTTGCTGTGATACTGGAAACTATGCCACTGGTATTTCAAGTATCAGTAGGGTTACTGATGGTGGACAGGTGCTAGCAGAGCTTCCAGACTAAGACAGACTAGAAAGAAAGTCTTGATGATGCACTTCTGAAGTAAGTCAATGAAAATCCTGTATAGCACAATAGAACATTGTTTGATGTAGTGCTGGATATCATCAGGAAATACCTAGAGAAGGGCATAATGTTTGGTAAAGTGGAGGGCCAGTGAAAATGAGAGAAACAACAATAGACCCAAATACACCAATGATCATGAAGATGATGCAGGATGGGGTAGCACTTCATCCTGTTGTACATGGGGTAGCCATGAGTCAGATCTGATTTGACAGTAACTGACAACAACAAATCTATTGCAGTACCACTGTGGGCCAGCCTCTGAACTAGACTGTCTACATATTATTTACTAGTTCTTACTACAGCCTTATAACATTATTATCCACATTTTATAAGTAAAGGAACTGAGTCTTTGAGATGTGCCAGAGGATGGATTCAAATGCAAGGCTTGAGATTCTTCCAGGAATTTCAGAACCATAAGTGGGAGGTGACTTGATTCAGAAAAACAAGGAATTCTGATTTCTCATCTTACTGTCTTGTTTGGAGGACCCTGATGGTAAATTTATCTTCTTTTTCATCAGGATACTGATTCATATGATCACTCTTGCCTCCAAGCTGATAGATGACAAGTGTTGACTTGAAATAATGCCATGTTTAGGAATGAAGTGGAGAGAAAGCCTTGTAACTCACCAAGGCCGGAGTCAAGCAAAGCTGCAGACTAGGTACCAGGGCTAAGATTTCAGAGTTAGGATGGAGATGGGGCTGGAACAAGATCAGATGGGGAGCAGGTCTAGCCATCTGGACCTTAAAGAAACAGTGGTTCATTTTGGTGTATTCCCAGGAAACAAGTCCAATATTGTTTCTATTAGGAAAAAGGGCACCAGCTGTGAAGGACTCGAGCATGCACTTAAATCAGAGTACACTGTTGCAAGCAGGCAGTGAGGAAGAGTGGTTGTCAGGGAGAGTTATGACAACAAATGAGTGCCATGGTGACAACATCGGAAGATATTAAAGAGTCTTAAAATGGTCATGGACAGAAGGCACCATTTCTCCAGTGGGCCCCAGAAATCATGCAGTTGAGGTGCAGTGTTGTTGGCTACGCACAATGCTGACTGAAGACATAGAATCCACCATCAGAAGCTCAGGCCCAGGTGAGATGTGTGATCAGGTGCTTATTGCTCAGATCAGCACCAATAGCTCTGGTAGCATAGTGGCTAAAGCACTTGACTGCTCACCAGAAGGCTGGCAGTTCAAACCCACCAGCCACTCCTCGGAAGGAAGATTGGGCAATCTACTTCTGTAGTGATACTGCCTTGGAAACCCAAGGAGGGGTCGCTATGAGTCGGGGCCAACTCGACGGCACATAACAACAACAATAACAACAACATAAGGTGCTATGTGTACCAGACTACCTTCAGTCTTTGGAACTTTGGGAATATAATATTACTAAAGTCGCTGATGGGAGCTCTGGTAGCATAGTGCCTAAGGCACTTGACTGCTGACCAGAAGGCTGGTGGTTCAAACCCACCAGCCATTCCTCGGAAGGAAGATGGAGCAATCCACTTCCGTAGTGATACTGCCTCAGAAACCCAAGGAGGGGTCGCTATGAGTTGGGTCCAACTCGATGGCACATAACAACAACAACAACAAAGTCGCTGACATTTTGTTAGTAAAGATTAAAGATAACACATTGGTCATCGATGCCTTTTCATAAACATCATATTCATGTATTTGATACAGCCTTTCTCACAAAACAAAACATAAAAAACTCACGAAATTGTCCTCGCAAACCAGGAGATGGCACGTGGAACAGTTCTAAATGAAGATATTAATACTTACATCATAGCTATATCTCACTAATTTACACTAATGACTGGGAAACCTATTGCAAATTACCAAATTAGTGAGTATGCTGGCAAACAGGATTTAAAAAAAGCCAAATATGGCACCAGAAAATGGACTCTTTTCCATAACTTCATCAATGCAATTTAATTTTAGCTACAGAGAGTAATTTGTAGTCTATATTTTGTCTACTGTGCAAATGTATGCACATTTTTAAGAGCAGTGGTAGGGTTATTAAAATAAAGTAATATATATTTTTAAATATATGGTCATTATTAAGAATTATATGTAAAACAAAACACAGCCAAACCCTTGGGAAAAAAGAAACTGAAAATTTTCCCAAATGACTTTTAGTTTTTATAATTTATTTACTTATAGTATCAACTATAACCTTGTTCCTTATCTCTTTATTTACTTATCAACCAGAATATGCAAAAGAATAATGAAATATTATACAAAAGACCCATAAGCATCGGTGAAATCTCTTAACAAACCAGACATTTTATTTGTGAAAGGAGGAATTTTCTGAAGTAAAATTATGGTAAGTGGAAATAAGGTTGTTGTTGGGTACTGTTACGTACAACAGGAAAAACACTTCCCAGTCCCACGCCATCCTTACAATTGGAAACAAGGTAGAATAGCAGTTTTGTTAGTAGTGACAGGAGCAGATCTATACCCTGTGACAATGGAGGGGACCTGGTCATGTAGTGCCTAGGGCTAGCTGTGACTTGTCATTGTTGTTAGTCAAGTTGACTCTGATTCATAATGACCTTATTTACAACAGAATGAAGTGTTGCCCAGTCTTGAGTTATTTTCATGATCAACGATATTTTTTAATCAATTTTTCTGGTATTATGCAAATCCATTGCATCAAGGGTCTCTGTCACCCTCGCTGGCCTTCTACTTCAGTAACCATTATGTCCTCCTCCATTGAATGATCTTTTCTGATAATGTATCCAAAACAGGCAAGTCTGACAATGCACTCAAGCATGGTGAGGATTGTGAGGATGACACAAGAAAGGGCAATGTTTCCTTCTGTTTTACCTAGGGTCACTAAGAGTCAGAGCTGACCGGATGGCACATAGCAATAGCAACAACAACAAGGTTAGCTTGAGTCAGTTGATTCAGCATCAGCTATATCTATCTATCTACCTACCTACTTTCCTTCCTTCCTTCCCTTCTTTCTATCACCTGTCTATCTATCTATCTATCCATCCATCCATCCATCCATCTAATACTCATAAACCTGTTGCTTGGAATTTTGAAAATGTTGTTCTTAGGTGCCATCCGGTCTACTCCAACTCATAGCAACCCCATGTACAACAGAAGGAAAGACTGTCTGGTCTTGCACTATCTTTGCTGTGGTTGAGCCCATTGCTGCAGCCACAGTGTCAGTCCATCCCATTGAAGGTCTCCCTCTTTTTTTGCTGACCCTCTACTTCACCAAGCATGATATCCTTCTCCAGGCACTGGTCCCTTCTGACTACATGACCAAAGCATGTGAGATGAAGTTTCATTCTTGCTTCTAAGTAGCATTCCAGTTGTATTTCTTGCAAGGCAGATCTGGTGTCCTTCTGGCAGTCCATGGTATCTTCAGCATTCCTTGCCAACACCACAATTCAGATGCGTCAACTCTTATGCGGTCTTCCTTATTCATGGTCCAGCTCTCATATGCAAATGAGGCTATTGAAAAGACTGTTTTAGGCTATTGGGTTAGATGCACCTTAGCTTTCAAAGAGACAGCTTTGCAGCAGATTTACCCACTGCAATACATTTCTGGACTTCATGACTGCTGCCTTCATGGGCATTCATTGTGGATCCAAATAAAATGAAATCCCTGACAACTTTAATCTTTTCTTGATTTATCATGATGCTGCTTCTTGGTCCAGTTATGAGGATTTTTGTTTTCTTTATGTTGAGGTGTCATCTATACTGAAGACTATGGTCTTGGATCTTCATCAATAAATCCTTTAAGCCATCTTCAGCAAGCAAGGTGTGTCAATCAAAAGTTGTTAATGAGTCTTCCTCCAGTCCTGATGCCACATCTTCTTCATATAGTCTAGCTTCTCAGATTATTGCTCAACATACATTTTGAATAAATATGATGAAAGGATATAACTTTGACACAAACCTTTCCTGATTTCAAAACATGCAGTATCCCCTTGTTCTGTTCAAATGAGTGCCTCTTGGTGTATGTATAGGTTCCTCATGAGCACAAGTAAGTGCTCTGGAATTCCCATTCTTTGCTATATTATCTATAATTTGTTGTGATCCATGCAGTCAAATTCATTTGTATAATCAATAAAACACAGGTGAAAATCTTTCCAATATTCTGTGCTTTTAGCCAAGATCCATCTGACATCAGCGATGATATCCCTCATTCCAGGCCCTCTTCTGAATCCAGCTTGAATTTCTGGCAGTTCCCTCTCTATATACTACTGCAAACGTTTTTAAATTATCCCCAGCAAAATTTAACTCACATGTAATATTAATGACTTTTTTTTTTTTTTTTTTTTAATAATTTCCACATATTATTGATCACTTTTCTTTGGAATGGGTACAAATAAAGAACTCTTGCAGTTGGTTGGCCAGATATCTGTGTTCCAAATTTTTTGACATAGATAAGTGAGTACCTCCAGCACTGCATCCATTTGTTGAAACATCTCAGTAGGTAT
>NW_006921794.1:5043613-5051717 GCF_000298275.1 Orycteropus afer afer
ACCAATTCTTTATGGTACAGTGAGTCTATGTATTCCTTCTATCTTCTTTTGATGCTTCCAGCATCATCAACATTTTGCACATAGAATCCTTCAATATAGCAACTCGAGTCTTTACATTTTTCTTCTGTTCTTTCAGCTTGAGAAATACTGAGTGTGTTCTTCCCTTTTGGTTTTCTAATTCTAGGTCTTTGCACATTTCATTGTAATCCTTTACATTATCTTCTTGAGCCACCCTTTGAATTCTGCTCAGCTGTTTTATTTAATCATTTATCCCTTTTCCATTCAAGAGCAAGTTTCAGTCTCTTCTGACATCCATTTTGGTCTTTTCTTTCTTTTGACATCTATTCTGGTCTTTTCTTCTTTCCTTGTCTTTTTAATGAGCTTTTACTTTCTTCAAGTATGATGTTCTTGAGCCCATCCTACAACTTGTCTGGTTTTTAGTCACTGGTGTTCTTTGCATCAAATCTATTCTTCAGATGGTCTGTAAGTTCGGGTGGGATATAATCAAGGTTGTATTTTGGCTCTCGTGGACTTATAATTTTCTTCAGCTTCAACTTGAACTTGCAAATGAACAACTGATAGTCCACAGTAAGCTCCTGGCCCTGTTATAACAAACAGATGATATCGAGCTTTTGTATAACCTTTTTCCAGAGATGTAGTCTATTTGATTCCTGTGTATTCCATTTGACAAGGTCTACATATATAGTTTCCATCTATGTTGTTGAAAAAAGATATTAGTAATGCATAAGTCATTAGCCTTACAAAATTCTATCATGTGATCTCTGTTGTCATTTCTATCACCAAGGCTGTATTTTCCAATTAGCAATCGTTCTTTGTTTCCAACTTTTGCATTCCAATCACCAATAATTATCAATATCTTGAGTGCATGTTTAGTCAATTTTAGATTGCAGAAGTTGGTAAAGATCTTAAATTTCTTCATCTTTGGCATTAGTGGTTGGTGTGTAAATTTAAATAATAGTAGTATTAACTGGTCTTCTTTGTAAGTGTATGGATATTATCCTATCACCGACAGCATTATACTTTGGCACAGATCTGGAAATGTTCTTTTTGACAATGAATGTGATGTCATTCCCCTTTAATTTGTCATGCCTGACATAGCAGTAGACCATATGATTATGCAATTCAAAAAAGCCAACACCAGTCCATTTCAGCTCACTAATGCCTAAAATATCAATCTTTTTCTGTTCTATTTCACTTTTGACAACTGCTATTTTTCTTAGATTCATACTTTGTACAGTCTATGTTCCAATTATTAATATATACTTGCAGTTGTTTCTTCTCATTTTCTCATTTTGAGTCCTGCCCCATCAGCAAATGAAAGCCTTGAAAACATTACTCCATTCACATCATTAAGGTCAACTCTACTTTGAAGAGGTAGTTCTTTTCTAGTACTACTTTGAGTGTCTTCCAACCCAAGGGGCTCATCTTCTGTGACTATATCAGAACATGATTCTATTCATAAAGTTTTTCAGTAATATATCAGACAGTGTTCCACCATTTTTCATAAGGTTTTCAGTGGCCAATATTTCCCGAAGTTGATGGCCCTGTCCTTTTTCCCAGTCTTAGTCTGGAAGCTCCACAGAAAACTGTCCACAATGAGTGACCCTGCTGGTATTTGAAATACTAGTGCCATAGCTTCCAGAATCACAGCAATGTGCAAGCCAGCACAGTATGACAAGCTGACAGATGAGTGGTGGTTTGTAAATGTAGCCTCACCTTATTTCTCTTTGTGGTCTTGGGCTTCTGCTAATGATTTTTAAGCTTAATTTTCCTACCTTTCTTAGGAAGTCAAGTTAGAAAGTTCAAACCAGGCATGGCTGGTCCACTATGTCCGGATCAGGACTTGTTTAGACTTGGCTGACTCAGATGTTGGGGAGTGTAGGCTTCCGAATACACAGGCACAGGATTGCTGTCCCTCCACCCATCTCCTTTACTACTGTACTATAGATTTAGGGAGCTCCCTCTTTCCTTACTAAACATGCCCCATAAAACAGTAGAATACTTCTCTCAGAATGAGTTAAATTGTGGATACCATAGGTTGGAAAAAAATCCACCAGTTAAACTACTTTTCATCCCTTTGCTCTTAAAATACTCATCACCTTGCAATGAGAGCTCATTAATTTCAGAGTGATCTCTGGACAAGAAAGAAAATGTGCATCCCAGGTGTAGAGATCAGGGATGGGAGTTTTGCCATCACTTATAATAGATTTTTCCAAAATATCCTGCTCAAATTTGATTTAGCCACATACCTTCTGGAAGCTAAAATAGAACCATGAAAGAAACACAAATAGTATTATATTTAAAGAACCTCAGAGGCATTATCCATGTACATGGCCAATTTTAAGTTTACCTAAACTTTAAACTGCACTGCACTTGACAATCTTATTGAAGCTTTGTATTCTTTGAAAAAATAATGAATATGTATCATATTTTTCAAGGGCAATGGGCTGTTTTTAGTGTTAAAATCTTTGGAAAAGAAAAAAGAATGTAAAACTTTTTCTTTTTGTTTTAGCTATTATTTAAATGCACTTGGATGAGTTATTTATTTATTTATTTTAGTTAGAAGCCTCAAGTATCTTGGAGTGTTAAGCTTGTTGTCAGTGCCTTATGCTTTTCCCCCTCTACTTTTACAGCTTTGATAACGTCTTTGAGCTGTTTCCCTGGAGACCGTGATAGCAATGGTCATAACAGGTACACTCAGTCTCTAACACTCTCACAAGGATGCAGTTGGTGTAACTGGCTACAAATTTCTTGTAATGAAACCTCATTCCAATTACTACAATGTAGAACTTAAAACATTAGCAGAATATACTGGAAACACTTCAGCATCTTCTTGTTTTTTCTTTCCATCCAGTTTAGATACCGGAAAAAATCCACTACTTCTTAAACTTCTTCTGCGGAATCCATCTGTGGTGTCCTTTTTCAAAAGCTCTATGAAACTCTTCAAAGAGGATTGGGAGATAGGTCATTTTTTATCTGAGTTTTTGTGGGATTTCAGTTCAAATTTTACTGTGTTTTCAAGAGCCCTCTAGAAGCCCATAATGGACAGTTAAGTTGTGTTCAAATGTATATAATGCAATGCATTCCTTACCTTAAAATAGTCTTCAGGAAGAACAACCAGACTTTCTTTTATGGAGAAGAGAGTCTGCCTAAGCTCTTTCTAATACTTTCAAAGATTGGAATGACCAGTGGCTTTAGCTTGTTATAAGGAACTTTCATAAAAGATGTTGAAAGTATTTATATTATGCATTAACAAACCTGTAAAACTAAAACAAAGACATTGACTTTGAGTTGATTCTGACTCATAGTGACCCTATAGAACAGAATAGAACTACCCCAAAGGCTTTCCAAGGCTGTAATCTTTATGGAAACAGACTGCCACATCTTTTTCTTGCACAGCAGCTGGTGGGGTTGAACTGCTGACCTTTCGGTTAATGGCTGAGAGCTTAAACACTGTTCCACCAGGGCTCCTTTTCATTAACAAACAGACATGGTGACGACTTCCCTCAGAGCTGATGACCCGTGTCAGTTCTTGGAGACCTTCTGGACTATGACAGTTTGATCCCATTTGTGTCTTGTGTTATGGATTTAATAGTATCCTCCCAATATAATATGTTAGAATTCTAATCCCTATACCTGTGGATGTAATCCTGTTTGGAAACAGAATTTTCTGTCTTATGTTAATGAGGCCATAAAGTGTTGGGAGTATCCTAAACTTCTGAGTTATAAAATGAGCAGACTAGACCCTAAAGCAACCACATATTGAGGAAGACAGATACAATGTGAGGATTGCCAAGGAATCAAAGAATTGAGGGAAGCCCTGAGCTACCATCAAGGAAGGAATGTATAGGCCAAGGCTCCACTTTGGACTTTCAGCCTCCAGAACTGTGAGAAAATACATTAATGTTCTTTAAAATTACCCACTGGCAGTCTTTCTGTTATAATATTATGAAGACAACTTGATTCAGTTATGATGGTCAAATGTGCTTGACTACTAACTAAGACTAATCTTTCCCTGTGTTAAATATTCTGCCATCAAGTAACAATCTGGCCAGGCAGTCACTTCTTCAAGGAGAAAGAGGCTAATGGATGTTTCCAGAAATGTTTGCTGAGATTTTGAAAGTGGAGTTCGTTGCTTCATTATACTTTGTGTGCTGGTTTGGGAATGTTAGAGTGGGAAACCTCTTACTCATCTTTTTCTTCCCATTTCCAGTTTTTTCTTTTCTTTTTGTTAAAGAAATAAATCCAGGTTAGAAATGTTTTGTTGAAGTTCCCTTTGTGTTGCAAAACTTGTTTATTCAACTTCTGTCTTCAATTTCTCTTTCATAGAGCATTCCTGAAGAGGAAAGAATGAAAAATTCTTAAACATGAACAATGAAAGGAAAATTAGCTTGTTACCATACATAGTTTCTTGGCCATTGGATTTGCAGACTGAAAACGATGATCTTAGTAAGGAAAAGGAGCCTCCGGGTGGCATAGAGAGTTAATGTGCTTGACTACTAACTGAGAGGTTGGCAGTTTGAGTCTACATAGAAGCACCTCAGAAAAAAGACTTCCAATCTACTTCCAAAAAATCATCTATTGAAAACCCTATGAAACACAGTTCACCTATGACACACAGAGGGTCACCATGATTTGGAATCAACTAGATGGAAACTGGTTTGTAATAATAATAATAAAAAAAACTTAAAATAAGAAAATTGTTTTCTACATTTTGTTGATTTCATTAAGATGGATTCTATCATCCAGTGCCATCATGATGTTGAATTTTTGCATATATGTTATCATTAATAGAAATTCATCTACTTTCTGGTATGAGAACCATCTGCTTATAAGGTAATTTGACCATATAATATCTGGAGACACATTTAGGGCCATTTAAGATCAATCCACTTGTGAATCAATATGTAATGTTTGAGCACCAACTATAAAGAAGACATGATGCTATCACCTTTCAGGACACAAAGACCTGCTTGGTCTGCTTTCAAGCACCTTATGACTGACACAATTGTTTAAAGAGGAATCAACACAGGCACCTGACCCAAGACAAGCACCACGTGCATGCAAAATCTGAACAATAAAAAAAGAAGGCAAAAAATAATTGATGCATCTGAATTGTGGTTTAGATGAAGAATACTGCATATACCATGAATTCCAGGAGAATAAACAAATCAGTCTTAGAAGAAATAAAACTAGGATGCTTTTTAGAAGCAAGAAGAGGGAAATTTTGTCCTGCTTAATTTGAAAATATCATCAGGAAAGACCAGTTCATACAACAGAGCATCTTGTTTGGTAAAGTAGAGGCTCAGTGAAAAGCAGGGAGACCCTTAATGAGACAGATCGACACTACAACCACACCAACCGGTTCAAACATTCAAAGATCATGCAGATGACACAGGACCAGGCAACGCTTCATTCTCTTTTAAGTAAGGTTGCCTTGAGTCAGAGTAGACTTGATGGCAACTAACAACAATCACATAAGATGGTAAGGGAATGTCAAGTCTGATGTATGAATTTTCCGGGCATAAGGACCTCGCTGCCAGCTGCTGTAGTCAAAGAAGACTTCCGAGTTGTGTTTGATAAATGAGGCAGACATAAGGTATGGAATCTATAAAGCAGAATTATATTGTGGTCTATGAGAGATATATAAGGTGAGAAGAAATAAGGAGATCATTGCAAATGGAGGGTTTGACACAATTAAGAATGCATTCAGAGAACATTGCAATGGGGTTGAGTGATATCTTAGTTTCTTAGTGCTGGTATTACAGAAATACCATAAGTGGGTGGCTTTAACAAGCAGAAATTTATTTTCTCATAGTTAGTGGAAGCTACAAGTCTGAATTCAGGGCACTGGCTCGAGGGTAATGTTTTCTTTGTGGGTTCTAGGGAAAGGGTCTTATCTCTTGTCAGCATCTGCTCCTTGGTGATTTTCATGCATGTATTTCCCCCCATCTGTGCTCCTCTCCTCTGTGCTTAATCTGTTCTTTCCATATCTCTCAAGTGAATGGCTTAAGACACACCCTACACTAATATGGCCTCATTGTTATGAAATTCCTATTCCTAAATGCAATTACACCCACAGCTATAGGGTTAAGATTTACAACCCATAATTTTTGGGGACATAATTCAATCCATAACAGGTTGGAAAGGCAGTGAACAGGTCATGGTCCTGGTGTAGTGGGGAATCACGGAAGAAAGGCAGACTAGATAAGAGCAGGTTGTAAAATGTCAGTTGAAATAATTTATTTGTTATTCAAAGTAAGAGTTTCAGTGGTGACTTCAGCTAGGCAGGATAAATAAACTCCTGCTCAAGTGGGAATTAACCGTGTTTTCTCAGTAATTCATTCAGGCTTTAGTATCAAAGACTGGATGACTAAATAGTATTAGCTAATGGTGTTTATTTTGTTCACCGTGCTTTTGACAAGAGCAAATAAACCCATATATTCTGTTCACAGTGTTGTCTACGTGTCAGCCATTGTTAATGATTCTCAATGGGACCCTTTGAGGTGAGGGGCACATGGCCTTATATATGTGCCATGGATACACACTTACGCATAGCCATTTATATATATATATAAATGGCTATTTAGCATATATCAGGCTTTTCACTAACCTCTATATAAACTCTCTGCCCAAAATGAATATTTTATATATATAAAATATTCATTTTGGGCAGAGAGTTTATATAGAGGTTAGTGAAAAGCCTGATATATGCTAAATAGCCCATTCCCAGGGGAAGAATTTTCTTTGATATGCATCTGCTTCTGTTATTTACAGGCATTGTTGATAATGAAAATGAATGGACCAACTATGCCACAGTCAGTTCGTTTCTTACAAATATGCCTGGTCTTTGATCACAGGCTCTAGGCTATAATCTATAGGTTGGGCAATCCTACTTCTGTAGTGATACTGCCTCGGAAACCCAAGGAGGGGTCGCTATGAGTCGGGGCCGACTCGATGGCACATAACAACAACAACAACAACAACCTATATTCAAAGACTTCCTATGAAAACCACCAAGGTTTTTTTTCAAGTGAATTCTATGAGCAAGTGTCACTAAATATCACCAACTTTCTAAGGCCCAAGCCAAGAACATACATCAAAATAGAACTACCTGCAAAAAACCAAACCAAACCACCTGTTATGAAGTCAATTCTGACTCATAGCGACCCCCATTCTGTTTCCAAGGGTGTAAATCTTTATGGAAGTAAATTGCCTCATGTTCTTCCTGCAGAGCAACTGGTGAGTTTGAACCACTGCCCTTCTAGTTAGCAGCCAAATATCTTACCCATGACACCACCAGAACTCTTTAATAGAACTACAGTAATTGTTTTAAAACAATTCTTAATTTATAGGTTGAAAACTACATGTAATCTTGCCTTTCACAATGTACTACTGAGTACAATTATTTAAAGTCTTTTGTCTGGTGAGTTTGTGAACATTTCGTAACAAATCATCTTTTCTAGGAAATAACTCACTGTAAGACATACTGATGAAAGGTTTGGATTTTAGAGATGGTAATTTATAGTATCAGCTCAACTGTCTGGATGACCTTCACTAGGCTTTACCAGTATTTTACTTATTCTTCCCTCTTCTTTGCCTTCCAACATACCGGAGAATAATTCATATCCTTGCTAACCTTTGCAAATGATTTCCCCAAAGGTTTTCCTTCATCGATATCAGGGAAAACTAACCCATTGTCATCATCTTTTAAAAAGTAATTAGCCATGAATAATTGCTCCATACTGACATCTTTCTAACTGAATTGATTTTCTTTTTCTTTTATTTGAGGGTAGGTCTATTAATTGCAGCCATGTTAGAAATGCTATCACATTTTTATTTTCCTATTTCTTACTTTCTGCTTTTCTGTGAATGCTCTGGATTACAGTAGGCTTGTAGAGTTTAATGCTATGCAGACATTTCCCTAGTTTTATTATGCATTCTATTCCAAAGTAGTAGAATGGATTTTTCTATTTGGCTTTATTAGATTCGATTTTGGAATATTTTATTTAATGGGTTATTTTCATGACAGTCCCTATGCAACATTTATATGGAGAATCTTGTGCTACTTGATTAAAAATAT
>NW_006921794.1:5051846-5058237 GCF_000298275.1 Orycteropus afer afer
GTTGGTTACTCTACAACAAAGTAGAGATACTCAAATGCAAAACTTGGAGAAGGGCCATAACAAAGAAAAAATGGAAAGTAAACAGACCATGCCTGTATAGCTCCTGTTTCTAGTGCCTGGATGGGATTTTGTCTATGCACTGTACTAAGGAAATACCCTGGAAAATTATTCAAAAGCTTTGGCTGCTACAGAGGTTGGGTATGTCTGTGTTTGCAAGTCTTCATTAGTCACTGATTTGCTTCCAGGTACAATTCAAAGGATTAATTTTATCTACAAATCCCTGTGAGGGTGAGTCCCAGTCATCTTGGCAATTGTGTTTCTACCCACTCTAAAGGCAGCTAAGATTCATGAGGGAGATGTCTTGATGGAATTGCATATGATGAACAGTGGTGCTTTGTACTAAAATTTAAAACAAAACAAAACAACAACAACAAAAAAAAAACACTAACCCCATTGTCTATGAGTTGATTCCAATTCATAGAGATTCCAATTCTACAGAACAGAGTAAAATGGCCCTTTAGGGTTTCTAAGGCTGTAATCTTTACAGAAGCAGACTGCCACATCTCCCATGGAGTGACTGGTAAGTTCAAACTGTTGTTCTTTCAGTTAGCAACCAAATGCTTAACCACTGGACCACCAGGCTCTTTATGATGAAATACACACACACACACACACACACACAGATGTTGAGTTGGACCCAACTCATAGTAACCCCTTATTGGGTTTCTGAGGTAATATCACTACAGAAGTGGTATGAGGTTTGTTATGGCCCAACCTTCCTTCTGAGGAGTGACTGGTGGGTTTGAACTGCCAGCCTTCTGGTTAGCAGTCAAGTGCCTTAGGCACTATGCTACCAGAGCTCCGCCATGATGAAATAGGTAACCTTAATATTGTGTGACTAGAATTTGGCAGAAAACAGATATTTTATGTTCTGCCAAGATTTTACTATCAGATACACTCTCCTGTTAGCTATTTAATGAGACAAGATCTTTTTTTTTTCCCCTCTTGCTATATTGGAGCATTGCTTAGATTTATGTCTGATTCAAAAGCAGCTTCCTGATACTTAAAGTCTGAACTATGTCTTGTATTAGCAATTTGAAAAGCCTTCGTAGCTTGGATACTGATCTTATATGATGCTGGTGGCTTGGTAAATAGTCATGTAAGCAAACAGAAATAAAAATAGCACACAGTTCATTAGTGGAGTGTTCAAAGCCTGAAATACAATCTGAATTTGAAAACAACGCAGCCATAAAAGCACTCTTTTTCTCTCTGCTTCAATTTCCTGAGTTAAAATATAGGGATTATATGCTTTTGTCAACCTTGGCTTCTGGAGAGAATGGTAAAGATTAGTCATTTGAGATGAGGTTGCAAATAGAAAGTGTTCCAGAATGTGCAAGGGAATAATACTAATTAAAATCAGAAGATACCCAGAAGAAGATTTATTCCATAGTAATCTAAAAATCTTAGAAAGAAAATTGTCTCTAAATTTGACCTTTTGCTATTTTGGTCATCTGATTAAATGTCATGACCTTTTCATTGTGCTGGCAAGTTGTAAGAAATTAAAACAAAATGTAGATGTGCAAAGAAAAAAAGGTGACTGGCAAACTGTGTACGTTGTCTGGGAGTTTGTAGGCTTAACTAACTAACTCTTGAGAAAAAATTGAGGGACATGAAGAAAGACGAAAAGAGAAATAAAGATAAAGTTTCTGGATGTAAAATATGATTTTTTCCCACCACATTTGGCCCTTGGAAAAGGTCACAAACACTCAGCCTACTATGGTTACCTAAAAGTTGGAGCCTTCCAAACTGGATATATGTATTTATTAGTTAATTTGTCAAGTATCATTTGTTGGATGTTATAGGTTGAGTTGTGTCTCCTTAAAATGATATATTCAAGTCCTAGTCCCTGGTACCTGTGACTGTGACCTTATTTAGAAATTGTCTTTATAGATGTAATTAGCTAACATGAGGTCATAAAAAGAGAAGAGACACAGAGACAGACACACAGGAAAGAGCAATATGAGAAGATGGTGGCAGAGATTTGAGTGATGCTGCCACAAGCCAAGGAATGCCTGGGGCTACAAAACAACCCGAAAAGACAAGAAAGGTCTTCTTCTCAGCCTTCAGAGATAACATGGCCCTACTAACACCCTGATTTTGGACTTTTAACTTCCAGAATTGTGAGAGAATAAATGCCTGTTGTTTTAAGCCACTCACTTTGTGGTACTTTGTTACGGCAGTCCTAGTAAGATTATATGAGGGCTTACTACATGCCCAGGAGTTCCAGGTGGTACAAACAGTTAAATGCTCTACTACTAGTTGAAAGGTTGGTAGTTCTAGCCCACCCAGAGGTGACTTGAAAGACAGGTCTGGTGATCTGCTTTCAAAGGGCACAGCCATGAAAACCCTATGGAGCATAGGGTTTGACACACATGGTGTCACCATGAGATGGGCTTACTTGATAGTAACTAACAACAACAACACTACATGCCAGGGTAGGCCCTGTGCGAGATAAACAAGATCAATAGGGTTTTTGCTCTTGTGGATCTTATGTTCCTCAGGAAGAGAAAAATGAAGAAACAGACAGAATAATGACAAATTGTTCCAAAAGCTAGGGAAGAAACAAATGGGCTGCTGAAGCAGGCAACAGACAATGGCCATAACACCTATTTCAACAGAATGGTCCAGAGTCTTTTCCAAGGAGGGTACACTTAAACTGATGCTTAACAAAATAAGGAGGAATACTCCTTGGGTAAGTTGCTGGAAGAGTCATTCAGGTGGAGGAAACAGCATGTGATGAACCCTGAGGTAGGAAAGGACAAAAGAGAACTTGGTGCTGGAGCATAGACAGAAAGGACCTGAGTTTTATTAGCAAACAATCTTGATTTCATTCTAAGTTCATGAGACATCTTTGAAGATTTATTTATTTTTATGAAAAATTAAGGTAAAATATGCATGACATAAAATTTGCCATTTTAACCACTTTAAAGTGTACAATTCAGTGGCATTAAGTACCTTCATAATGTTTTACAAACAAACCGCTATCTACTTTCAGAATTTTTATCACCCCAACAGAAACCCTGTATTTATTAAGCAAAAAAAAAAAAAAAAGGCTCTCTGCTGTAGAGTTGTTTCCTACTCATAGTGACCCTTCCTTGGGTTCCCAAGGCAGTATCACTAAGGAAGTAGATTGCCAATCTTCCTTCCTTCGAGGAGTGGCTGGGGTGTTTGAATTGCCAGCTTTCAAATGCCTTAGGCACTACACCACCAGCGCTCCCATTCCCTATTCCCACCTTGTCCGTTCCACCCTCTCTATGCCCAACCCCTGAAAGCCACTGATCTGCATTCTGTCCCAATGGACTTGCCTGTTCTGGATATTTCATATACATGGAATGATAAATATGCCCTTTTCTGTCTGACATTTCCCTTAGCATAATATTTTCAAGGTTCATCCATTTAGTAGTATCTTTCTGTACCTGATTCTTTTGTGTGCTTGAATAATATTCCATTGCATTTGGTTTATCCGTATATCAATTTATGGATAATTGGGTAGTTTCCATTTTCTGGCTGTTGTGAATTTCGCTACTATGCATATTTCAGTGCAAGTTTTTTTTCTTGAACACCTGGTTTCAATTCTTTTGGGTATATAGCTTAGAATGGAATTGTTGACTCATCTAATTATTCCACATTTAATTTATTGAGGAAACTTTTTGAAGGGTTTCAAGTAAAGGATTTATCTGATCTAATTCAGCTTTCAAATCTTTCTTCTCTGTGCAGGATGGACTGCTGTTTCTGCCTTTAAGGTGTTCCTTTCCTTCCTCCTCACTGCCACATCCCGATTTGGGCTCCCATCCCATCAACTGTTACCTCATTCAGTGCAATAGCCTCTTGACTTGTCTCCTCATTTCCATCTTTCCTCTGTTTAATCCATTCTCCACACTACAGCTAGAGTGATCTACGCACAATACAAACTTGGTTTTTTGCTACTTCTGCTTAGAAACTTGCAGTGGCTTCCCATTGTTTATGGGATAAAGTCTACATCCTTTTCTTGCCAAAGGCTATGCTAGCTTGGCCTCATCTGCTTTCCCAATTTCAGCCAAACAGACTCTCCTTGTCACTCTAGACACCAGTCATGCAAGGACTTCTGCCTCTTTCTTGAATCTGTGAATCATGTTTCTCCTTGCCTCAATGCCGTTTTCACATTCTTTTATCTCTAACCCTAAAAATCTACCTTTCTACTTTCAGACCTCCAAGATCCCTTAGGTCAGTGATCCTCAAATTTAGTGTACATTAGAGTGATTTTTCCTATTTGTAAAATGGTGTAATGATAAATATCTTTCTAGGAACATTGGGAGGATTGCAATGTTAATTCCAGAAAAGTAGGAATAAAATTTAAATGCTCTTTAGAGTATATACTTCATTCCTCCATTGCCATCATGGGGTCTAGAGTTGGGATTTTATAGTCAAGCAGTTAGTAGTTTTTAACATGGAAATTTGGAGTCCTTCAGGCTCAGTGGCAGGGGGTTTGGTTTGGATTTTCGGTGGGACAAACTTAGTGTGCTCTGCCACTAACTGAAAGGTTGGAGGTTCAAATTCACCCAGAGGCAACTCAGATGAAAGGTGTGGTGATCTACTTCTGAAAAATAGCTGTTGAAGCCGCTAGGAAGCATAGTTCTATGAGCCATAAGTGGGGTTCATATGAGTCAGAATTCACACCATGACAATGCAACATGGAAATTAGTATCCAAACACGTGATCCTGGAAACCTCAACGCAAAGCAAAACTACCTACTCTGTGGTGTTGGAAGGCTAGCCTGGTGCTCAGAATGCTTGTTTTACCTCTTCTAATGCCATCTCTCTGTTCCGTAAAGTGGGAACAATAAACACACCTACTTTATAGGCTGTGAGGAATGAAAGAGTTAATATATATATGTTCTATGAACTGTGTCTGACACAGAGTTAGTGTTGAGAAATGGTTATTATTTTATCATTATTACAGTTTCTTTTTTTTCTTATTGTGATAGTGATGGCTTCTTTGTTCCAAATATTTTTCTGTGCTGAGTTCATTTTGTTATATTTTCCTTTCATTTTCTTTGTTGTTAATGATTTTGTGTTTACTAAGTTCTTATGATTTTCTTCTTTCTTACTTTGGTTAGATGGCTTATTAATTTTCTTTGTGATTACCCTGCAATTAATTCTTATCTTCTGAAGTTTGAAACAGCTTGTTCTATATTGATATCATCTGACTTCCTCTTCATTTGGAAGCTCTGTAGTTATACCACTTATTCACCCTTTTTGCTTTGTAATTGTTGTTTACAGATTGATGCTTCTTGTTATCTATTTTCAGTCTTATAAGCTTTTTTAATTCTGGCAATTCTTCTTTTGGGTTGGTTTCTTGGTGATATTGTCACGTGTCTTAATCTTATGTTGTTGGCCTTCATTTCTGTTTTTCTGTCCGAAGGACTAACTCCCTTAGGATTTCTTATAAGGTTGGTCTGGTTTTTACAAATTCCCTTAATTTCTGTTTATCTGGAAATGTCCTAATTTCACAAGCATATCTGAGAGACAGTTTTGATAGATATATAATTATTGTTTAGACATTTTGTTTCTTTCAAAATTTTATATATGTCATCTCATTGCATTCTTGCCTGGATGGTTTTGCTGAGAAATCAGGGCTTTGTCTTATTGGTTGCCCTTTGTAGGTAACATTCTCTTTTCCCAAGCTGCTGTCAAGATTTTTTCTTTGTCTTTAGTTTTGGAAAGTTTGATTATGATATGTCTTGGTGACTTTCTTTTGGGGTCAATTCTGTGTGAGTCTGTTGAGCTTCTTGGGTGATATCTGGTTGTTGTCCATGATATTAGAGACATTTTCTGCTATGAAGACTTTGACAATTTTCTCTGCTTTCCCCCCGCCCCCACTCTTGTCCGTTTTGGTACTCTTGTCCTATAAGTCCACTCACACACAGAGATTTTTCCTCTTGATATTATCTCACATAATTCTTAGGCTTTCTTCATTTTTCTTCATTCCTTTTTCTGATTTTTTTCTCATACAAATTGGTGTCAAGGGATTTGTCATCTAGTTGGCTGATGAATTCTTAAATTGACTTGATTCTGCTCTATTATCCTTCCAATGTATTATCTATCTTCATAATTTGCCTGTTAATCTAGATTTCTAATTGCTGGTTTTGTATGATTTCTAATTGTCCATTTACTTTGTCACTTTTTTCTTGTATTGTTTTCCTGAATTCTTCTAGGGCATTATCTGTATTTTCCTTGATTTTGTCTGTGGCTTCCTTGAGGTCTTGTTGTTGTTGTTGTTATGTGCCGTCGAGTCGGCCCCGACTCATAGCGACCCCTCCTTGGGTTTCCGAGGCAGTATCACTACGGAAGTA
>NW_006921794.1:5058337-5073306 GCF_000298275.1 Orycteropus afer afer
GTTGTTGTTATGTGCCGTCGAGTCGGCCCCGACTCATAGCGACCCCTCCTTGGGTTTCCGAGGCAGTATCACTACGGAAGTAGGATTGCCCAACCTTCTTTCCGAGGAGTGGCTGGTGGGTTTGAACCGCCAGCCGTCTGGTTAGCAGGCAAGTGTCTTAGCCACTATGCTACCAGAGCTCCCCCCTTGAGGTCTTAGAAGGCCCTATATGTATATCTTTTGAATTCCTTTTGGGTAGTTCCTCAGGAAGTTTTCCTAGTTCTTTATTTAGGTCACTAGTTTGTGTTATCTTGCCCTATTTCTTTATTTGAGTTGAAGTTGTCTGTTGTCTCTGATACATTTGGAGTTGTTTTTAATTGTTGATTATATGTTGGGTTGTTTCACACTGATTGTTCTGTTTTGATATATCCAGGCGGGTGGGGGAGGCATGGTTCTTTGGTTGCTATTTTGGCAGCACTAGGAACTCCCCATCTGTCTCTGGTCAGTGGAGTAATTGGTGGGAATATATGTGCCCATTTCTGTTTGTTTGTCATGAAGAGGAACTGCAGGTGGGATGAGCAGGTGTAGTCTACCAACTGTCATTGATCCAGTGGTTCAGGAATGGGTAGTGGTGTTTGTGTATTGAGTTAGGTGGTAGATGTAGTAGGTATAGGTGAGTAGTGGGGAATTAATGTCTGCCTCCCATTGGGTGAAGCAGGAAAGAAAAAGAAGAAAAACAGAGGAGAGGAGAAGAAAGATGCTTAAAAATAAAAGAAGAAGAGAAAGAGAGAGAAATAAACAAAAAAGAATAAAAGGGGAGAAAGAAGAAAAAAGAAAAGAAAACAAAAAAATAAAGGGGGGCTTTTGTAGTTATGGCAAGCTGTCAAGGCAGCAGTGGCAGCTGTCACAGGATCTCTGTGAATGTGTGCCCATGGAGGGGCAGGATCCTGGCACACATGTTCACTTCTGGTGGCAGAGGTGGATATCTTTCATTTCACGAGAGCAAGCCATGCCAATCACATAGGTGCTGGCAGGCAGAGATGCAGCCACTCAGCTCTGTCTGCTTGGGATGTGGTGCAGTGAGTGGCTATTGGTGGGGAGAGGTATCCCAAAGAACTGGGTAGTGGTAGTAGAAAGGGGGCCGTCTCTAGCCAACAAGTTGGTGGAGGCAGGAAGGTGACTTGCTTCTGGTCATTGGGAAGGTGTGGTAGGGAAATTGGGGGAAAGTACCTCTCCAGTCACAGTTCACTGGTGTGGGCCAAATGCACTCCTGGGCACACAGACAATTATCCAGTTCCTGTCTGGACTCAATCAAGTGGAGTACCACCTGGAGTCCAGCATCTCCAACAGTTACCCATAGAACTCACCCTTCACAAGGGCCCTCAATCCAAATGAGTAGTGTTCAATAGCAATAAGTTGTTTCATCCCTCTTCACTGGCTCCTCTTTCCTCTGCAGTTGCCTGTGTCATTGGGAATCTTACCCATTTTCCTGTACTTTCCTCTCCCAGATCCAGATCATATTCTGCTCACTATGATTCACTCTAGATCTGTCCACATTTTGTCCTTGTCCCAGTGTGGATTATGTGAATTTGGTTTCTCCTAACACATGTATGATGCCTTCTATATTTCAAAATGGCCATGCTTCATCAGGCTCTAGCTTCTTCTCTTTCCCCAGTCATTGTCTTCACTCCATCTCTCTTTCCAATTGGCACTTACTCCAATTCTTTATCCTCTCATTTGGCAGTCAATCTAATTCTTTATCTTATTTGATGCTCAGAGTTCCAGGATCATCATCTGTATCTGTTTCACTCGGTTTTGCCCGGTCTTTGTTATAGAGGGTTTGGGTGGAGTGTGTAAGCAGGATGCCATTTTGTCTCTTCCCTCCCACATTTTTCTATTTCTGATATGTTATTCCATCAAAGAATTCAACAACTTCACAAATAGTGGGCTTAATTTTAATTTAGTCCCTGGGGTTGAGTATTGAGAGACCAGAGCTTCTCCAGAAGGACCAATAACCAGCTGGAATGTCATGTTGACATGGGTATGTCCTGTCCCTAGAACTGGGTCTCTAGGCCAAACTCCATGACCTGATTCTGGCTGGCTTTGGATAAGCCCTGTGTCCTGGAAGATGTTAAACACTAAATGGCATAGTCATCCCCATTCTCTCTTCTATGTCTGGCACATGATACCATCCACTGCTTGTAATAAACATATCTTATTTTGCGTGGAAACCCTTATTTTTCCTTTAAGACTCAGTCCAATTGACAATTCTAAAATACCTTGCACACCTGTGGGTTGCTCATGTGCGAGTTATTGATGTCCCATAAGTTTCCCATTGCAACTTGGGCTGCAATTGTAGAGAGTAGGTGTCCTTACCATTTCTATTAGCCTTGCTTAAAAGCAGCAAAGCTTTCTGTTCCAAGTGCTTAGGACAGAGTAAACATTCAAACTAAACTTGTTGCATGTGTGAATTTATCAGAGCAGCTTTCTCCAGTGACTGGAGGGTCAGGACATCAGGAGGTGCTAATTTTCTGGCTGACTGTGACTACAGAAAATAGAAACTAATAGAGAAAGAAAATTTAGGGAAGGAAAAGTCATTGAAGATTTTAAAAAATGAGCTTATTTTTATTATTTTGTCTAGAGTCAGTATGTTTACAAAAACTTTATTTATACTCCCATGATACAAGTTGTGGGCTTCAACATGCTTATTGAGATTTTAACAGGAATGACCATGCAATGCTTGATTATGGGTCCATTTTTCTCTTGCTAGACAGAAAACCTGCTTATAGGACACTGCTCTTCACAACTCACCCTTTATCTATGTAAAATATATTGACTAAATATATATTTCAGAAAATGACATGCAAGAGAACTTTAGCAAAAGGTAACATCCTTGGCAATACAATGGAAACTTTAAATGCCAGATGTCTTTATAACAGAGTAGAGCACTCTGATCCGGTGAATGGATTGAGAAAGAAGCATATCTTAAAAAATACATGACCTTCTTTTTGACTGACAGGTGCAATGAGGCAAAAATTTAGATTGCTCATTATTCATATTCCTTTTGAAAAGACAGGATCTTGGTACTGCAAGCTGCCTGCTGAGAACTTAGAAAATAGAAAGAGGATGCTGAAGTCATGGGATAAGGATAAGCTTTTCTTTTTGCCATCAATATTTTAAGTCATCTAGCCTTGGGGATTGAGAGGTCTCTAACCCATCAAAGTCTCCAGGCCCAAGAAGTCACTCTCTCTTTGGCCAGACCAGTTGGCACTTTAACATATGCAGGGTTCTCAGTACAGAATGCCATCTGCATACATTTGATACAGTGAAACCTGCAAGAACTGGAAATCAATGGCACTACCTTGTTTTTCTGGATCTTGCAAGTTTTCTGCCTTTGATAGAATACTATCTTACCACTTTTCTATTGCTCTCTATTAGTGGAAAATATTTAAATTTTCCTTCTCTGACAGGTTTCTGCCCACACAAGTTCTTGCATGCTTTACTGTAGTTTGAAGATTAAATTTTAGCTGCTCGGAAAATGAAATTGGGAGATTTACACCTAAATTTTCCTGGTAGAGTCAACATTCAACTGTTTCTCAATGATGAATCCAAGTCTCATCTCCAAAGACTAGCCATATATAACAAAGGATATCACTTTCTTTTTGAGGCTATGAGAGTGTAGGTCACTGGTCTGTTGATTTCAACACATAGATAAGTGACAGAGTAGGACTGCCCATAGGACTTTCTTGACTGTAACCTTTATGGAAGCAGATTGCCAGGTCTTTCTCCCACAGAGCCACTGGATAGATGCAAACTGCCAACCTTTTCATTAGTAGCTGAGCACTTAAGTGTTTGTGCTATCAAGGGTCCTGTCTATATCTGTTAAATTAGCTTCTCTCCTCTGTGAGTCTAAGAATTATCAATCTGACTTAGTGACTCTCTACCATTTTCTGGGCTTGTCTTGCCTTTTTCTTCACTTGATATTTAGGACAGAGTTTGTGTTTCTTTCTAATATTCTCTGAATTCTTAAACACAGTACAAAATATTGAGGATCACAAAAAAACTGACTGCCTTCGAGTCAATTCCAACTCATAGAGACTCCTCCTTGGATTTTGGAGGCAGTATCTCTACAGAAGTAAATTGTCCAGTCTTCCTTCTGAGGAGTGGCTGGTGGGTTTGAACCACCAGCCTTCTGGTCAGCAGTCAAATACCTTACGCACTATGCCACCAGAGCTCCCAATATGGAGGATAATCCACAACTATTTAAAATAAATGGGTGAATTGTTATTCAGAGATGCAAACTACCAAAATTGAAACTAAACATACTGCCATCAAGTCATTTCTGACTCCTAGTGACCCCATGGGGTTTCTGAGGCTGTACATCTTTATGGAAGTAGATTGCCCCATCTTTTTTCCATGGAGCAGCGGGCAGGTTTGAACCACTGACCAGAAGGTTAGTAACCAAATGCCTTTTGAGCTGGAGATAATTTAATGTCCAAGAAAGGCCATAGTCATTAAATTAATTCATATAGTTAATAAATGATGTGCACAAAGGGCAGCACATATTCCATTCATGGGTCTTGTCCCACTGCTAATAGTTTTCCTTTTATTTTTCTTAACTCTACCGTTTATTACTGTATAATATTTTGAAGTGGATATCTCAGATATCTACCTCTGAGAATCCCCCCTATATAATGCCCTCTTAACAAAATCTAACCAAACTTGTTGTGTCAAGTTGATTCCAACTCATAACAAACATAGCACAGGGTGGAAGTGTCCCATAGGGTTTCCAAGGCTGAAATCTTTGTGGAACCTGACTGCCACATCTTCCTCCTATGGAGCAACGGGTGGGTTCACTCTATCATAAATTATTACATAATTGGCTAGCAACCATGCTGTTAACCACTGCACCACCAGGACTCATTAATGCCCTTTCAGGGCCTTATTAAAAAATAAAATAATATATTTTTATTATCAACTAAAATGTCTATATAAAGTTATGGAAGAGAATAAAATTGAACTGTACCTGAGTTTATGTTGGTCAAAACTCTCTCTCTCTATCCACATCAAGTAGGATCCAACTCATAGTGACCTCTCCTTGGGTTTCTGAGGCAGTATCACTATGGAAGTAGATTGCCCAACTTTCCTTCCGAGGAGTGGCTGGTGGATTTGAACCGGTAGCCTTCTGGTTAGCAGTCAAATGTCTTAGGCACTATGCCACCAGAGCTCGTATGTATACATTACACACCTATATGAACACACAGTATTCACCAGCGACACATACTTAAATAGTCAAGGACACTATCAAGCTCCATTATTTACATGTCATGTAAAGACATTTCATAATAAGTCAGTTAATAATGATAACAAATTATCTCCTAGTTGAAAGCAAAAGAATATAGAAAAGAAAATCTCATATGTAAGCTCAGTAATGAAATTTACAGAGTACAGTCTGAAAGTGACAAAGGAGACAAAAATTGAAAAGGGAAAGACCAGAAGTCCATTGTTACATGTTAGAATTGACAGGAAAATACTCAGTGTGGAAGATAATACAACAATTGAACTCTCCTCAAATACTTGAGAATATTTTTTACTTTCTTGTGGATTAATTATGAGGTCAATCTATCAAACTCTGGTTCAATTCTTAATGAATATCATTATAAGCATGATGGTTAATATTTTACCAAATCTCCTATAGTGACAAAACAGTGGACTTACAGATAATTTTATTATGCATAACTTCCAATAACTATAAATGCTGATATTAGGCAATGGTAGTGAAGAACAAGGAAAGTGGTGGATCCAGGGATTGCATGAAGATAATACATCATGTTTAAATGTGGTAGCAAATATACTGGAGAAGAGCTGACATTACGGAATTGGGAGAGACTTAGGAATAAGATGAAGGGCAATGTTGAGACTGTATAAATTATTACATAATTAAAGAAATACATGCAGAACATTTCCCTGGTGATGAAGTGAGGTTTCAGAAAGTCAGGAATGTCTGTTAAATACATTATTGATAATAATAAAAAAATTACTATATTTTACCTTTGTAATTTTGACAAGGCTGTGCCAAAATGGCTGTGACTATGGTTCCCTAAGGACTCCTGGTGGTGCCAGTGGTTAAGTGCACGGCTGTTAATCAAAAGGTCAGTGGTTCAAACCAACCAGCCACTTCATGGAGAACAATGTAGCAGTCTGCTCCATAAAAATGACAACCTTGGAAACTCTATTTGTCATTTTACTCTTTCCTATAACGTTACTATGAGTTGAAATTGACTGACTTAATGGCAGTTGGCTTTTTTTTTTTTGGTCACTATGAGTCAATATCAAGGAACTCTGGTAGTGTAGTAGGTAAGACATTTGGCTGCTAACCAAAAGGTCAGCAGTTCATACCCACCAGCCACTTTGCAGAAGGAAGATGGGGCAATCTGCTTCCATAAAGATTTATACCCTTGGAAACCCAATGCTGGTTATGGGGGTTGGTATGAGTTGGAATCAACTCAATGGCAGTGAGGTTTTTTTTTTTTTTATTTTGGTATGAGCCAATAGTGACTCAACAGTAAAGGGTTCAGTTTGGTATGGCTCCTTGAAAGATCCTTGCTCATGCACAACAGCTGCCAGCTTAGGTCTCTGAATGCCAGCTTCTTTCATGCAGAACTGGGAGGGGAAATATGATCTCTGTCACCGATTATGGTTGTTCATTGATTAATGTGCAAGTAGGGCACCCAAAGGGGAGAATGGATAGCTGTGATTCTTTATGAAAATATTTTCTTCTATGATTCATTTATTTACTTTGTTATGGATGATTTCGTTTTTTCTGTCTATGGAATAGACATAAATATTTCATAAAACTATCACCTCAATAGTGGAAATAGTCAGTTTGCATGGAGAAGTAGGTATGTTGCTGTTAGGTGCCGTGGAGTCATATCTGACTCACAGCGACCCTATGCACAGCAGAACTAATCACCGCCTGGTCTCATGCCAGCTCCCACGGATCCTTGCTATACTTGAGCCCATCACCACAGCCACTGTGTTAATCCACCTCGTTGAGGGCCTTCCCCTACTTCATCAATGCTCCACCAATTATGACATCCTTCTCCAGGGAATGGTCCCTTCTGACAACATGGCCAAAGTACATGAGATGAAGTCTGGCCATTCTCACTTCCAAGGAGCATTCCGGCTGCACTTCCTCCAGGACAGACCTGTTAGTTCTTTTAGCATTCCATGGTACTTTCAGCAATATTCACCAGAACCACAGCTCAAAAGCATAAATTCTTCTTTGGTCTTCCTTATTCTTTGTCCAGCTCTCACATGTATATGAGGTGATTGAAAATATCATGGCTTGTGTCAGGTGCACTTTAGTCCTCAAGGAGACATCCTTGCTCCTCAGCACTTGAAAGTGGTCCCTTGCAGCCAACTTGCCCAGTGCTATACGTCATCTAATGTCCTGACTGTTGCTTCCATTGGAATAGATTGTAGAACCAAGCAATGTGAAGTCTTTGACAACTTCAATCTTTTCTCCATTTATCATGGTGCTGCTTATAGGTTCAGTTGTGATGATTTTTATTTTCTTTATGTTGAGATGTAATCCATGCTACAGACTGTAGTATTCCATCTTCATCAGTAAGTGCCTCAAGTCATCCACACTTTCAGCAAGCAAAATTGTGTCCTCAGCGTTCTTATTAACAGGTTTTTAATGAGCCTTCCTCCAATCTGATGCCATGTTCTTCTTCATGTAGTCCAGCTTCTCAAATTATTTTCTTGGCCTACAGATTGAATAAGTATGGGGGAAGGATACAACCCTGACACACTCCCCTCTTGATTTTAAACCATGCAGTGTCCCTTTGTTCTATTCAAATGATAGCCTCCTGGTCAATGTACAGGTTCCTCATGAGCACAATTAAGTGTCATCTACAATTTGTTATGAGCTACACAATCAAATGCCTTTGCATAGTCAATAAAGTACAAATAAACATCTTTCTGGTATTCTTTGTTTTAAGCCAGGATCCATCTGACAGCAGCTATGATATACCTTGTTCCACATCTTCTTCTGAATCCAGCTTGCATTTCTGGAAGTTCTCTGTCAATATACTGCTGCAAACGTTTTTGAATTATCTTCAGTAAGATCTTACTTGCGTACGATATTAATGATATTGTTCAATATTTTCCACATTTGTGGGATCACCTTTCTTTGGAATAGATACAAATATGGATCTCTTCCAGTTGGTTGGCCAGATAGCTGTCTTCCAAATCTCTTGGCATAACCAAATTAGTGCCTCCAGTGGGGCATCAGTTTGTTGAAACATCTCAATGAGTATTCCATCAACTCCTGGAGCCTTGTTCTTTGCCAATTCCTTCACTGCAACTTCAAATTCTTCCTTCAGTACCATTGGTTCTTGATCATATGGCACCTCTTGAAATGGATGATGATCCACTAGCACTTTTTGGTACAGTGACTCTGTGTATTCCTTCCATCTTCTTTTGATGTTTCCTGCATCGTTCAATATTTTACCCATAGTATCTTTCAATCTTGCAACTTGAGGCTTAAATTTTTTTCCTCAGTTCTTTCAGCTTGAGAAATGCTGAGCATGTTCTTTCCTTTTGGTTTTCTAACTCCAAGTCTTTGCACATTTCATTATAGTAATTGCCTTTGTCTGCTCAAACAGTTCTTTGAAATCTTCTGTTCAGTGCTTTTATCTTGTCATTTCTTCCATTTGCTATAGCTGCTCTCCGCTCAAGGGCAAGTTCCAGAGTCTCTTCTATCATCCATTTTGGTCTTCTCTTCTTTTCTCATCTTTTTAGTGACTTCTTGCTTTCTTCATGGATGATGTTCTTGATGTCATCCCACAATTATTCTGGTTTTTGGTCATTGGTGTTCAATGCATCAAATCTATTTTTTAGATAGTTTCTAAATTCGAGGGATATATTCAAGATTGTATTTTGGCTTTCATGAACATTTTTTTAACTTGAAATTGAACTTACATATGAGTAGTTGATGGTCTGTTCCACAATCAGCTCCTGGCCTGGTTTTGGCTAAAGATATTGAACTTTTCCATCACCTCTTACCATAAATGTAGTCAATCTGATTCCTGTGTACTCCATGTGGTGAAGTCCACGTGTCTAGCTATTGTTTGTGATGTTGGAAAAAGATATTTGCAATGAATAAATCTTTGGTCTTGCTAAATTCTATCATGTGCTTGCCAGCATCATTTCTGTCACCAAAGTCAAATTTTCCAACTACCAGTGATTCATCTTTGTTTTCAACTTTTGTATTCCAATCAACAGTAATAATTAACACAACCTGATTGCATGTTTGGTCAATTTCAGACTGCAGAAGCTGATAAAAATCTTCAATTTCCTCATCTTTGGCTTTGGTGGTTGGTGCATAAATTTTAATAATAGTCATATTAACTTGTAGGAGTATGGATATTCTATCAATGACAGTATTGTACTTCAGGACAGATCTTGAAACATCCTTTGTGATGATGAATGCCATGTCATTCCTCTTCAAAATGTCATTTCCGACATAGTAGACCACATGGTGGTCTGATTCAAAATGGCCAAAACCAGTCCATTTCAGCTCACTAATACTTAGGATATCAATCTTTATGCATTCTATTTCATTTTTAACAACTTCCAATTTTCCTAGACTCATGTTTCGTATGTTCCATGTTCCAATTATTATTGGATGTTTGAAGCAGTTTCTCCTCAATTTGAGTCATGCCACATCACCAAATGGGGATCTCGAAAGCTTTATCTTATTTATATCATTAAGGCTGGTGCTACTCTGATGATGCAGCTCCTTCCTGGTGCTATTTTGAGAGTCTTCCAACCTAAGTGGCTTATCCTCCTGCACTGTAGTGGACAATGTTTCCAGGCTATTCATAAAGTTGTACAGCAATGTATCAGACAGTGTTTCTCTGCTATTCATAAGGTTCTCCCTGGCCAATTTTTTGAGAAATAGATGGCCTCCTCCTTCTTCCTAGTTTGTCTCAGTCTGTAAACTGTTGAAACCTGCACACCATGTGCAACTCTACTGGGTTTGAGACACCAGTGGCACATCCTCAAACCTCACAGCAACACACCACCACAGCAGGACAAACTGACAGACAAGTTTGTCTCCCTTAGCTTTTCAAAACCTCTCCAACCTCCACAACCTCCCCTTACATAGATCCCTGCTTCTTTCCCTCCTCTTGGGAGGGGTGTGGCCTGGAACCCCAGCCTTACCTGGATCCCTGCCTCTGCTCCCTCACTCTGTCCTGGTCCCCCCTCCCCAGCTTTTTCTCTGCTTTCCCCAGCTTTTCCACTGCTTGGGAGGGCCTTGGCCTGGGTCCCTGGTCTTACCTGGATCTCTGCCTCTGCTTACTCACAGAAGTAAGATATAGAAGAAAAAACTGATTTCACATTTCCTGTTAGCATTATAAAGGAACCTGCCTTTCAATGATCTCTTAGCTATTTTTCTGCATATTTGCATGGGATAGTCATTAAGCCTGTTTATGAATATTTTCGTTCTCCACCTTCCAGACACATGGAGAATTGCACTTATATATCTTTTGAAGGCAGGCTTCGCTCTATAACTTGCTTTTGCCAATGAAATGGGAACGGAGATGATGTGCTTAGCTTTCCTATTTGTCTTTGGAAGCACGTGTTGAGGTGGAGTCTGTGTCAGCCTGAGTCTGATTCAATCCAATGAGTAGAGCTCTGAGTCTCACTGTGGACCTGTATGCTAATTAGCATGTTCTTGCTGTTATGTGCCATGGAGTCTTCTCCACCTCATACTGACCCTAAGTACAACTGAATAAAAAAGTGCCCGGTCCTGTGCTTAATTAGCATGAGTGAGGAATCTGGTGTGTTCAGCTCCTGAGATTTGGTAGCATAGTCATCCTGAGTGGTTTACTAGAGAAGACTGAAGTTATTCAGTCTGCTAATGCATATGTGAGTCTATATTCTTTCCAAAATATTCTTAATTCCAAATTTGATACATGTTTTATTTTATCAGAATAAAATCCTCCAAAACAGAAAAACAACAAAAAAATAAATGCTACTTTTCTGGATTTTTATTACTGGTAAATTATTACTGCTTCAGTAAACATTATATAAATCTGTGAAGTACTATTTATTAAAGAAAAGTTTTAAAGTTATAATTACAGCTATACTGATGAATACCTCACTAGTAAGTAGTGAGATTGCATTCCAATGGCTCAATAGATAATCTCTGTGAACAGGTGACAAAAGATAATTAAAAAGAAATCTAGGGCTATTGCAGCAGAGAGATTTTTTTATCGTGTTTTGTATGTGATGACAATCTGTAAGGGGAGTGGAAATGTACTAAGATTCATTTTGTAAAGGTGATCCAAAACACCTCAAGACTGCACACTGTTCTTAAGTCTGCTGAGAAATGAAGTGTGACATTGCCAAGTTTCCATGTGCAAATGATTATGTTTGTAGATTGAGAAAGAATGAACCTAAATTACTCCATTGTATAGGCTGGTTGACTGACACACAGATTTGCCTAATTGAGGAAGTGTACTGCCAATAACTGAGTGTCTTCTAGTTTTAAATTTTCAGAAAACTACTTGATAATTAAAAAAAAAAAATTTTTCATTTCCCAGCAAGAATCATTCACATGCCCTGTATTCATTTATATTCTTCTGTTATGGTTTGGTTATAATCCAGGGTTTTCTGACTGATTAGCTATGCACAGCTTGTTTCAAAGCAGTGCAAACCTCAGCATCCACCTCGTCTTAGCTCTTTCTCATGTGCAGTATACAAGGTTTCCTAGCTTCTCTGGAAATATGGTTATTACTGCATAAACAAACAAGTAAACCTTAAAAAATGAAAATACCATCTCACAACAAATCTACCATCATATGCCAGAAAAATTATGTCTCCCTCGCTCTTGCAGGAAAAAAAAAAAAAAAGATAAACTCAAAATGGGAAACCAGACCTGAATTTGCTAGGAAATCTTTGATATCAAAAAGCTTCCTAGATATTTTTTTGGGTATTGTTACTTAATCTCAGATTTTTTTTTTTCCCCTCCACTGCCTCAGATGTAATTATATATATATAATATATGGTATATATATTATATTTCTTATCCAAGTAGGCATAATTATTTTTACAATAACATAAAGATTTGCATATAAATTATACATTAGAAAGAAGGATACTCCCAGAAAGCAATTGTATATAGTTTGCTTCTTTCCCCTCCATTCTATTACTTTAAATTCAGGAGATACAATCTCTCTTTAAACTTCTCCCAGGATTACTTTGCATTACTCCCTATTTGTTCCTTGAAAAGCTTCTGCAGATGAAAGGTTATTTACTATAGCCCTAGCACTCGCTAAAACTTAATAGGAAAAATACTTGTAAGCAACACAGTGGTATCTGTCAGTGAGGCAATAATTTGGTTTCAAAAAGCTGTCTGATCCTTTTTCTTTTCCTGAGACTCTGCCAACTGATGCAGAATTGCACACTGGTGACTCAAATGGGCAGAAAACAAATGCCTACAGCTTCTCAGCTTCTGTTTTTCTATACAGATGTTCCAAGGGTAGGGAGGTGTCTGGGGGTGGTACGATAGTTAAGACACTCAGCTGCTAACCAAAGAGTTGGCAGGAGAGACTTGGAAGAAAGTCCTGCTGTTGTTCTATTTCTGAAAGATCAGCCTTTGAAAATCCTATAGAGCAAAGTTCTACTCTGACACATATGGCATCACCCTGAAATGAATCGATTGGATGGCAACTGGTTAAAGGCAGGGAGCCACACACTACTCACACATTATTGTGTAGGAATGGGGCTGGGCAGCATTTAATTAATTTTAGGAGGTAGAAGTGTGGATTGAATGGCTCCTCAGTCATTTTGATACAGAACAAGGTGAGGGGAGGGTGTCTGCACTGAACACTCAAGTTGCCTTAAAGACTGTCACTAGAGTACTAGGAAGAGCATTCCATCCAGTAGGACCAACCATTCCATGGGCGTTATATTCATTTATCTTGATCAAGCTGCAGACAGGAGATTATGTTCACAGTGTGGTAATAATGAAAGCTGTTTTAATTCCTCCAGACAATAGACAGTGTACAACAGGAAAAATTCCATCACAAGTGGTCCTCCCTGGCTCCAACCTGCCCGGCAGGCTGGGAAACTTCCAGGGCACCCCCTTTCTTTCCACCATGGAAAAAGGATCTCAAGGATCTTGCCCTACTCGGTTTTATATCCCAGGGATTACATATTTCACTGCAAAGGGTGCAATGCTAGTTTTCCCTCTTGATCATCTAAAAGTTGAGTGGTCTGACATGAGGACAGCAGCCTGGTTTTGTTAACCTGGAATTGCATCTCTTTAGCCTTGCTGCTTGTTTAGACAAACTATCACCAGCACTCCTCCAAAGGAAGATGGGGCAATCTACTTCCATAGTGATACTGCCTCGGAAACCCAAGGAGGGTTCGCTATGAGTCGGGTCTGACTCGACGGCAAATAACAACAACAACAACAACAACAACAACATTAGGCTTCAGTGGATAAGGAAATTGGCTGCTAACTAGAGGGTCAGCCATTCAAACCCATCAGCTACTCCATGGGAGGAAGATGGGGCAGTCTAATTCCATAAAGATTTACAGCCTCAGAAACCCAGTATGGGTTGCTATGAGTTGGAATCGACTCAATGACAGTGAGTTTTTTTTTTTTTTTGGTTTATTAGGCTTCAGAGGGGGAAGTGCAATGGCTTTTTCTGAAGCCCAGAGACACTGGCAGGGGAGAAGAACAGTGAGTGATTATGGCTGTTTGGGCCTCTGAAGGTCTGTCTCCTCTCAGTTTCATGAGTATCTCCTTATGAAAATCACTGACATGGTTTTGGTAGGGGAAAATGTTTCAGTAACATATGCTGGAGAGGGCATTGGTGACTCTCTTCCTTTTTTTTAAATCGTGATTTAGGTGAAAGTTTACAGAGCAAATTCATTTTCCATACAGCACTTCATACACATTTTGTTTCATAATGTTGACTGCAATTCCCCACAATGTATCAGCTCTCTTCCCACTTCCTCCCCATAGTTACCTCTTCCCTGTGTCCTTCCCTCCCATGCACTCCCACCCACCAAGCTGTCTCTCTGTGCAAACACTGTCCTTCTGTTCTCCAACAACTGATCGATTGATCAATCCAAGGTGTGTATCTACTTGATGTAAATGTTCACCCCACATGTCTGTCTATTATTTGGATGGAAGCCACAGGAGTGAGTTCAGTTCCAGACCTGAAGGGTAACTAGGGGATATAGTCTCGGGGGTCTCACCAGGCTCTATCAGAGCAGCAAACCTGGTGTTTTCTTTTTAATGATTTTGAGTTCTGTTCCATATTGCTCTCCCACTCTATCCAGGATCTCCTGCACTGCATTGGTTACTCTTATGGTCTCCACTAACCAAAACATTTTAGGTGCATTTTGTAAAATCATGGGGAGTTTTAAAAGTTTTCTTTTCATAACCATCTTTGTTGTCAGGCAGATAATCTAAAATTCTGGATCACAAATATTTTTTGGGATTTATCTGTATTTAAATTTAAAAAAAAAAAAAGTATAACAAGCAGGACTTTGTCCTCCTGTGTGTGAAACAGCATTCAGGGGACATGGGCACAGAAAAGCAGCCATGTGTGGCATCTCTAGGAGTTTATTTGCCTAGTGCTTTATGAGTCCCTTGCTTGGGTCTCTTTGGATCTGGGTTTTCTAGAGCAGCAGCTAAGTATCGTATTAGAGCTTCAATTCTAAAGTATTTGGTTTGTGGAAGTCTGTGGTCTAGAGTGGCAGCACTAACTCCATTTTGAATTTTGACATAAATTCAGGTGCAGGTCAAACAGCAGAAGAGAAGCCAGATGATTGGGACCTTCTAAAGATTAAATTTTTATGTGTTTCCAAAGACTTCTCCAAAAGAGTCAAAAGAGAACCTACAGATTGGGAAAAAATATTTGGTAATAACATATCTGACAAGGGACTTATCACTAGAA
>NW_006921794.1:5079370-5080093 GCF_000298275.1 Orycteropus afer afer
TTCAATCTCATTAATTCTGTCTTCAATTGCATTAATTTTTCTCCTTTGCCCTTCTAATGTGTTATCTATTTCTGACAATTTAGTATTAATCTTCTGGATTTCTATCTGTACATTTAAAATCATTTCTAATTTTTCATTTATGTTGTCATTTGGTACTTGTATTTTCTTCCAAAATTCTTCTACGTTTTTTTCTGTGTTTTCTTTAGTCTGTCTCTCAATCCTTTGAAGATACCTAAAGATAATTCTTTTGAATTCCTTATCAAATGATAAGGAATGGCTGCTTCTTCTTCAGGGATGTGTTGTGAGTCTGTATTCTTCTCCCTTGTTTCTACCACTTTATCCTGCTTCTTTGTGTGGACTGTGATGATCTGTTGTTTCCAAGGCATCGTGGCATTGTTGTATTTATATCTCTGTTAACTGTTTGTGAAGAGCAGGCAAGAGTGAATCAGGCTCTTCCTGGTGGTCTTTTATCGTTGGCCCATTGGTGGAGAAGGAGGTAGTGGCTCTCGCTCAGTGAGTGAAGTTGCAGGTGGTGTGGGTGTAGCTGTGTCTTATGGGTACTGTTGTTGTCTCCCACTCAGTTAGACACAAATTTCAATTGAATAACCATCAAAAAACTAAAAGCTCATGGACGAAAAACACACCATTTAATCATGCAGGAATAGTAACCAAAAAAGGAAAAAAAAGAAGAAAAAACAAGAAAACCTGCAATATCTGGGGATA
>NW_006921794.1:5080726-5104606 GCF_000298275.1 Orycteropus afer afer
TCAGCCCACCTTTCTCTTCACCTTCTCCATTTGTTCCCCAGCCACCGTGCACAGTCCTCCATGCAGTCCCTGGCTAGCAGGGTGATTTTTAGATTAATTCTTAGGTCCTACCACATTTTTATTAACTGATATGTTTATCACTAAATCATATCCATAGCATAGTGCCTCAGGCACTTGACTACTAACCAGAAGGCTGCCAGTTCAAACACACCAGCCACTCCTCAGAAGGAAGGTTGGGCAATCTACTTCCATAGTGATACCTCCTCGAAACCCAAGGAGGGGTTGCTATGAGTCGGGTCCTATTCGAAGGCACATAACAACAATAACAACAACTAGTCCTATCAATACTATTGCTGAATATATTCCCCAAATCCTAAAGGCTTCTCACTATTTCCCCAGTGACCACTCATTCCAGCTACCATCTGGCCTGGATGACTGAGACAGCTCCCTAAATGTCTCCTTACTTCGACTTAAGACCCACATGAAACATTTCCCACTCAACAGTCAACGTGATCTTTTAAAAGGGTAAGTCAGATAAAATCACAGACTTCTTCAAATGCCACAGTGGTTTTTAATGGCTCTAGGTGATCTGGTCTCCAATCTGTCCTCAACTTTCTCCCTTACTTCTCTTTCCTTATAGATTTTATTCCTACTTCATGCTTCCTTGAAAAACTGAAGCTTGTTCCCCCAAGAGACTTTGCATTTGTTGTTCAGTCTGCATGGAATCCAAACCAAACCTACTGCTATCAAGTTGATTCTGACTCATAGTTACCCAATAGGGCAGAGTAGAACTGCCCTATAGGGTTTCCAAGGCTGTAAATCTTTATGGAAGCAGACTGCCTCATCTTTCTCCTGCAGAGCAGCTGGTGGGTTCAAATTGCCAACCTTTTGGTTAGTAGTCAAATGCTTGAAACACTATGCCACCAGGGCTCCTTGAATGGAATCCACTTAGCTTAAAATGTTTGCCTCTTAAAATTCAGGTCAAAACTCAAATATCACCTCTGTACAGAAGACTACTTCAATTACCATGCGTAATATAATCCTCTTGCACACCACTCTATAGCCTATTAATCTATTTTATTTTCTTCAATGAATTTACCACTCATTGAATCTCATTTACTGATCACTTGCTTATTGTCTGCCTTTGCCCTCAGAAAGAGGGATATTCTTTTTATTGTTAACCACTGAATCTCTAAGGCCTAGATCAAGGCCAGTCTATAAATAGTGATGGACTGAGAGAACAAATGTGAAATGCTACTTCCTTCTGGAATGACCTTGTTATTGTTGTTGTTATGTGCCATTGAGTCAGACCCGACTAATAGCCACCCCTCCTTGGGTTTCTGAGGCAGTATCACTATGGAAGTAGATTGCCCCATCTTCCTTCCAAGGAGTGGCTGGTGGGTTTGAACCGCCAGCTTTCTGGTCAGCAGTCAAGTGCCTTAGGCTACCAGAGCTCCTCTGATAGTACCTCCCCTAGATTTTTGTGCTTGTTTTCTCTGTTAGATTTACAACTTTTAAAGAGCTTATGTGGTGATTAAAATGATAAAGTACTTGGCTCATACCAGTGGGCTGAAAGGTTTGAGTCTACAAAGTTGCTCTGTGAAACAAAGACCTGACGATCTACATGCACAAAACTACAGCCATTGAAAACCCTTTGGAGTATAATCCTACTCTGAAATACATGAGGCCATCATAAGCCAAAATTGACTTTATGATGGCATCTGGTTTGTTTTTGGTTTGATGCTTTAACTCAATTTTTTATTCTCCAGAATGATTTTTGTGAAGTAGAAGAAGTTTAGTAAATATGCACTGGATTGAATTCAATTATACTCTTCTTGCTGTTAAAAGAAATTCACTAACAAATTTAAGTAGCACTCTGTAGTATCTGAGAGAATTAGAAACAATTAGCAACAGCCTCAATAAGTGACTATACATTTTCAAGTATCAATTCTCATATTTCCAGATTTCCTTGTTCAAGAGCTCACTCTCTACAGAACCTCCTAACAGTCAATTGGCTCCAAGGGAAAGGAAGTAAGGATGGCAAATAGAAAAGCAAAAGAAAATCTTCTGTCCTCAAAGATTTAATCAATACCTACTGTGTGTCATGATTCCTGACAAACTATCTGAAAGGGCATGGATTGGAAGTATCAGGAACAAGATAGCAGCCTTTAAACAGAAGGGGCCGGAGCAAGGAGAGAAGAGGAGCTTTGAAAAGGAGATTCCAACTTTGTAGTCAATCTAAAGAGGATGTGGATTAAACTTTCTAAGTTCTTCCAAAGGTGTTGGTTACTGTGCTCTCTATGGCAGGTAAAGAAAAGACACTCTCAACCCTCTGTAATGTGTAAATTGCTTTTAGTCACTCTCCCCAGGAAAGCAAGACAGTGTCAGCTTGAAAGTTGTTAGGCTGCCAATCCTGTTGTCAGGCAACTGGGACATTTGAATTCAGATGTACTGAAATTCCATTTGGGGGTTTTCAGCCACAAATCCCTAACATATAGAGAGACTTCTGGCTAAAAAAAAAACAAGTGAGTAAGCTTCACACATCAAATCTCTTTTCAAATATATTATAAACAGTTCTGCACACAGAATCCTGGAAACAAGTTACAAATTGAGGTATTGAACAAGGCTGGGGATGGATGAAGAACAACAGTCATTCAGTGTCATAGCAGAGTCATTCTTTTTTTTGCATTCATCCAACCAATATTATTTACAAGGTAGTAGGTATGTTATGTGCTTAAGAAGTTAGGTTGGAGTCAAAAGGCTTGGCTCAAATTCTTGTTTGGTTACTCACTATGGCAGTCAGTTTAGTGTGTCAACTTGGCTAGACCCACTGTGATTGAATCTATTCTGACCCACAGTCACCTATAGTCCCACCAGAGTGGAACTGTCCCATAGGATTTCCAAGACTAATTTTTATGGAAGCAGACTGACTCATCTTTTTCTAGTGGAGTGGCTAGTGGGTTCAAATCTCCAGTCTTTTTGGTTTGCAGCTGAATGCTTTATCTGCATTGCCACAAGGCCTCCTTGGGCTAGATTATGTTGTTGTAAGGAGCTCTGGTAGCATAGTGCCTAAGGCACTTGACTGCTAACCAGAAGGCTGGTGTTTCAAACCCGCTAGCCACTCCTTGGATGGAAAGTTGGGCTGTGATACAGCCTCGGAAACCCAAAGAGGGGTCGCTATGAGTCGTGGCCTACTTGATGGCACATAGCAACAACATGTTGTTGTTATGTGCCATCGAGTCATTGCCAACTCATAGCGACTTCACATACAACAGAATGAGACACCTCCTGCTCCTTTGCCAGCCTCACCATCCTTACTATACGAAAGCCCATTGCTGCAGCCACCATGTCAATCCATCTTGTTGACGGCCTTCCCCTCTTTTGTTGACTTTCCACTTTACCAAGCATGACATCCTTCTTCAGAAAATGGTCCCTTCTGACAACATGACCAAAGTAGTTGAGACAAAGTCCAGCCATTCTCACTTCCAAGGAGCATTTTGGCTGCACTTCTTCCAGAGCTAGACTATAGTATCTAGTTATTCATTCAAACATGAATTTAATGTTTCTGTGAAAGTATTTTGCAGATGTGGTTAATATCTGCAACTGACTTTAATTGAAGGAGATCCTTGATAATGTAGTTGGGCATCATCCAAACAGTTGAAAGACCTTAAGAAAAAAACTGAGGCTTCTCTGAGGAAGCAGAAATTCTGCCTTGAGACGAAGTGTCTGCTGCCATCTGAGAGTTTCCAGCCTTCTGGTCTGCCCTACTGATTTCAGACTTGTCCAGACAGACCTCATAGTCACATAAGCCAAGTCCTTGAAATCTCTCTCTCTCTTATACTTTCTACTTTATTCGTTCATAAGCAGGTATATCAATTCTTTGAAACAAATATCTATCTCTGGCTCCATTTCTCTGGAAATTCCTGACTACTAACCCTGTTAACTGTATTACTGTCTACTTCATCCTCTCTGTGCCTCATTTTCTTCCTCTATAAAATAATAATAGCAATATTACCCATCTCAAAAGGCTGTTAGTTAATAACATATACTATTATATTTTTAATCAAATTTATTAATAATTACTAATATAAAAATATAATAATAATAAAAATATGGTCCTTAGACTTCTTCTAGGAAGAAATAGAAATTAAAAAAATTATGGAAGGTGGGATTATAATGTTAATAATACTACTAATGAAGATAACCCAAAAGCTAGTAGTTGTGTCAATTCTGACACATGGTGACCCCAATATACATGATTTGAACTGTGGTCTATAGTGTTTTCAGTAGCTATTATCTTACAGAAGTAGATCACCAGGGCTTTCTTCTGTGGTACCTCTAGGTGGATTTAAACTGCCAACCTTTTGATTTGTAGCCAAGTACAAACCGTTTCTTCTACTAACAAGGATAGCTAATATGCCTAAGACATTTGACTGCAAACCAGAAGGCTGGAGGTTCAAACCCACCAGCCACTCCTCGGAAGGAAGATTGGGCAATCTAGTTTCGTAGTGATACCTCCCTGGAAACCCAAGGAAGGGTCACTATGAATCGGGTCTGACTTGATGGCAGTGAGTTTTGTTTACTGTGTAGTAGGCATGTACAGACAAATTCATTTTTTTCATTCATCCTTTATTCATTTGTTACCACACTTAACAAACATTTTTCGGATCTCTATTATGTATTAGACACAGTTTTTGATGTTAAGGATACAATAGAAAATAATAAAGATGTAACCTTTCCGAGTTTGGAATACATATTCTAGTAGGGAAGACAAAAAATACATGAGTTTAGAAAACATAGTGTGTAACATAAGGATAAGTTTCATGAAGAAGGATAACATGACAAGAATGGTCAGGGAGGGTCTGTTGACACTTAACTGCGACCTGAATTATGAGGAACAATAATTTTGTAAATATCTTTGGGATGATGATTTTGGGTAAAAAAATAGGAAGTGTGAAAGCCCTTAGGTTAAAAAAAAATTGATACATTGGAGAAAAAGAAAGGCCATTGTGGTTGTATAAGAGTAAACAATGGGACAAGTGCTAAGGAAATGAAGTTGGAAAGGGAAGTAGAGCTCAGATATTCCAGGATTTTGTAGGACCTGATGAGGATTTTGATTTTATTCTACATGTATGGAAATATATTTGTGCATTTTGAGTAGCGAATGCAGATGTTTATTATAGATGCTGAGTAAGCATGGACTGCAGTGGTGTTGGGGAGTGAGAGAAGAGGAGAAACAGAGAGACTATTGGCATAGAATGCGGGAGGGATGATGATAGCTTTCATTCCGGCAATTGCGATGGCAGGATGAGATGTGGCTGAGATTCAGGATGGATTTGAGAGATAGAGCCATTTCACTGGCTGATGGTAAGGTTGTGAGATATGAGAGAAGGGAAAGATGCCATCTCAGTTTCTGGCTTGAAAAAATTAGGTAAATTCTGATGCCATTTATTGAGAAAGAGAAAGAGAAGGGAAGAACGCTTTTGGAGAAATAAAGTAAGAAGAGGTTTTAGAGGGATGAAAACCTATATTATCAAGCAAAGTAACAAATGACTTTGAGAAATGACTAGGGAAAAATCACCTCTAGCTTGGAGGATAAAGTATCCTGTGAAGGGAGGTATTTGAAAGGAGCCTTATAGGATTGAAAGTATTTCCATAGCTAAAGGCATAGAGATTACACATTCTAGCAGAAGAAAATGGTAAACCAAGGCAGAAAGTTAGAATGCCCAGCATGGCAGGTGATTTGGCTTGGCTGATTGGAAGTAGGAGCCAAGGTTCTAAACATAGTCTGGGGCTGTCCTTATCAAGGACCCTAAATACTAATTTTGTCCAAGTTGAGAGTTTAAACTTACCCAAAAAGCATTAGAATAAGTAGAGATTTACCCGCATTGATTGGTCTGTGCTTTCAGAAGATTGTTCTATCAGCTGTGTAATGCCTGGCTTGGAAGGAGGTATAGTGGAAGCTGTGAAAACCAACAGCTAACGTATGGAAAACACTTAAAACAGTATCTGATACAGAGTAAGAGTAATTTATTATTGTCTGGTGAGGAAAGAGAACTACTTCTTTTCTGTTGAATTTGAAGACAAGGTGTTGTAGTCTTGGTGCTATTGGAAGCCATCTTCCTACCACATGGAACCTGAGAAAAAACCACATGAAGGAAAACAGAACTGAAAGATGGGCAAACGGGGACTCTTGGTAATATCTCTTGATTCTCTTAAGTCAGTTTAAATTAATTTATCAGTCATTTGTAAGGACAGATTCATAATCAACAAAACTTACAACATTTCCTCTCAGTCTGACTAATTTCCTTGCTTCTCTGGTTTCAAGTGGTTCATGACTATTTAACTGTGATTAATACCTCACCATTCCTGAAAGCACAAAGTGAACTGACTTTTTTTTGCCTTCGGATAATGTTGTTGCTACCTGAACGCCCATTTTCTCTCTGACTCTGGTGTATTGAGCAGGGAAGACCTTAAAGCTTCATTATGTCCTCATCCTCAGAACCCAGAGCAAGGCCACCCCCTCAAGTCTTTTGTCCTAAGTCCCACCTTTATCCTTTTCTGTTTTGTTGCTTTTCATGCTGAAGAAACATGCCTCCTCCTATGCTATGTTTTCATCTCCTCACTCCAATGTCAAATGCTGTTTCAGAATGGAGAGGAAGAGAAGATAGAGAAAGAGGAAACAGATGTATGCCAACCAAATCTCACAGAGCCTTGCCCTCTACAAACAAAGAATCATGGTCTCTTTACTCGTTAGTCCTTCCTATAACTCAGCTCTCTACCCACTTAGCCTTGGAATCAGTCCACTGAATCCAGGGAGAGACTCAGCAGGGGCTATTTATCTTGGCTTTAATTATTAATATTTTCTTTCACAATTGCATCATTCCATTCCTAACACAAGACTTGAAACCAGAAGTAGGTGTCCAACAACAGCTTCTGCACTGACTTGCTCGTCCTCTGAAATAGAAAGCAAGAAAGTGGAGCTAAATGAACATATAGAAACATTTTGTGTTGTAAAATAGAGGATCTCAGTTCAGGAAGAGGCGAAGTTGTCTTCTAAGAGTGAGAAGGAGGTAGAGAAATGAAGAAATGGGGGAGGATTTCAACCAGAGATCAGTGAGCAGAGTGCAGCAACAGGACCACCCTTCCTGTGGCTGGTGCCACTTTCTACAAGCTGGCCCTGCTGATGTCACCAGGATCTTGTCAGTCCACTATTCTTTCATTCTCCACACCAAGCCATGCTAGACTTTCTTGGGTCCATCAAGTTCTTTTTCAGTTTTAGGCCTTCACAGATGCTCTTCTCGTGCTTAACAAACTCCTATCTCAGGTTCTGGCTTACTATGCATTTTTGCACAGGACTTTACTCACCTCAGACTTGATCGTTTCCTCTTATTATTTGTGTATATAACCTTTTGTTTGCACATGTAGTCTCCTAAACTTTCCCATCACAAAACATCACATTTGACAGTTGTTATTTATCTAATTGTCATTCTCCACTGCTAGATTAGGTTACAGAGGACAAGAACAGCATTTACTCTACACTGAACAGTGCTGTAGCCCAGAGCCTAGAAAATGTCCTGGCCATGGAGGGCACTCAATAAATGTTTGCTAAATGAATAAACTTTGCTGTTAATCATAAATTATTCTATAGAGTAAGAAATAACGTTTGTAGCTCCAATGGAATATAATTCAATTGTTGTTGTTAGCTGCTGTGGGGTTGGCTCCTGGCTTATGGTGAGCCTGTGCACAATGACAAGAAACTCTGTCTTATCCTGTGCCATTGCTGTGATCAGTCAGAGATTGGACTGTTATGATCCATAGGGTTTTTGTTGGCTGATATTTGGAAGTAGATCACCAGACCTTTCTTCCTAAAAATGGAATTATGTGTGTATGTTGTGTGCTGTTGAGTCAGTTCTGACTCACAGAAACCCTGTAGGGCAAAGTAGAACTGTTCTGTATGGTCTTTTAGGCTATAATATTTATGAGAGCCGGTCTCCAGATTTTTCTTCTGCAAAGTAGCTTGTTGTTGTCATTGTGTTTGCCATCGAGTCAGATCTGACATATGTGACCCCCTCCTTGGGTTTCCAAGGTGGTATCACTATGGAAGTAGATTGCCCAACCTTCCTTCCGAGGAGTGGCTGGTGGGTTTGAACTGCCACCTTTCTGGTTAGCAGTCAAATGCCTTAGGCAGTAGCTGTTGTTGTTGTTGTGTGCCATGGAGTCAGCCCTGACTCATAGCAACCCCTCCTTGGGTTTCCGAGGCAGTATCACTATGGAAGTAGGATTGCCCAACCTTCCTTCTGAGGAGTGGCTGGTGGGTTTGAACTGCCAGCCTTCTGGTTAGCAGTCAAGTGACTTTAGGCAGTAGCTAGTGAGTTCTAATTACTGATGTCTCAGTTAGCAGCTGAGTGCTTATGCATTGTGCCACCAGAGTGCCTTAAGAATACAATTACATGTCCTTAATCTGTGGCCTTCCTTCTACTGTGTCAAACAATGCTAAATGAGGAGATTCAGTCCATTTATTTTTATGGTCAAAATATTTGGGCAAGATCAATCAGAGTAGAGTCGTCCATAGGGAACACAGATTCTTAACTTGTGAAATAGAAAATTGGGATAGTAATGCACTTAATTAAAATATAATATTTTTCTCTAATTAAAAATAAAATGTATTTTTCGTTTTTCCAAAGGGCAACTACATTACCCAGAAAATTACTTCTACTCCCACCTTCACATCAGGTTCAGGTGTGTAGAGAGAGCCTGACACTGATCTGTTGAGCCTGATTAGAACTGGTGACCTGGAGGCAGCTGCTTCTGCAACTCAGGCCTTGCCCCCTGAACTGTCTACCCTATAGCTAGCACATTCACTTCCTATTATGGTAGACATTTTGTGCTCTCTATCTATGAGCTCTGAGGCTTTACCGGGAAGAGGAGAGGGGCAGAACCAGATGGCTGTGTGAGTAGAAGGGACATGGATTTAGGGGACAGAGAGGCATTCTATAAATGGAAGAGAGGTCCTTTACTGTGGCAAGTCGAACTGCATAAAAATGATAGGTGTGTGCACGGTAGCTCTCTTTCTAGTCTCCTTCTGACACTTGGGAATTTATTTCATCATAGTTACTCATCTGCCTTAGCCAAGAAATTACAAATGAAGCAGAGAGAAAATGGTGAGTGAGTAAATGAGAGAGTTTCTGAGTTTGACAAGCAGAGGGAAAGTTAAAACAACGATGTCTGGTGCTTGTATAACAGTTTTCAAATTTGACGTTTGAGGTTTATGGTGCTTTAGTTAATGAGGTGTTTGAATAGAGAAACAATAGCGTTCAAGTTAAGTTCAACGAAAGATTCAAAATATCTTTATACCTTTTTTGTTTTTATCTTGTCTTTCAGGGACAGATTAAAAGAAATCTGTTCTCAGTGGCAGTGTCTATGACAACAAACTCATGTAATTTTCTTACTTTTATGCAAATGACAGACAAATCTGAGGAACTTTTGATATCTTTTCTACATACATAATTAAGCAACTAGAGGTTGCCTCCCACTCCTGAAATGATTTGAACCCATACCAAGTCATCCTGGGACTTAAGGGCAAGACTGTGGGTGGGAACTGGACACAGTCAATCAACCAGACACCCAGGTATTAAGACTAAGGAAGAATCATGTTCCACCCCCGCCCCTGTGGTCTCCAGTCTATGGTGACTCATTCCCTCAGGTGTTAAGTTGTAGTTAAGAATTTATCCTAACATTGCCCCCTTTTAGTTTTAAACTGCATGTGGACATTTTTACAGCACATACAGGCATATCTGTAGGAATATCACCTACCAGACCCATGTATATGGTCATGGGGATATTCCCATTAACCTATGCATACATGATCTTCTTGTCTGTCTACCTATGTATCCACCCATAGATGAGTGTTTACTATTACTAATAATACAGTATTGTATGCAACAGTATTTACCTTTATTGTCTATACCTCTCATGCACCTCTCTATATCTTTCTTTTCCTTAGCAATACTATGCTAGTCATGCACAAGATATAGATTCCAAGAATAAATTCTAAGACAGGCAAGAGAGGGTGAGATGCTTGTTCCACAAATGATTTTTAATATCCATCATAGACAGGGCATGGCCTGAGACATTGGAAGGGAAGCAAAAGCCCTTAAAAGTCAATTCTTGAGCTCCTTGCAGGTTTATACAGACAGCACAGACACCTGTGTGACTGTAACTCAAGTCAGGGTCCTGCCCTTATTGATGGTCTTAAAGTTAATTTCAGTCTACCAATACCAAAACTTAGCAGAAGAATCTCAGGGGAAACCAAATTAAGGCAAAAACCGATCAGTGAATCTTTGTCTTTTCCGCTTCAAGGCACAAGAGGTCAACTATTCCATCCCCCTCAAGCCAAAGTGCTTTCAGTGACACTCTGGTTCTCATGCTGTAATTGTCTAGGTGACTTATTCTCCCTAACATTCTTGACTAATCAAGATGTTTTGGACTCCTGGTGTTTTTATTTTGAATCATCGGTTAAAAATATCCTAGTAAGGATATTTTCCAGCACTTACTTCCATTAGTCTGTGTAGTCTCTGCCTCTATAGTGCCTGCAGAAATGAATTCTAAACCTGACTGTTCATTAGAATAGAATGAGTAGCTTCGTGACACTACAGATGTGTATGCCCAGCCCAAGTCTAACTGGTTGGAATATTTAAGAGTGAAGCCCAAGTGTATGTATTTTGTAAAAGATGCTCAGATCATTCTTATTTGTAGCCACTATATTACAGTCTCTTGTGCCATATTTTCAAAAAAAAGAAATGAAGGGTAGAAATTTTTTTTCATGTTGGTTAGAATGCCCCATATTGGAATAGTAGATTCACCACAGTTCAGTTGCTATGTGACTTTAGGCCATTTACTTATAGCCTTATCTATAAAATACACTTATTACTACTTAATGGAAAAGGTTGCTGTGGAGATCACTGGTTAAACATGAATGCTAAGTGCTTAGCACAAATCAGAGTATGGCATGTAATAAAAATTAACTACTATTATCAAAAGTACTTGAATACTCATGGTCATGTTATATACATATGCACTGCATATTCTTGATTATATTGAATGCCAACCTATGTTGTGGTTAGCTCTCATCAAGACAGCTCCAAATCATGGAGACTCCATGTACAATGGAATGAAATGTTTCCTGGTACTATGCCATCTTCACAACCATTGTTGTAATTGAGTCCATTATTGCATCTGCTGAGTATCTCAGTGCCTTCTAACTTAGGGGCTCATCGTCAAGCACTATATTAGACAATATTCTTTTGTGATCCATAGAGTTTTCATTGGCTAACTTTTGAAATAGATCACCAGGCCTTTCTTTCTAGTCTATCTTACTATGGAAGCGCCACTGAAACCTGTCCACCATAGGCGACCATGCTGGTATTTGAAATAGTGGTGGCATGACTTCCAGAATCACAGCAACACATAAGCTACCATAGTATGACAGACTGACAGATAGGTGGTGAAACCACCTGTAAGAGTAGAATATTTAGAATTTTCTATAAATAATTCTTAAGAGGGAGCTCTGGTAACAACAAATAACAATGCTTAAGAAGAGGGACTTCATACTTTCTCATCTTTTTTTTTATTTTATTGTCATTTAGAACATAGTGACTGTCCAGTAAAACAACTAGATTGATCTATTTAAAATTTCCACACAAGTGCCTAAGGAATTTGACTGCTAACCAGAAGTGTGGTGGTTCACACTCACCAGCCACTCCTTGGAAGGAAGACTGGGCAATCTACTTTTGCAGAGATACTGTCTTGGAAACCCAAGGAGGTATCACTGTAAGTTGTAATTGACTTGACAGCAGTGAGTTTGGTTTACTTTTTGGATACTGATATTCCAGACTTCATGAATAGGGTCATTATAGGGTCATTATGAGTCAAAATCAAGTTGATATCAATGGGTTGGTTTTGTTTTATATGAGTACATATTGGGCAACAATGAAACTTGAAAGAAATATCTCAGGAGGTTATGTCATATACTTCAAGCGTGACTTTCTATGGATGTGTGGGTACATATCCAGAGTGCCCACTCAGCATGTCTGATTCTGCAAGGTAGAAACCTTGACTAACAGCAATCAGCTTGAAAAGTAAGGAGTCTAAATGCTATGATATTAGAGAAGTAATGAAGAGACAAACACTTAGAGAGCATTAGTTTCAGTACAAGGTCACTGTTCATTAATACTGGTACAGATAGCTTATTAACCACCCAGAAAATTCACTTCAACATTTCAAGCTACATAATACTCAAAATCATTATCTGAATATATATTAGGAGACCCAGCCTTGCTGCACAGAGAGAGTGTTGTAAACCACAGGTTTCATTGATTCTGAAAGTGGAGATTATCCCATGTATGACCTATCCACTGTCATTCCCCCCACCACCAATTCAGAATACTTATTTTTCCATCCTATTTTTGAAAGAAAAGCTTTTAAGAGGTACTTAGCACTCTGAAGACCAGTATTATACACCAGAGGAAAATGTTGGAGGATGAAGAAGAATTTCATCCAACATAGTAGACCTTTCATCTGGGTAACTCCTGACTAGTGATGGTGTGGATTGGCAGTCTCTCCAGATCTGGTCCTTTTATTATCTTTTAATCACCTGCAGAATTGACACTAGAGTCCCACGTTTGATTCCTGTCCAGTGCACCTCATACATAGCCACCACCCATCAGTCAGTCGAGTTTTGCATGTTACTATGATGCTGAACAAGTTTCAGCTTCCACACAAAGACAGACTAAGAAGAAAGGCCTGTGGATGTTCTTCTGGAAATCAGCCAGTGGAACCCTATGGATCACAACAGTCCAACCTGCAACTATCATGGAGGTGCACAGGGACAAAGTAGCATTATGTTCTGTTGTGCATAAGGTCGCCATGATTTGGGAGTGATTCAATGGCGACTAACAACAGCAGAACCCTCTGTGCACCTCCTTGCTCACTGTAGCACTATATCAAATGAATGAAAGAAGTCAATCATTGCAGTTTTTTTTTTTTTTTAGATATTTGAATCTCATGCCAGGTTTTTTTATCTACTGGGTTAGCATGTGGTGGGATTGGGAAGAAATTTGCTCATTACAATTCAAATGTGAAATATAGAAAAAGCAACTGTCTTATAACCTTACATTGGAGTCCCCTTCCTAGTGATGGTTGCAAAACCTTCAATGTGCCAGTTACATGTAGTTCCATATCTTCTGGCCTAAAATAGTGTTTTTGTTTCAGCAAACACTTAACTTGCTGCCGTTGAGTCTATTTCAATTCCTAGCAACCAATAGGTCAGAGCAGAACTGCCCTATATGAATTCCAAGGCTATAATCTTTATGGCAGACTGCCACATATTTCTCCTACAGAGTGGCTGGTGGGTTAACTACCAACTTTTTGGTTAGCAGCCAAGCACTTCACCACTGCACCACTAGGACTCCTTTGGTAAACAGTCCATGCAAAATTCAAACTTTCTATCTGTTTGTTCCATTATGTTGTTGTTGTTATGTGCCGTCGAGTCAGACCCGACACATAGCGACCCCTCCTTGGGTTTCCAAGGCAGTATCACTATGGAAGTAGATTGCCCCATCTTGCTTCCGAGGAGTGGCTGGTGGGTTTGAACCACCAGCCTTCTGGTTAGCAGTCAAGTGCCTTTAGCCAATATGCTACCAGAGCTCCTTTGTTCCATTATAGAGGACTCTAATCTCAGCACTCCATATGGGTACAAGCTGATGCCTGTCTGTCCACATGGGGGCTGTGGACAGGCAACTTTGTCTTTCTAGCTACCCTCTGTCTAGGATTCCATTTGCATTTGCTGAGATGTCTCATTCCCTGTGATTTCTGAACAAGATTTCTGAACCACTCTTGCGTGGTTGGTCCTACCTTAGGCTTCAAGTGCTGTGCTGACAACCACTGTTCAGAACAGCACCATCATTTCTGGGCATGAGTTTTCTTACTTGCAGGCCTCTACCATGACCCAGGCTTCTACTAGTCTGCAACTTCTCTCAGCACTTGCGTTCCACTGATTGGAGCACCTGGGAACTTTTGGATCCCTGGTCTTTTGGAAATCAGTGGTGCTGTACCTTCCATCCACTGAGTCAGCTTCCATAGGCTACTCTATACTTCAAACTCACTTGAGATTGACATCATGTCCAATTCAGGGCTTCTCTAAGGGCTTTCAAATTTCCAGAGCTGACTTTTATGCACAGAGAAGTGAGGAGTGATATTTTTAAGGTGTGTTTCTACTACACCCCTCCTCAGAGTTTGACTTTGGGGTTAAAGGTTGTATAAATTTAAGATATTCCCAATTCTCTTCTCCCATTCAGTCTCCTTCTCTCCCCTCTTCTTTTTTTTTTTTTCCATTTTACTTCTCCTTTCTTCTCCCCCTCTTTCTTTCTATTATGGATTGACCTGTAGCACCCCCAGAAGAAATGTTGAATTCCTAATCCCTGTACCTGTGAGTACAACCCAGTTTGGAAATGATATACTTGGAGATGCTATCACTTAGGTTAACACAAGATCACTCTGGAGTCTAGTGAATCCTAATCTTGTATGACTGGTGTCCTTGTAAAAGAGAGGAATTTCATCCAACACACAGTGACAGGGAGACTGAAGAAGGACACCATCTGATGTTGCAGCTGCAAGCCAAGGGACACTTAGAGGTACAAGCAGTTGGGAGAGTGTCATGGAACATATTCTCCATCAAAGCCTCAGAAAGAATCAACATGACTGACACCTTGATCTCAGAGTCCCTGCTTCCAGAACTATGAGACAATACATTTCTGTTCTTATAAGCCACCCAATTTGTGGCATTTTGTTATGGCAGCCCTTAAAAACTAAGACAACCACACTCTCTCTCTTCAGCTCTTTCCCTTAACTCGTGATGCAATCTACTACCTTTCAATCTTATGAGTACTGCTCATATATTCCATTTTCCTTCTTCTCTCAGAGGTCCTCATCCACCCCCTCCCTGGCTGCAGGTATAGTGAAAGGGTTGCAGGGAAAGAATCTGGATTACCAAGGAAAGAAAGTGTTCTGGGAAGCACTTCCAAATATTCCTTTTTATCCTGCCTGGATGGAGTGGATGTCAGTTCTCTGTGGATGATGGTCTTTGATGGTGTTAAGTGGAATTAAAAGTTTCTATCATTTCCTTGCACTGACATGAAAGGGAGACCTGTAAGAGGTAATAACTCTATTAGTCTTGGAGCCTACTCAGTCTTGGACTTGGGTGGGATTAGAAGCAGCAGACTCTGGGCAATACAAGTCTCATAAGCTTTTAGTGGATGAGGGAAAAGAGATCAAGAAACTGAGCTGATATCACATTTTTCCAGGAAGCCCTTGACATCTAATGAAACCCCAGCATGAGAATAGAGTATGAAAACAGAAAAGAGAGCATTGGGCTGAGACAAAGAGGAGGCAGAAATGAATAGAACTGATTGCAGAGATTTAGGAAAAGAATTTGGTTTGTCAGAGCCTCACAGTAAATTGATGATGAAGTTGATTGTACCATCACTGAGCAATCAAATTCTGTACAATTCATCTATTCTTTCACTTGTCATTCTACAAAGGCAGTACTGCCTAGTGGTACTAGGACATGGACTCTGGAGCCAGGCTCACCTGATTTGAATCCTGGTTCTGACAGTTTCATTGGGTTATCTTGGACACTTTATTTAATCTCTCTTTTTGCTTTAGCTTTCCCCTTTGTACAATGAAGTTGATAACAATAGTTTCCTATTTCTACTAGGGTTTGTGATGATTAAATGACTATTATATGTACTATATGAATACTACTCAGAAGGAAGATGGTGCAATCTACTTCTGTAGTGATACCACCTCAGAAACCCAAGGAGGGGTCGCTATGAGTTGGGTCTGATTTGATGGCACATAACAACAACAACATATGAATACTATGGAAGGAAGATTGGGCAATCTACTTCCATAGAGATACAGCCTTGGAAACCCAAGGAGGGTTTGCTATGAGTCAGATCTGACTCCATGGTAGTGAGTTTTTTTTTTTTTTTCTCATTCATATGAATATTATATATATTATATATATAAAGATAAGACATATAATAAGTACTATATAAGTGTTAACTACAATTGCTATAAAAAATGTATGTTATGCTAGGTGATACGGAATAAAAACAAACACAAAAAAAATAACCAAGCCAAACTCACTGCCGTTTAGTCAATGTAACTCATAGTGACCCCTCTTGGGTTTCTGAGGCTGTATCTCTACAGAAGTAGATTGCCCAGTCTTCCTTCTGAGGAGTGGCTGGTGAGTTTGAACCACCAGCTTTCTGGTTTGCAGTCAAATGCCTTAGGCACTATAACAACAGAGCTACCATAGAAACAAAGGTAACTAAGATATATATATTCTTCCCTCAGGAAACTCACAACCCATAAAGGGAAATGAACAACCGTTTAAACACAGTTACTTTATGTCATATTGAGCACTATGCAGAGAATCTTGTGGGGATTACATAAAATGACATCTAATTGGGCATCAGAGAGGGCCTTTGGGAAAAGTGGTGCCTAATATGAGTATCAAATGATAAGGAGAAATCAATGAGGTCAGTGCTTCTCAGATTTTAGCATGCATCAGAATTACCTGGAGAACCTGTAAAACACAGATTCTTGGGCATCATTCTAAAAGTTCTTATTTGTATGCCTGGGCCGGGGCCTGTGCATCATGTGCATTTCTAATAAGGTGATATGGCCATGAATTCATTTGAGTAGCAAAGACCTAGGTGAAGAAGAGTAATGGAGAGGTGGCATTTTGTGCAGGGAACATATGCAAGAAACTGTAAGTGGCTCAATATGCAGAGTGAGCAAAGGATAAGAAGTGTTCAAACCACATCAAGGATTTTAGGGCATAGAGTGACTTGTTGTTGTTGTTGTTGTTTGCCATCGAGTCGGCCCCAACTCACAGCGACCCCTCCTTGGGTTTCTGAAGCAGTATCACTACGGAAGTAGGATTGCTCAACCTTCCTTCCGAGGAGTGGCTGGTGGGTTTGAACCGCCAGCCTTCTGGTGAGCAGTCAAGTGCCTTAGGCACTATGCTACCAGAGCTCCCTACCATACCAAAAACCAAACCCACTTCCACTGAATTGATTATGACTCATAGTGACCAGTATTGGGTCTCCAAGGTGACAAATCTTTACAGAAGTAGACTGCCCAGCCTTATTGCTGTAGAGTGTCTGATGGGTTTGAACTACTAACCTTCTGGTTAGCGGTCAGATGTCTTAGGCACTGTGCTACCAGAGCTCCTTTACTCTACCATTGGGGCTTGGATTTGATGCTGGAGCCACTAAAGCAACACTGGAGGAGTTTAAGGGAGGGGATGACAGGATTCTATTTTCATTCTAGAAATATCCTATGATTTTGGCTTCAGTAATTGAAATGGGGTGAGAGTGGTGGTAGACAAAAAAGAGTTGATAAGTTCAGTTTTGGGATTTGTTGATTTTTTTGGAAATGATTAATAAGCTTGGCTGCTAATTAAAAGGTTTGGAATTTGAGTCTACCCAGAGATTCCTTGGGAGAATATCAGGCAAACTATTTCTGAAAAGTAAGCCATTGAAAACCCTGTGGAGTACAGTTATACACGGACACACATGGCATTGCCATGAGTCAGAATCAATTTGACAGCAACTGTTTTTTTTCAGAGGGACATTGAAGAAGAGCTGTGATAGAGTGTTCCATTGTTTGGCTTGATACTGGTGTGTTTAATGCTCAACTAAGAACAGACATTATAATCCTTACTTCGTAGATGAGCAAATGAACTTCTCAGAGAAAAAGTAGCTTACTCAAGGTCAATAGAAGATCTAGCTGACTCCAAACTCAAGGACTCAAAATGGTTTCAGCCACCTTCTCACAGATCCAAGGCCCCAAATACCCAGGGAATACTGCTCTTCACTTGAAACACATGTTCACCTCTTTGGTTTGCTTCCTCACGGGCTTAGAACCTCTACACATCATGCCTTTGACATAAACTGACATAGTTTTAGAGTTTGATGTTACATTCTCTCATCTCTCTCCTTCTACATTCTCACACTATCTTTCCCATTTCTTCTCCTCATTCTTCTTGTTTTCATCCTCCTCCTCCTTCTTCCTCTTCTTCTTCTTCTTTAGTTTCTAATAAAGTAGGTTCAAAATAGCCCAAGATTTCTATTTATCAGTCACACATTAGGATATATATTCATCATTCACTACTTATTTACATACCAGTAGCTGCCCAGTTGATTTCGACTCATGGAGACTCCATATGTGTTAGAGTAGAACTGGTCTGTATAGGGTTTTTAATGGCTTACATTTTTAGAAGTAGATCACTAGGACTTTCATCTGAGACATCTCTGGATGGACTTGAACTATCAACCTATTGGTTAGCAATCAAGAGTTTTAACCATTTATACCAACAAGGAGTTTCACTATTCACTGCAATCTTAAATGTATTCTAAATGACAAAAAAAAAAAAAAAAACTGATGTTAGGACTCACCAAAATCTTAAAGAAGAACTCTATTTAAGTGTTTATAATTTGATAAGGTGGGCGGGGGACAGCCCCTAGGCGGAAGAGAGCAGTGGCAGACAGGGCCAGCAGGAACAGGTAGGTGGTAACCAAGGAAATTAGCAGAGTGGTAGGAACAGCTAAGGGAGACCAACTTGCCTATCAGTTTGTGGTACTGTGGTGACTTGTGTGTTGCTTTGAGGCTGGAGGCTATGCCAGCACGGGTGCTCATGGTGGACCAGTTTCAGTGGAGCTTCCAGACAGACAAACTTGGAAGAAGGAAGAGGCCATCCACTTCTCAAAGAATTGTCCAGGGAAAACCTTATGAATAGTAGTGAAACAGTGACATATTACTGGAAAATTTTATAAATTGCCCTGAAACACTGTTCAATACAGTGCCTGAAGATGAGGTGCTCAGGTCAAAAGGCACTCAAAATATGACTGGAAAAGAGCTGCCTCATCAGACTTGAGCCTACCTTAATGATATGGATAAAGTAGAGCTTTTGGGGCTTCCATTTGCTGAAGTGGCATGACTCAATATGAGAAGAAACAACTGCAAACATCTATTGATAAATGGAATATAGAATGTACAAAGTATGAATCTAGGAAAATTAGAAGTTGTCAAAAATGAAATGGAACACATAAAGATTGATATCCTAGGCATTAGTGAGCTGAAATGGACCAGTTTTGGCCATTTTAAATCAGATAACCATATGATCTACTATGCCAGAAATGACAAATTGAAGAAGAATGGCATAGTATTCATCGTCACAAAGAATGTTTCAAGATCTATCCTGAAGTACAATGTTGTCAGTGATAGAGTAATATCCATATGCATGCAAGGAAAGCCAGTTAATACTACTATTATTCAAATTTATGCACCAACCACCAAAGCCAAAGATGAGGAAATTGAAGATTTTTACCAATTTCTGAAGTCTGAAATTGACCAAACATGCATTCAAGATGTGCTGATTATCATTGGTGACTGGAATGCAAAAGGTAGAAACAAAGAAGAATCACTGATAATTGGAAAATTTGGCCTTGGAGATAAAAATAATGCTGGAGATCACATGATAGAATTTTGCAAGACTAATGACTTATTCATTGCAAATTCCTTTTTTCAACAACACCAATGGTGGCTATACACGTGTACTTCTCCTTATGGAGTACACAGGAATCAGATTGACTACATCTGTGGAAAGAGGCGCTAGAGAAGCCCAATATCTTCAGTCAAAACAAGACCAGAAGCTGATTGTGGAACTGACCATCAAATGCTTATTTGCAACTTCAAGTTGAAGTTGAAGACAATTAAACAAGTCCATGAGAGCAAAAATATGATCTTGATTCTATCTCTCCTTAATTTAGAGACCGTTTAAAGAAGAGATTTGATTCACTGAACACCAATGACCAAAAACCAGAGGAATTGTGGGATGACATCAAGAACATCACCCATGAAGAAAGCAAAGTCATTAAAAAAACAGAAAAGGAAGAAAAGACCAAAATGGATTTCAGAAGAGACTCTGAAACTTGCCCTTGAATGGAGAGTAGCTAAAGCAAATGGAAGAAATGACAAGGTAAAAGAGCTAAACAGAAGATTTCAAAGAGCAGCTTGAGCAGACAAAGTCAACTATTATAAGGAAATGTTCAAAGACATGGAGTTGGAAAGCCAAAAGGGAAGAACACACTTGGCATTTCTCAAGCTGAAAGAACTCAAGAGAAAATGTTGAGATATTAAAAGAGTCTATGGTCAATATATTGAATGATTCTGGAAACAGCAAAAGAAGATGTAAGGAATACACAGAGTCACCACACCAAAAATAATAGGTTGATGTTCATTAATTTCAGGGGGTGGCATATGATCAAGAACTAATGGTATTGAAGGAAGAAGTAGAAGCTGCACTGAGGGAAGTGGCAAAAAACAATCCTCCAAGAATTGACAGCATACCCATTGAGATGTTTCAACAAACAGTTGCCACACTAGAGGCACTCATTTGGCTATGCCAAGAGATTTGGAAGGCAACTACCTGGCCAACTGACTGCAAAAGTTCCATATTTGTACCCATTCCAAAGAAAGGTGATCCCACAGAATGTGGAAATTATAGAACAATATCATTAATATCACGCATAAGTAAAACCTTACTGAAGATAATTAAAAAATGGTTGCAGCAGTATATTGTCAGAGAACTTCCAGAAATGCGAGCTGGATTCAGAAGAGGATGTGGAATGAAGAATATCATTGCTGATGTCAGATGGATCTTGGCTCAAAGCAAAGAATACCAGAAAGATGTACTTGTGTTTTATTGACTATGCAAAACCATTTGATTGTGTGGATCATACTAAATTATGGGTAACATTAAGAAGAATGGGAATTCCAGAACACTTAATTGTGCTCAAGAGGAACTTGTACATAGACCAGGAGGATGCCATTCAAACAGAACAAGGGGACACCGCATGTTTAAAATCAAGAAGGGAGTACTCAGGGTTGTATACTTTCACTTTACTTATTCAATTTGTATGCTGAACAAATAATCTGATAAACTGGACTATATGAAGAAGAACATGGCATCAGGATTGGAGGAAGACTCATTAACAACCTGCATTATGCAGACAACACAACTTTGCTTGCTGAAAATGAGGAGGACTTGAAACACTTACAGATGAAGATTGAAGATTACAGTCTGTAGTACGGATTATACCTCAATATAAAGAAAACAAAAATCCTCACAAAAGGACCAATAAGTAGCATCATGATAAATGGAGGAAAGATTGAAGCTGTTAAAGACTTCATATTACTTGGTTCTACAATCAGCACCAATGGAAGCAGCAGTCAGGATATCAGAAGTCATACAGCATTGGGCAAATCTACTGCAAAGGACCTCTTTCAAGTGCTGAGGAACAGAGATTTTTCCTTGAAGATTAAGGTGTGCTTGACACAAGTCATTATATTTTCAACTGCCTCTTACACATGGGAGAGCTGGACAATGAAAAAGGAAGACAGAAGAATAGTTGATGCTTTTGAGTTGTGGTGTTGGAGGAGAATGCTAAGAGTATCATGCACTGCTAAAATGACTAACAGATCTGTCCTGGAAAAAGTACAGCCACACTGCTCCTTGGAAGCGAGAATGGCCAGATTTCATCTCACCTACTTTGGTCATGTTGTAAGAAAGGACCATTCTCTGGAGAAGGATATCATGGTTTGCAGAGTGGAGGGACAACGAAAAAGAGGAAGGCCCACAATGAGATTGATTGACTCAGTGGATGCAACGATGGGGTCAGGTATAGCAAAGATTGTGGGGCTGGCACAAGATTGGGCCGTGTTTTGTTCTGCTGTACATGAGGTCACTATGATTTAGAGATGACTCGATGGCAACTAACAACAACAACAATAACAACAATTTGGCCAGATTTGCTAATTTCTCTTAAAGTTAAATTTCTGTGGACTATTATTGTTTTCAGGAGCTCTGGTAGCATAGTGCCTAAGGCACTTGACTGCTAACCAGGAGGCTGGCAGTTCAAACCCACCAGCCACTCCTCGGAAGGAAGATGGAGCAATCTACTTCCGTAGTGATACTGCCTCGGAAACCCAAGGAGGGGTCGCTATGAGTCGGGTCCGACTCGACAGCACATAACAACAACAGTGTTGTTTTCTGCTCAGGAGATAATATACATATTGCATGGTAAAAATGATATAATATCACCTTTGGATATTTTAAGTTACAGAAGGGAAAAGAGAAATCTAGTGGCTTCTAACTCAAACCCAGTTTCAAGCTAAGTGAAAACATTTTGTGGGACATAAATTCCTAATGGAATTAATTCTTTAGCTATTTTTCTATGTGTATAAATGCACTAGATTGGGAAGATGCTGAGATTTAAACAACAACACACTTACCTCAAGTCTGCATGCAGAAGAGACAACTATAGTAAATGACTTGGTCCATGGATTCCAAAGGAATGCTGAGAGTTACTGGGTGTCTGTTGATGAAACCCAAGCTCATGACCTTCTGAGGATGGAATACAAAATTTTACCAAGAGCTGAGTCTAGTTTTTGGCTAGAGCACTAATTTAGGAGCTCTGTATAAAGAACTGGAAACTTCTTTCGAACAAGAAAATGAAAGGAAAAGAGATTCAGAACAGACTGCTATAATTTGTCTAGGTGAGGAAGCAAGGCAATGAAATGCCTTCTCTGTCGACACAGATGTATGTGGGTGAATGTAAAAGGCAGAAAATGAAAAGAGGTGGAATCTGTGGCTTGAAGTGAGCAAAACCACAAATGGAGATTGTTGGCTTCTTGTTTGAGTTGGAATTGAGTTTTTTTTTTTTTTTTTTTTATAGCAGGTGTACTATGATGCAATTGTAAAGAACCTGGACTGTGTACTGTGTATTCAGAAACACTATCCTAAAAATTCCTCCAAGTACTAGCCTTGTGATCTTGAATATATATATAAACTTTTCTAAACCTGAACTTTCTCAACTTGTCAAATGGAAATAATCTTACATGTACATCAAAGCGCAGTTGTGCACATTAAATGCAATTATGTTTGTCAAGTATTTGTCCAATATCTTGCCCAAGGTACAACCTTAGTAACACAAGCAATTATTATTGTTCTTTTCATTTTGGCCTTCTACTTGAAAAGCCATTCATTACTCCGGGCTCTGGTTCAGCCTGCAGCCCTATTTCATGAACACACCTCTGTACAAAGCCATTGTCTGCTGGTGAGCTCTACTTCGTAAAGACATCTATCTAGAAAATTTTCGTCCTCTGGTGAAAGCAGAGAACAGAGCATTATGGAAATGGTCTAGAGCTGGAAGATGGACAACCTGTGGAGCCAGAAGTCTAACTATGCTAGTCTCCATGGGGCCCTCCTCTCTCCTTCACGACGGGTACTGCTTTCTTTCCTGTCATTCTTCTCTCATCTCTCTCCTTCTACATTCCCACACTATATTCCCCATTTTTTCTTCTTCTCCTCCTTCTTTTCCTCCTCCTCCTCCTTCTTCTTCTTTATCTTCTAACAAAGTAGGCTCTTTTATAATTATTACTATTATTTTATTGTCATTTGGGTAAAAGTTTACAGAGAAAATTTGTTTTCCACTAAAAAATCCATACACAATCCATTTTGTGACATTTACTGTAATCCCCACACTGTAATAGCATTTTTTTTTTTTAATTGTGATTTGGGTGAAGATTTACAGAGCGAATCCACTTTCTGTACAGCAGTTCACATACACTTTGTCTCATGACATTGACCACAATTTATCACAATGCAACAGCTCCCCTCCCACTTTCTCCCTATAGTCACCTCTTCCCAGTGTCCATCCCTCCATGCACTCCTGCCCCCTGAGCTGT
>NW_006921794.1:5105216-5105772 GCF_000298275.1 Orycteropus afer afer
CTTGCCCCTTGTCAGCTCTACTATAAACCTGGGAATTCAGATCATAAACATAAACTTATAGGACCACTGTCTGCCAACCCTATACATGTTCTTGGGTACACTCCCCACTTCATAGAGATACCTACTAGTTGAGCCTGTCCACTCACCTATGTACCAATATACCTATGTTTGCCTTCACTGACCATGGTATCCTATATGTTCAAAAGGGTTCATCTTTGTTGTCTGTACCTCCCATGTACCTCTCTATGTCTTTCTCTTCCTCAATGCCACTATAATGACCACTCACATTTGATACATTGCCCTTCTCTTCACCCAAATCAATACTTATCTCTGTCTAACAGTGTTCCCTATCCTACCCTCCCACCCTTGGTAACCAACAAAGAACATGTCCTTCCATAGATAAACATTTCCTTGACTTTTAAAATAATGGACTAATACAATATTTGTCCTTTTGTGATTGGCTTATTTCACTCAGCATAATCTCCTCCAAGTTCATCCACATTATGCAGTGTTGTGCAGATTCTACATCATTCTTTAGGGTTGCATAGTATTCCAT
>NW_006921794.1:5114361-5124899 GCF_000298275.1 Orycteropus afer afer
TCTGTGTTTTCTTTGGTCTGTCTCTCAATCCTTTGAAGATACCTAAAGATAATTCTTTTGAATTCCTTATCAGAGAGTTCCAATGCTGCTTCTCCTCAGGGATGTGTTCTGAGTCTGTATCCTACTCCCCTGTTTCTACCACTTTATCCTGCTTCTTTTTGGGGACTGTGATGATCTGTTGTCTCTGAAGTATTGTGACATTGTTGTATTTAGATCTCTGTTAACTGTTTGTGAAGAGCAGCCAAGGGTGATTCAGGCTCTTATTGGTGGTTTTTCATAATTGGCCCATTGGTGGAGAAGGAGGTAGTGAGTCTCGCTCAGTAAGTGAAGTCACAGTAGGTGTGGGTGTAGTTGTGTCTTATGGGGACAGTTGCTGTCTCCCACTCAGTTAGACAAAAATTACAATTAAATAATGATAAAAAAACCAAAAGCACATGGACAAAATACACACCATATAATCACACAGGAACAGGAACCAAAAAAAGAAAAAAGGTAAAAGAAGAAGAAAAAACAAGAAAACTTGCAATATCTGGGGATAGGGCACTAAGAGAAAATAGGTAGAGAAGGAAAATAATGAAGAAAAAAAATGAGAAAAATTCAAAAAGTTAAACAAAGAATGGGGTGAACTATGAGAAAAAAGGGAGAAAAAAATTAAATTAATTATTATTATTACTTTTTAACCAGGAACAGGGAAAAGAAAAAAAAATCTGATACCTAGGACATGGAAGGGGAAGACTAAAAATAATAGTAAAAAAGACTAAAGTATTAATAATAATAGTAGTTTTAAAACAGACAAATATAAGCAAACTGAACACCAGGAAAAAGAAAGTATAAAGGAAGAAAAATAAAAATAAAAAAAGAGAGAGAAAAAAAAAAGGATCTTTGGAGCACAGGGCAGGGCACCCAGGCTCCATCTGAACACACAGACTGTGATGGAGTTCCTATGGGCCCAGAAGGTGGGTGGGAGTAGGGGATGGCCACAGCTCCATTCACCAAGTGGGTGTGGGGCATAAGAGTAACAAGAAGAATGTCACACCTTTACAGACCTGCAGGTCCGGAGTGTCCTTGGGACTGCTGTCAAGCAGAACATGTTCTTAAGCCCCTGGAATCTGGGAGAGCACTGTCTCTTTAAATATCCAAAAATGGTCAAGCTGCTTGTCAACATTCAAAATGGTGGCATCCTCTGGACAGGCAAAAGTCCACAGCTCATCCCACCTTTCTCTTTGCCTTCTCCGTTTATTCTACAGCCACCAGAGCAGTCCTCCGTGCCGTCCCTGGGTAACAGGGCTGATTTTTAGGTTAATTCTTAGGCCCTACCAGCACTCAGGAATCTCCAAGCTGTCTGTGCTGTCAGGATTGCTCAGGATCGCTGCCAAACTGCAGCTCCGTCTGTCTCCTTTTTTGGTATTTTCATGCAAATTCTTCTGCTGGTTGGGGTTTAGTCCACTTCTATATCCTTCCCTTTAAGGCTCAAGGGTCTAGGATTAACTTCTGTGTCTGTGTTAATTGGTTTCCCTTTTCTTTGTTGAAGAGGGTCTGTGCAATCTTTCTGCCTAGTCCACCATCTTACCAGAACTCTGAAAGTTGTAATAGGACTTCCTATTTCCTAAATAGAAAGTTCCTATTTCTTCTCTATGCCCTCTATGCCCAACCCTTCCCTGCTTTCTTCCTTCCCACACCTCTTATCTTCCTAATTCTACCTCTGGGAAAATGCTGTCCTCTTGATCTCATATGCTTGATTGTTGCAATGAGTGCATATCCTCCTGATATTACTGTTCACCTAATAGGTCGGTTTGTGATTTGGCACAGAGATACCGATAAATTCAATTTAATACCATTGCCATCAAAAAGAAATAAATATAAAGTGTTTTATATTTTCATATCCTGCATTAACTAGATTATTCCTAAGAGAAGGGAACTTCCATTTTGAGTAGACATTGAACAAAATTCCTGCTTATAATTTTACATATCTGATAAATGGGAGAATTTCACAAAGACCACCTTTTGGATTCCTACATTTTAAACCTTGCTTCTTCTCCATTACCAATACTTTTGGATCCAGGCACTAAAGGCCTATTCATGTGGTGATATGATCTTGTTACTTTCATAGAATGATGATTTTTTGGCATGAAGGGCCATAAGAATCTTCCTAGCAGCCATCTCTATATCAGGATGACTAATAATAACAACTATTCATGAAAGTGATTCCACATTACCTAAATTTTGCTGCTGTTGATAGGTGCCATTGAGTCATCTCTTACTCATAACAACCTTATGCATAGCAGAACAAAACACCGTCCAGTCTTGTGCCAGCCTCATGATCCTTGCTATACCTGAGCCCATCGTTGCAGCCACTGTATCTATCCATCTCATTGAGCACCCTCCTCTTCTTTGTTATCCCTCCACTTTACCAATCATGATATCCTTCTCCCAGAGAATGGTTCCTTCTGACTACATGACCAAAGTAGGTGAGACAATGTCTGGCTATTCTTGTTTCCAAGGAGCATTCTGGCTGCACTTCTTCTAGGACAGATTTGCTAGTCCTTTTAGCAGACCATGGTACTCTTAGCATTCTTCTCCAGCATCACAACTCAAAAGCATCAATTTTTCTTTGGTCTTCCATTGTCCAGCTCTCACATGCATAAGAGGCAATTAAAAATACCATGGCTTGGGTTAGGTACACCTTAGTCTTTAAGGAGACATATTCATTCTTCATCACTTGAAAACAGTCTTTTGCAGCAGTTTTGCCCCATGCAATATGTTGCCTGATGTCTTAACTGCTGCTTCCATTGGTGCTGATTGTAGAACCAAGTAATATGAAATCCTTAACAACTTCAATCTTTTCTCCATCCACTGTGAAACTGTTTATTGGACCAGTTGTGAGGATTTTTGTTTTCTTTATATTGAAGTATAATCCATACTGCAGACTGTAGTCTTTAATCTTCATCAGTAAGTACTTGAAGTCATCCTCACTTTCAGCAAGCAAAGTTGTGTCATCTGCATATCTCAGGTTATTAATGAGTCTTCCTCCAATTCTAATGCCATGTTCTTTTTCATACAACCCAGCTCTCTGGATTATTTGCTCGACATACAAATGGAAAAAGTATGGTGAAAGGATACAACCTTGACACACTCCCTTCTCGATTTTTAACCATGCAGTATCCCCTTGTTTGAACAACAGCCTCCTGATCTATGTACAGGTTCGTCAGGAGTACAATCAAGTGTCTGGAATACCCATTCTTCTCAATGTTAGCCATAATTTGTTATGAGTCACACAATTGAATGCTATTTTATAGTCAACTTTTGCATTCCAGTCACCAGTGATAATCAACACATCTTGATTGCATGTTCAGTCAAGTTCAGACTGCCGAAGTTGGTAGAAATCTTCAATTTCCTCATCTGGCTTTGGTGGTTGGTGCATAAATATAGTCTACTAAATCCAAATTAAATGAATTTTTAACTACACTTACCTATACCTATATCCAAAATTGCTCATGGTTGTTCCAACACCCCTCAATATGAGAGGAACTATGACAGAAGGGACCTTAGAGTGAAAAACAAAAGCAAAAAAACAGCTGATTTAATTCATTGTAGTTAAAATACCTCTAGGAAATTTCTCAAAATTTACTAAAATATGCTACTAGGGTCATCCCAAGGCTTCAGAAAAGCCTATGCAAAATGAGGAGCACTGAAGCTTAACTGTCATTAGCTTTATGGAAAATCTATCTCTGCCTGCCTTCTGTCTGTTTGCCTCTCTCCCTCCTAATGTCCTCTCCCTTCCCCAACTCTTCCTTTCTGCTTGTACCCTGTGGTAGTTAAATTTGTGTGTCAACTTGGCTGGCCTCGTTGAGTGACTGGGTAGCTGAATGTATTTATTCCCCATGGTGAGATTGGTAATTAATTCCATGGTGGAATCTATTGGAGCAGCTAAGTAGCTGCTTTGGGTATGTGGTCTGCTTCCCATATATAAGAAACAGCTTTGGGAATGTCTTTAGCTTTTGGCATGCTTGAACCTTGCATGTAGTTGTGTTGTTGTTCAGCAAACCTGCCATGCTCTGCGCACCTTGGGACTTTCAATGAACTTGAATTAATGGCCTGCTGTGTGGTTTGGTAATATCAGGACTGTGTCTTTTTTACTTGTCAACCTTGGGCTTGTCAGTCTCAGCAGCCAGTAGCTGTCTGAGTGAAGAAAAACCTCTATCTTCAGTGGGCTGGGAGCATGAGGCAGAGCTGAACCCCAAGGTTGAAGGGCTTTCACCCAGCCCCTAGAGCCTGGCACTTTGAATTCAGACTTAATGCCTCCAAAATGTAAGAGAATAAACTCCTGTTTGTTCAAGCATCCCATTTGTGGTATATTCTTGTCAGAGTGGCACTAGGAATCCGGAACATATCCCTTCTACTGCAGAATGATAAAAAGCCTAGTGATTAAGAGTGACTGTCTGGATTTGCATCTCAGCTGCACTACTTATTACCTGTGTCTCTTTGAGTTGCTTAACATCTCTGGACTTCAATTACCTCATTTATTAAATGGGTATAATGATAGAACTGAACTCATAGTCTTATGTAAGAATTAAATAAAATAACAGATGTAGACTATTTCACTGACAGGAAAGGGAGGGACCAGGAGGAGCCTTGGGGACCTCAGGAGCAGCAGGATATCCAGGTTAAAAGGGGGGGGGAAGGCAAGACTAGGCCCCAAGCCCTCTAGAGCCAGGAAAGGGAGGGACCAGAAACATCTGGGGACCACAGAGTGGTAAGTTTCAGGTAGTAATTAGGTAAGAGGAGGGTGCAGACGTTTACAACAGCTAAGGGAGGCAAACTTGTCTGTTAATTTGTCATCCTGTGAGGCTTGTACATTACTGTGAGGCTTGAGGCTATGCCACTGGTGTTTCAGATGCCAGAAGAGTTGCACGTGGTGCACTGGTTCCAACACAGCTTACAGACAAAGACAGACTAAGAAGAAGGAGGAGGACATCCACTTCTCAAATATTGGCCAGGGAAAACCTGAGGAATAGCACAGAAACACAGTCTGATACATTACTGGGCAACTTTATGAATAGCTTGGAAATAGTCTGACACAGTGCAGCAAGACTAGCCCCTTGGGTTGGCAGACACTCAAAGCAGGACTGAGAAAGAGCTGCATCATTAGAGTAGAACCAAACTTAATGATATGGATAAAGTAAGTCTTTCAAGACCTCCATGTGCTGACGTGGCACAACTCAAATTGAGGAGAAACAACTGTAAACATCCATTAATAATCAGAATATGGTATGAATCTAGGAAAATTGGAAGTTGTCAAAAATGAAATGAAATGCATGAAGATTGATATCCTAGATATTAGTGAGCTGAAATGAACTGATTTTGGCTATTTTGAATCAGACAACTATACGATGTACTATGCCAGGAATGACAAATTGAAGAGGAATGGCATGGCATTCATCATCACAAAAGATGTTTCAAGATCTGTCCTGAAGTACAATGCTGTCAGTGGTAGGATAATATCCATACGTCTACAAGGAAGACCAGTTAATACAACTACTAGTCATTTATGCACCAACCACCAAAGGAAAAGATGAGGAAATTGAATATTTTTATCAACCTCTGCAGTCTGAAATTGACCGAACATACAATCAAGATGTGTTGCTTATCACTGGTGATTGGAATGCAAAAGTTGGAAACAAAGAAGAATCACCAGTAGTTGGAAAATTTGGCCTAGGTGACAGAAATAACTCTGAAGATCGCGTGATAGAATTTTGCAAGACCAACAACTTATTCATTACAAATACCTTTTTTCAACAACACAAATGCAGCTATACATGTGGACTTCACCAGATGGAATACACAGGAATAAGATTGACTACATCTGTGGCAAGAGGTGATGGAAAAGCTCATTATCTTCAGCTAAAACCAGGCCAGGAGTTGATTGTGGAATAGAACATCAACTGCTCATATGCAAGTTCAATTTGAAGTTGAAGACAATTAGAACAAGTTCATGAGAGCCAAAATATGATCTTGAATATATCCCTCCTGAATTTAGAGACCATGTAAAGAATTGATTTGATGCATTGAACACAAATGACTGAAAACCAGAATTGTGGGATGAAATCAAGAACATCATCCATGAAGAAAGCAAGAGGTCACTAAAAATACGAGAAAGAAAGAAAAGACCAAAATGCATGTCAGAAGAGACTCTGTAACTTGTCCTTAAGCAAAGAGTAGCTAAAGCAAATGGAAGACATGACAAGATAAAAAAGCTGAACGGATTTCAAAGAGCAGCTTGAGCAGACAAAGCTGATTACAATCGTGAAATGTGCAAAAACCTGGAGTTAGAAAAACAAAAGGGAAGAACACACTTGGCATTTCTCAAGCTGAAAGAACTGAGGAAAAAATGTAAGCCTTGAGTTGCAATACCAAAAGATTCTATGGGCAAAATATTGAATGATGAAGGAAGCATCAAAAGAAGATGGAAGGAATACATAGAGTCACTGGACCAAAAAAACCTGGTAGATCTTAATCCATTTCAAGGAGTGCCATATGTTCAAGAACCAATGGTATTGAGGGAAGAGGTCGAAGCTGTGCTGAGGGAAATGGTGAGGAACAAGGCTCCAGGAATTTGACGGAATACCCTTTGAGATGTTTGAATATACAGATGTCCCACTGGAGACACTCACTCGGTTATGCCAAGAGATTTGGAAGACAGCTACCTGGCCAACTGACTGGAAGAAATCCATATTTGTACCTATTCCAAAGAAAAGTGATCCCACAGAATGTGGAAATTATCAAACAATATCATTAATATCACATGCAAGTAAAATCTTACTGAAGAAAATTCAAAAAAGTTTGCAGCAGTATATTGACAGAGAACTTCCAGAGATGCAGGCTGGATTCAGAGGAAGATGTGGAATGAGGGATATCATTGCTGATGTCAGATGGATCTTGGCTCCAAGTAAAGAATACCAGAAAGATATTTACTTGTGTTTTATTGACTATGTAAAAGCATTTGATTGTTTGGATCATAACAAATTGTGGATAACATTGAGAAGAATGGGAATTCCAGGATGCTTAATTGTACTCATGAGGAACCTGTACATAGATCAGGAGGCTGTTGTTCAAACAGAAAAAAGAGAACACTGCATGGTTTAAAATCAAGAAGGGAGTGCATTAGGATTATATCCTTTCACCATACTTATTCAATCTGTGTGCTGAGCAAATAATCCAAGAAGCTGGACTATATGAAGAAGAACGTGGCATCAGGATCAGAGGAAGAATCATTAATAACCTGCAACATGCTGATGACACAACTTTGTTTGCTGAAAGTGAGGATGACTTGAAGTACTTACTTATGAAGATTGAAGAATACGGTCTGCAGTATGGATTACATCTCCATATAAAAATATACATATAAATCCTCACAACTGGACCTATAAGCAGCATCACAATAAATGAAGAAAAGATTGAAATTGTGAAAGACTTCACATTGCTTGGTTTTACAATCGACACCAATGGAAGCAGCAATCAGGACATCAGATGACGTATAGCACTGGGCAAATCGTCTGCAAAGACCTCTTTCAAGTGCTGAAGAGCAAGGATGTCTCCTTGAGGACTAAAGTGAGCCTGACCCAAGCCATGATATTTTCAGTCACCTCATATGCATGTGAGAGATGGACAATGAATAAGGAAGACCGAAGAAGAGTTGATGCTTTTGAGCTGTGGTGTTGGCGAAGAATGCCGAAAGCACCATGGACTGCTAAAAGAACTAACAGGTCTTTCCTGGAGGAAGTGCAGCCAGAATTCTCCTTGGAGGTGAGAATGGCCAGACTTCATCTCACATACTTTGGTCATGTTATCAGAAGGGACAATTCCCTGGAGAAGGATATCATGCTTGGTAAGGTGGCGGGTTGGCAAAAATGAGGAAGGCCCTCAACGAGAAGGACTGACAAAGAGGCAGCAGCGATGGACTCAAGTGTAGCAAGAATCATGGAGCTGGCTCAGAACCAGGCGGTGTTTCATTCTGCTGTGCATAGGGTTGCTCTGAGTCAGAGACAACTCGCAGGCACTTAACAACAGCGATAAATGTTGTTGTTGTTAGCTGCTCTTGAGTCAGCTTCAACTCATGTGACCTTATGTATAACAGAATGAAATGTTGCTCGGGCTTGCACATTTTCCAGAATTACATCAGGAAGCACACTGTATGGATTACACCTCAACATAAAGAAAATGAAAATCTTCACAATTGGACCAAAGAGCAGCATCATGATAAATGGAGAAGTTTGAAGTTGTCAAAGATTTCATTTTACTTGGATGCATAATCAACACTCATGGAAGCAGCAGTCAAGAAATCAGATGTCATATTGCACTGGGCAAAGCTGCAGCAAAAGACCTCTTTAAAGTCTTGAAGAGCAAAGACATCACTCTGAAGACTAAGGTGTGCCTAACCCAACCCATACCATATGGTATTTCTATCGCCTCATATGCAAGAAAAAGCTGGACAATGAATTAAGAAGACTGAAGAAGAGTTAGTTGATGCCTTTGAATTATGGTGTTGCAGAAGAAAACTGAAAATATCATGGACTGCCAGAAGAATGAACAAATTTGTCCTGGAAGAAGTACAGCTGGAATTCTCCTTGGAAGCAAGAATGACCAGATTTTGTTTCAACTAGTTTGATCATGGAGCTCTGGTAGCATAGTGGCTAAGACACTTGACTGCTAACCAGAAGGCTGGCAGTTCAAATCCACCAGCCACTCCTCGGAAGGAAGGTTGGGCAATCCTACTTCCATAGTGATACTGCCTTGGAAACCCAAGGAAGGGTCGCTATGAGTCGGGGCCGACTCGACAGCAAACAACAACAACAACAACAGTTTGATCATGTTGTCAAATGGGACCATTCCCTGGAGAAGGATATCATGCTTGGTAAAGCAGAGGATCAGTGAAAAAGGGGAAGACCCTCAACAAGATGGATTGACACAGTGGTTTCAGGGATGGGCTCAAGCATAGCAAGAATTGTGAGGATGGTAGATGACCAGGCAGTGTTTTGTTCTGTTGTACATATGGTCTCTGTGAGTCAGGACTGACTTAATGGCATCTAACAACAACAACAACATTCTATTGCAATCCATAAAGATCTTATTGGCCAATTTTTGGAAGTAGACTGCCAGGACTTTCTTCCTAGTCTTTTTTATTCTGGAAGTTCTACTTAAGCCTGTCTACTATGGGTGACCCTGTTGGTCTTTGAAATACTGATGGCATAGCTTCCAGCATCATAGCAACATGCAAGCCACCACAGTACAACAAACTGACAGACGGGTGGTGGCAATAAATGTTGACTGTCATTCCAACAAATGCTTCCATATATAGTAGACTGTGTGGATACAAACAGAATAGTGGCTATACTCCTTGGGAAAGTGAGACAAATATATATTTAGCCATTGAAATTAAGTCAATGAACATGAGTCTTAAAGATCTATCTAGTGTATGGGATGTTGTAGTAGTTAAGGTTGTATGTCAACTTGGCTGGGACTGGTTTTGAGTGGCTGGGCAGCTGGATGTAGCTACTTACCATCATGAGGCTGGTAGTCAACTCTATGGTGGAATCTACTATGAGCAGCTGAGTAGCTCCCTTAAGAATGTGGTCTGCTCCCATTATATAAGAAGATGATTTGAGAAACATCTGGAGATTTTGGGTACACTTGGACCCTGTATGTAGCTGCATCTTCATACAACAGCCTGCCATGTTGTCTGTTGACCTTGGGACTGTCTCTGGACTTGAACTAGTGGCCTGCCACGTTGATTGGTAATCCTGGGGCACTTGCCATTTTACTTGTCGACTTTGGGTTTGTCAGCCTCGGCAGCCAGCAGCTGCCTGAGTTAAAAGAATCCTCCAGCTTCAGTTGACCAGGACCAAGAGGCAGAGCTGAAGCCCAAGGTCAAGGGGCCTTCACCCAGTCCCTACAGCTGTTACTTTGAACACAAACTTTTATCCTCCTAAAGCATAAAAGAATAAACTCCTGTTTGTTAAAACCATTTGCAGTATTTTCTGATAGAACAGCACTGCAGAACCAAAAAAGATACCAAATAAAGTGATTGGACCATGAGGCACATGGATAGACAGCATATGTGGAAGAGGTAGGTATTGAACTAAAGCTTACCAGCAGATGTAATGTAGATAGACAGTGAGGAGGAGGGATAAGATGTTTCTGTTGGGGATTGAAGTGAAGAAAGGAAAGGCACGGAAGTTAGAGAATGTGGCCACTTGTACTACAATGTCAATTTTCCACTCTATTTCCTCAGAAAACAATAAGCTGGACCATGGGTTTAAGCTGCCAAAATCAATTTATGACTATTTTTGTGCAATTCCTCTCCTCCCACCAAATTAAATGAATTAGATAAAATTTTCTCAACTTATAAGTTGTTGTTGTTGTTGTTATGTGCCGTTGAGTCAGCCCCAACTCATAGCGACCCCTCCTTGGGTTTCCGAGGCAGTATCACTACGGAAGTAGGATTGCCCAACCTTCCTTCCAAGGAGTGGCTGGTGGGTTTG
>NW_006921794.1:5124999-5127825 GCF_000298275.1 Orycteropus afer afer
GGTGGGTTTGAACCGCCAGCCTTCTGGTTAGCAGTCAAGTGCTTTAGCCACTATGCTACCAGAGCTCCCCAACTTATAAGTTATTATCCCAATTTTTCTTAAAATTTCAAGGCTGGCTTCCACTGTTCTGTTAATAAATGCTAGCATGTCATAGAACCAAAGAATGCTCAGCAAATGAATATTCAACAGAAAATTCTGCCAAAAACACCGTTGGTTCACTAAAACAATAGTTCTTTTCAATCTGTTTCTTTTTGTATTGCCTTTCACTACAGAAAATAGAAAGCTACATATTAATATTAACAACTTTCCCTGCCAAAGTCCTTTTTGGAGAATTGTACTGCGGATTTTCTGGAAAAATTTTTGCCTAGAATATTCCCGATGGGGGTAGATAAGACTGGTGACACTCTTGCTTTCTCCCATTCATCCTGTCTTGCATGCAGATATATTGCCTGAAGCTAAAGCTAAAATCTTGAAAAACAAAACAAAACAAAACAACAGAAAGCAATTGCCACCAAGTAGACTCAGACTCATAGTGACCTCATGCGTATCAGAGTCGTGTTGTGCTCCATCAGGTTTTCAATAGCAAATTTTTCAGAAGTAGATCATCACACCTTTCTTCCAAAATACCTTTGAGTGGATTTGAACCTTGAACCTTTAGGTTAAAAATTGAGTGCTTAACAGTTTGCACTACTCAGGGAATCTATCATCTTGAAGCCCAGAAGGAAAGGCAAGAAAAATTGTTTTTGTTCATACACACTAGTCTTAACATCACAGAGTCACCAAAAAATGCTATCAACCCCAGGACCAGAGCAAAAAATATTCATTTTTCTTGTTACTTATGTCTAGTAATAGTTGAGGTGAAAAGTTTTAAAGCAGATAACTTATTGTACCATTTAAGACTTTTACTTATGTACTAAATGGGAAGTCAGAGACTTTGAGTCTTTTTCCAAATTATCTATGTGACCTTGGCTAAGTTACTTAACCTCCATTTTCTCATTTATAAGAAGACCATTATATCAACCTATCTTATAGGGATATCATGAATTCCAGTAAATAAGTCTAAAGTGCTTCATAAATGCTTAATGATGATAATGATCAGGCAAGCAGAACCACTTTTGTAGGACAAAGAAATGAGCTCCCCTGAAGAAAGTATCAACAAAATGTAGAACTGAAACTATTTCTTACAGGGGGAGAGTATGCATGTTCCTAAGGAAAAATGAACTCTGGTGGCGTAGTGCCTAAGGGATTTGACTGCTAACCAGAAGACAGGCAGTTCAAACCCACCAGCCACTCCTCAGAAGAAAGGTTGGGCAATCTACGTCTGTAGTGAAAATGCCTCGGACACCCAAGGAAGGGTCGCTATGAGTTGGATCCGACTTGACAGCAGTGAGTTTGGTTCTGAAGTATCTAATTGAAACTAAGTGGAAAAGATGATGATGTCATTATCAAGTTTATTCAGAATGCAATTGAAGACTCATCAATTGGATATGAGGCTCATTTTACTCTCTCCTCAAATTGCACAGCACTGAAGCCATAGTCAAAGGAATGTTAGCTTATTCATCTTATAAAACAGTTAATGTTTTACCCTTCTCCAAATTTCACTAGCATATTTTTTCCTATGATAGAGAACATGAATTGAGATGTGTGTTAGATTGGGTTCTCTAGAGAAACAAAAAACAGTAAAGCTTATATATATATGTATATAGAGAAAGAAATTTGATACTGCCTCGAAAACTCAAGGAGGGGTCACTGTGAGTCAGGTCTGACTCAACAGCACATAATAACAACAACAGAGAGAAATTTATCTTAGGAAAATGGCTCACACACTTATAGAAGCTGGCAAGTCCAAAGTTCCTGTATCAAACATAAAGCTTGAGGTTTTTCCTGGCTCTTGCAACCACAGGGACTGAGGAGCTCAAGGCTGGCAGGCAGTACACCGGCTGTTGACTCCAACGAATGACGAATCCAAGATCTCCAGGCCAAATGGTGGATTGTTCACTCATAGGCAGTTGTAGGCAGCACAACAGAATTCCAGTCCACAGAAGAATGTCTCTTCTCCCAGGATGTCCACAGATATACTGGAAGCAGGTCACATCCCTAGGGAAACTCCCTTTCAACAGATTGGCTGCTCAGAACATAGTCATCTGATCCCATCATGGGAACAACCACATGACAACAGCTCAAACTACACAGAATTGTGGTCCAGCCAAGTCAACACACAGCTCCAACTATCACAGTCCACCCCTTGTCAACTTGGCAGTTGTACACATCTTCTTAACCATATATAATCTCTAAATAAGGATGTTTATGAAGTCATATTTGTGCCTAACATGATATGTTAACACATGTACAACCAAAGTGCATTAACCTTATTTACATTTCACATTTCATAACAGAAGGAAACAAAAATATTTGATGCACATATACAATGAAGAAATATAACAATCACAGTCTTTGTTTCTGTAGGTGGTCACATGGTCATAGCTGATATTCATAATTACCTTCTTCTACCACCCGTTCTGTATTTCCCTTGCCCTCAGCAAGCACCTCTACTGGTCGTAGTTCATTGCCTGGTGAGGTGACCCAAACTTTCATTCCTGAAGGGTCTGAGCCATTAGCAGTCATATTAGAATTGGGTTGCTGTAATTTTCCATTGACTTTAATCACAGGGCATGGTAGTACTAAGAGACGTCTTAAAGAATCTCCTGTATTCCAGACATATTCTTCTTTACCTCCATTATGTAAAGCCAATCCAATTTCCCCTTACTAATCAGGATCTATCACACTAGATAGTACAGTAATGCCCTTCTTTGTCTGTTGATCCAG
>NW_006921794.1:5128015-5146089 GCF_000298275.1 Orycteropus afer afer
GTAGCAGGGACAGGAAGCAAAAATTTTTTGAGTGGGTCACTAGGGATAATAGTGAGTGGTACCACTCCTGTTTCCACCCCTTGGTTCCTGGACCTATGAATCCTGGCTATTGGAGAAACAGAACCATATATTGGAGCTAGTTTAGAGCATATACAGCCTCCTGGAGAACATTGCCTCAACTCTTCAAGGTATTGTCACTTAGTTGACACCATATTTGTGTTTTTAAGAAGCCATTCCATCGTTCTATCAAGCCAGCTGCTTCAGGATGATGGGAACATGATAAGACCAGTGAATTTCATGAGCATAAGCCCATTGCCACACTTCATTTACTGTGAAGTGAGTCCGTTGATCCAAAACAATGCTGTGTGGGATACCATGACGGTGGGTAAGGCATTCTGTAAGACCACAGATGGGAGTTTTAGCAGAAGCATTGCATGCAGGGAAGGCAAATCCATATCCAGAATAAGTATCTATTCCAGTAAGAACAAAATGCTGTCCTTTCCATGATGGAAGAGCTCCAATGTAATTAACCTGCCACCAGGTTGCTGGCTGATCACCCCGAAGAATGGTTGCATATTGTGGACTCAGTGTTGGTCTCTGCTATTGGCAGATTGGGCACTCAGCAGTGGTGGTAGCCAAATCAGCCTTGGTAAGTGGGAGTCCATGTTGCTGAGCCCATGCATAACCTCCATCCCTGCCACCATGGTGACTTTCTCCATGAGCCCATTGAGCAATGACAGGAGTAGCTGTGGAAAAAGGACTGCTGGTTTCCACTGAACACATCATCCTATACACCTGATTGTTAAAGTCCTTCTCTGCTGAGGTCACCCTTTGGTGGGAATTCACATGAGACAGAAATATCTTTACTCCTTTGGCCCATTCAGAGAGATCTATCCACATACCTCTTCCCCATACATCCTTATCACCAATCTTCTAATCATGCTCCTTCCAAGTCCCAGACTACCCAGCTAAGCCATTAGCCACAGCCCACATATCCGTACATATTCACGCATCTGGCCATTTCTTATTCCATGCAAAGTGAACAGCCATATGCATAGCTCGAAGTTCTGTCCACTGGGAGAATTTCCCTTCACCACTGTCCTTTAAGGAAATCCCAGAAAGGGGCTGTAGTGCTGCTGCTGTCCACTTTCGAGTGGTGCCTGCATATCGCTCAGAACCATCTGTAAACCAGGCACGAGTTTGCTCTTCTTCAGTCAACTGATCATAAGGAACTCCCCATGAGGTCATAGGTGCAGAGTGGGACAGGGAAGGTAGTTTGACTGGAGTGGAGACCATAGGCATTTGGGCCACTTCCTCATGCAACTTACTTGTGCCTTCAGGTCTGGCTTGAGCCTGATCTCTGATATACCACTTCCATTTAATGATGGAGTGCTGCTGTGCACATCCAACTATATGACTCTGTGGGTCAGAAAACATCCAGTTCATGATGGGCAGCTCAGGCCTCATGGTTACTTGGTGGCCCATGGTTAGGCATCCAGTCTCTACTAAAGCCCAGTAACAAGCCAAAAGCTGTTTCTCAAAAGGAGAGTAGTTATCTGCAGAGGTTGGCAGGGCTTTGCTCCAAAACCCCAAGGGTCTGTGTTGTGATTCACCAATACGGACCTGCCAAAGGCTCCAAACAGCATCATTGGATACTACAGACACTTCAAGCACCATTGGATCAGCCAGATCATATGGCCCAAGTGGCAGAGCAGCCTGCATGGCAGCCTGAACCTGTTGCAGAGCCTTCTGTTTTCTGGGCCCCATTCAAAACTAGCAGTTTTCTGAGTCACTTGATAAATAGGCCACAGCAACACACTCAAATGAGGAATATGCTGCCTCCAAAATCCAAAGAGGCCTACCAGACGTGCCTCCTTTTTGTTTGTGGGGGAAGCCAGATACAATAACTTATCCTTCACTTTATTAGGAATATCTAGACATGCCCTGCACCATTGGACCCCTAGAAATTTCACTGAGGTGGAAGGTGCCTGAATTTTTGTTGGGTTAATTTTCCAATCTCCAGTACACATATGTATCATTAATAAATCTAGAGTCATCAATACTTTTTCTTTACTAGGTCCAATCAGCATAATGTCATCAATATAATGGACCAGTGTAATGTCATGTGGAAGCGAAAGGCGATCAAGATCCCTACGGACTAAATTATGACATAGTGCTGGGGAGTTGATATACCCCTGAGGAAGGACTGTAGAAGTATACTGTTGGCCTTGCCAGCTGAAGGCAAACTGCTTCTGACAGTCTTTTGAAATTGGTATCGAGAAAAAGGCATTGGCCAGATAAATAGCTGCATACCAAGTACCAGGAGATGTACTAATTTGCTCAAGCAATGAAACCACATCAGGAGCAGCAGCTGCAATTGGGATCACCACCTGATTAAGTTTATGATAATCTACTGTCATTCTCCAAGATCCATCTGTTTTTTGTACAGGCCAAATAGGTGAATTAAATGGGGATGTGGTGGGAATCACCACCCCTGCATCCCTCAAGTCCTTGATGGTGGCAGTAATCTCCACAACCCCTCCAGGGATACGGTACTGCTTTTGGTTTACTATTTTTGTAGGTAGAGGCAGTTCTAATGGCTTCCACTTGGCTTTTCCTACCATAATAGCCCTTACTCCACATGTCAGAGAGCCAATGTGGAAATTCTGCCAATTGCTGAGTATATCTATTCCAATTATTCATTCTGGCACTGGGGAAATCACTACAGGATGGGTTCAGGGGCCCACTGGACCCACTGTGAGATGCACCTTAGCTAAGACTCCATCAATAACTTGACCTTCATATGCCCCCACTCTGACTGGTGGGCCACAATGATGCTTTGTGTCTCCTGGAATTAGTGTCAGTTCAGAGCCATTTTCCAGTAATCCCCCCAAAAATCTGATTATTTCTTTTCCCCAATGAACAGTCACTCTCATAAAAGGCCTCATATCCCTTTGGGGAAGGCTAGGAGAAAGACTGACATTACAGATTTTTGGCAATGTAGTGGATTCCTTCCTCAAAGGGACCTGGCCTCCTCTTCATTCAAGGGGTTGTAGGTCTGTAAACTGACTCAACTTTGGAAATTGATTGAGAAGTTGTGACTCTATTCTGGTGATTCAATCTAGGTTGCTGTTCACCTGACCTAGAATTCTTCTGTCTATACAGATGACGTAAATATTTAGTAGGCTTTCCATGTATTTCACTACTAGGAACACCATGAGCAAGTAGCCAATGCCATAATTCCACATGTGTCAGACTATTCTGATTATTGTTCAGACTCTGCTGTCCATTATGGTAACCACACCTACCTTGCTTTTGTCAATTAACTGCTTCCACTTGGCCCCTACTACCATGGGGTCCAATCATCCCTGTCATAGTTAAGTGTTTTAGTTCAATTAGGGCAGTTCCCACTCTCAAATCAGGTTTACATAAAATCACAATCACAGCAGTCTTCAAGGATGCTGGAGCTCTCTTCACAAATTTATTCCTCATGGTACTGGTGAAAGGCATGTCTTCTGGACTCTCCATTTCTGGCTTGAGGGGTCTAATCTGATAAATCCATTCTAACAGGCCAATTTCCCTAAGCCTCTGGATACCTTCTTCTACATTATACCAAGGCAGGTCTGGTACTTCAACTTGACTTAAGGTAGGCCACCGCATAATCCATGCCTCAGTAAGCCAACCAAATAAACTATTAGATCCTTTCCTAACCTCTCGAGCTGAAACATTGAATGAAGAATCCATACTTAGTGGGCCTAAATCAATAAACTCAGACTGATCCAATCTTACATTCCTTGCACCATTATTCCACACTCTCAGGAGCCATTCCCATACATAGTCTCCAGGTTTCTGTCTGTACATGTTAGCAAAATCAAGTAGGTCTTTTCAGGTATAGTGTACCACCTCTTCAGTCACATTTTCTATTTCACCTTTTGAGGCTTGCTTGGACTTAACTTTAGGTATTGGTCTGGCAGCAACAATGGGTGGTTGAGGCAGTTCCTGAGATCATTCAGGAATGTCTTCCATGGCCTCTGCCTCAGGCAATGACCCAGAAGGACCGGTTTTGCTAGTCCCATCAAACTGAGGGGGAGAGAATAATGGTTTTACAGTAATCCGTTTAGATGGGAGGGATTCAACAGAATTTACAGGCTCCATATCTTGACTTTCCTGATTATCTGTCCATATGTCCCCATTACAGGTTTCAGGATCCCATTTTTTTCCAATCAATGCCCTCACTTTAATGTCAGACACTGTCTGGATTGGTAATTTAATTACTGTTGTAATTCAGCCACCCTTTCAACAAGACTCTGGGTTTGGTTTTCAGCAATATCTGCTCTGTTACTAGAAGATATAGGCTTCTTTTCAGAGCACAACTGGAAGCACTGAGGTCTTTTATGCAGCAATTATGCTGAGACTCAGCAACTCTGAGCTCATCTCGCTCTTTCATCACTTTGTCTCGTGTAAGTAGGACCAACCAACCAGCTTCCTTATACTCCTCATGCTGACAAAATTGCAGAAAAGTATCAAATATCCAATCACCCAGAGTGTCACTTCTCACAAGTACTTGATCTATTGGTGGTGCTATTTCGTGTATTATTAATCTTGCCACCTCACACCACGGATTAGCAGGGCCTCTTTACTAACAGACACAAGGTCACTAGTGTCTTTAACATTAATCAACCTGGAGAACCAATTTAGAAAGCCCATCCTTATGATTTTATCTCTCTAGAACTACTCTTAGTACCAAATGTATAAGATTGGGTTCTCTAGAGAAACAAAAACCTATAAAGCTTATATATATGTATATATGTATATATGTATATATGTATATATGAAATTTATCTTAGGAAAATGGCTCACACACTTATAGAAGCTGGCAAGTCCAAAGTTCCTGGATCAAACGTCAAGCTGGAGGCTTTTCCTGGCTCTTGCAACTGCAGGGGCTGAGGACCTCAGAGCTGGCGGGCAGTACACCAGCTGTTGACTCCAATGAATGATGAATCCAAGATCTCCAGGCCGAATGGTGGACTATTCACTCATAGACAGTTGTTAGCAGTGCAACAGAATCCCTATCCACAGAAGAATGTCTCTCTTCCCAGGATGTCCTTGGATATACTGGAAGCAGGCTACACCCATAGGAAACTCCCCCTCAACATATTGGACACTCAGAACATAGTCATCTGATCCCATCATGGGAACAACCACATGACAACAGCTCAAACCACACAGAATTGTGGTCCAGCCAAGTTGACACACAGCTCCAACTATCACAAGATGTAAGTAGCTAGACATAGGACAAACACATAAAAAACAACAAAAGCCTGTGATTTCAGAAAGTATTTAAATTATGCTCTAAATCATCTTTAAAAAGTTACTTTCTCTGCTGAGAACATGCTTTGTTTTTTGTGTAAATCCTTAGGCATGGGACTGTGGATTATCCAGTGGTGGCTTGGTGATTTATACTCAAAAAACTCACTACTGCCAAGTTGGATCTGACTCATAGCGGCCCCTCCTTGGGTTTCCAAGGCAGAATCACTATGGAAGTAGATTGCGCAACCTTCCTTTTGAAGGGTGGCTGGTGGGTTTGAACTGCCAGCCTTCTGGTTAGCATTCAAATGCCTTAGGCACTATGCCATTAACACCTTGTTTTCCCTGGTGATACTTGGATCAATGCAGGTAAAAGTTTAAATTCTGTAATTTCCTTTTGGTATTTTTCTTTTCCTCTTTTTTCAGCTGTTTTCTTGATCCTTATAGTATTCTTAATATTTAAAATCTATGCCTGAGTAGAAAAACAAGGACATATGATTATATGAATCCTCAGAATGGTTCTGTTCATACTACATGTATTTCAATGTCTTTTTTGGGCTGGATAGTTCAGTGGAATAGAGATGTGCTTAATGAAGCTGGGGATATGGTTTCGATCCTAGTTAATGAACTAGCTAGATTTGCACAGAGAAAAATTCTATTCATTAGGTAAAGACTATGGCTTCAATTTGTTACTATGTCCTGTTGATTCCAAGCATGAGAGAGTGTGCTTACTTGGTGAGAAGACAACTCAGGGGAAAATATTCCACTGGAGTTAGGAAATAATTAACATCTAGAGGATTAATATCATAGTTCATTAAAAAAGGGTTAGCAGGAAAAGTAAGTAAATATTGAGTAGATGTTTTAAGAAGCCTAATTGATAGATTTGGTTTGGACCTTCCCTTCATTTTCGACTTTTTAGGAAACCTGGACTGATCTGGACTAATAATTATTCTGGGTCTCAAGTATCCATATCTCTGAGCAGGCAAATGCCTTTTCATGTTTGAAAAACAGCTGTTTCCTCTGGTGTTCTCTTTCCTACTTTCTGACCCAGGTAATCTTTCAAAGGACCCACTAGCCCAGCAGTTGGGATTCCATTCATTTCAACAGGCTTATCTTCACCTTTTTTCCTTCTCTCTTGATAATGGAAACATTTATTTTCTTTTAATCAACAAGTTATTACTGTCCTCCTATAGTTATTACTGATCTGAAGCTTTCTGGCTTTAGAGCAGACCCGCTGAGAATGTTTGATGGAAGAATTTTTGTAGTCTTAGATATTCTTCCATCAGATTCAGTAGATATTATGCTATAAGGAAAAAGATTCCTAGGTGGGCAAAGAATTTATATTTGACTACTAACCTAAAGGTTCAAATCTACCCAGTTGTCAGAAGAAAGGCCTGGCAATCTGCTTCCATTAAGATTACAACCCTATGGAAACCCCTATTGAGCAGTTCTACTGTGTAACACATGGGGTTGCCATGTATCAGAATTGACTCTAAGGTACCAAATTTGATTTTTTGGTGTCTTATAGGAAATTGTTTTCCAATGTCAAATGGCAAAATATCACCACTACTTTTTCAACCTCTATTATTTATTTATTTATTTTATTGTGCTTTGGGTACAAGTTTATAGAACAGAATTTGTTTTACTTTCAATGGTTCATGTACATTTGGTTTCACTCCTTTATTACCATCCCCAATCCTAACCCACTCTCCTTTCCCTTCTCAGTAAACTGCCCCTCCCCGTGCCCTTCTTAACTATGCACTCCTGTCTGTCCAGCTTTCCCTCCAAGTGAATGGTGCCTTTTCAGTGCCCCATGGTCAATTGCTCCAAGGCGTGTATCTCCATAGTGTAGATGGGTGCATTGCCCTGGGTTGGGTGTTCTGCATGTAACTCTTACTACTGTTGAGCTGAGAGCTAGTCCTTGGGAGTGAGTCCTATGCCAGGCCTGAAGTGTATCCCAGGGCCATAATTTGGGGGTCCCCCCAGACTCCGTCCAACCAATAATTCTGGTCATTACTATGCTTTTGAATTTTGTTGCACATTTTTCCTCTCACTCTATCCAGGATCTCCAGTTTTGATCCCTTCCCTAGTGGTTGGCATTGGTAGCTGGGCACCATCTAGTTCTTCTGGTGTCTCAAGATCACTTCTATTTTCAATGCCAGTTTAAAAATGGCTACAATTTTTTCATATAAAATATTAGTTTATGATTTATTCTCTTCAGTGCACTGCTGATTCTTCAGGTTCAGTAAGTAGCTTCAGGTGTACAGATTATTCTTTCTTTCCTAAAACATGAACACAACACACACACAAATACATTCACACCCTCACTCTCATCCATTCTCCCACTTATTCATTCATTCATGTATCTTTCTCCTCAGATCAATTTTTTCCTTTAGGCTAGATTATTATACATAATTGATATCCAGTGTTTAAACATAGTCAGTATATATTTTGTAATTTTTTCCACTAAAATAATTTTCTTGTTTACATAATTTCTCAAAGACATACGGGTAGTGCATGATGCCAGGTGTCATATTAATAACTCAGTTTTACAACATAATGATGCATTTTGGTAAACTCTTTAAACTTATCCCTTGGTGAGTTTCTTATTCTAATGGATCTGATTTTTGAAACACATTATGCATCGTGAATGGCATATTTAATATTTATCCTTTAAAATGTCATTGGAAAGAATTGTAAGTATAAGTATTAAAGGTCTTTCCTCACCAATTAGAAAAAGTAAAAGGGTTGTGTAAGAACTGCATCAATTATCAAGAAAAGAGGAGCTGATAACGTCCTTTTGCAAAAAACACTTAAAAGATAATGAACATGAAAAATTAATTAGATTTCAAGTTCGAACTATCTTTTTCTAGTTGATGAATTTGATAGTGCTGGTATTGCTACCTTAATGTATAAAAGGAAAAATGTCAAAATTAATAAGCTAGTTAAGAATAAAGAGAGTGGAATTGTTATCTTTGAGCAGGCTGAGTGCTCACTAGAAATAATAGCTAATTGATACAAAGCTAACTTAGGAATAGAATCAGGCAACATTGTTTTAGACATCTTTGACTGGCATGGTGTATAAAAACACTCTAGATTGCAAAGATTTAAATGCATTATAATGGAAATTGGGTATCTCTGGACTGAGAAATTAGTGTTTGTGTCTGGCTTCTAAACTTACAAACATGTTGTTGAAAGATTCTTATTTCTTGAGAGGAAATGAGCCAGACATTTAGGATTCTCATGCCTTTCATATTCCAATTTGTTCTTTCATAAAATTAAAAAAAAAAAAAGAAAAAAATCTTTTTGGAGTTCAAAAAATATTTTCCAGGGGCAGATGTACGAAGGAAATGAAATGAGTTTTTATTTTAACCTCCCACATTCTTCTCCTTGGTGATTATTTGAAGACCATTTATCTCCACGTTAATAAATAAAATCTGGAAACCTGTCATCTTGCAGCTTAATTAAAAAGTTTAAGGAAACTATTTGATACCTTACTCAGAAAAGCCTGGACCAAGTAGTCTCTTGAGGCCCCTTCCAATTTTTAGGAGATTTGTTCCAACTGATATTTAGCCTTGGGGATTAATATCAATGACAATAATGATCTAAATAATTTCACTGGCCTTCAATCATCTTATGCACTGATATCAAGTTGCAATCTTTTATTATGTGTGTAAAACACAATCAATGATGTGGTGGTAATGTTTTTCAGACTGTCTTTGCAGAACAAGGTTAAATTAATCCATGTAAAAAGAGTTCTGTGACAAAACTAAGGAGCTCTAGTAGTATTGTGGTTAAAGTGTTTGGCTGCTAACTAAAAAGTCAGTGGTTCTAATTCACCAGGTGCTCCTCAGTAGAAGATGAGACAGTTTGCTTCTGTAAAGATTTACAGCATTTTAAATTCTATAGTACAGTTCCACTCTGTCATATAGTGTCAAAATTCATTTGGGAAATGCTCTGAAACAGTGTTTAGAGAATACAGTTTGGTCTATATCCATTCGATTTCCTTAGAACCAAGTGAAATGTGTGGTTTGGTGGCAAGGATAATAATATCAAAGACCAACACCTTTCTAAATTGAGGGGAAACTTACTCTCTTAAATTTGAAACATCATTGGTCAGGCCTTATCTAAAACAAACAAACAAACAAAAAGACAAGTCTGAAAGATAAATTCAATTAAAAAAATCCATGAGACCATCAAGTATCATTATCACTAGGCTTCCCAGCCTGTGAAATTCATCTTCAAATGTGAACCATGGTGATGGCAAGCACATTGTTTTCACACTATTGCTGGACTAATCCGAATCTATGACTTATGTCCTATGAAGTTTCTCCTAAATTTTTTGGGCCTTTTAGTCTAGTTTGATTCTATTTTTACATTATTGGCTTACAATTTTTTTTTTTAAATCAAATGATGCATGTGTCTATTATTATTGTTGTTAGGTGCCATAGAGTTGGCTCCAATTCATAGTGACCCTACGTACAACAGAACAAAACACTAATGGGCTGTGTGTCTTCCTCACAATCCTTGCCATATTTGAGCCCTTCATTGTAGTCACTGTTGTCAATCTATTTCATTGAGAGTCTTCTCCTTTTTTGCAGACCCTCTGCTTTTCCAAGCATGATATCCTTCTTTAGGAAATAGTCCCTTCTGACAGCATGACTAAAGTAGGCGTAGTGTGGACATTCTCGCTTCCAAGGAGCATTCTGGCTGCACTTCTTCCAGGAGAGATTTGTTCATTCTTCCAGCAGTCCATGGTATTTTCAGTATTCCTTGCCAACACCATAATTCAAAGGCATCAACTCTTCTTCGGTCTTCTTTATTCATTGTCCAGCATTGACAAGCATATGAGACAATTGGAAATATCATGGCTTGATGCGGCATACCTTAGTCTTCAAAGTGACATATTTGCTTAATGCTTTAAAGAGGTCATTTGCAGCAGATTTTCCCAGTGCAATATGATGTCTGATGTAATGATTTTCTTACTGCTGCTTCCATCTCTGACAATTTTAATCTTTTCTTCATTTACTGTGATGTTGCTTATTGGCTCACTTGTGAGGAATTTTTGTTTTCTTTATGTTGTAGTGTAATCCATATGAACACTGTAGTCTTTGATCTTCTTAATAAGTGCTTCAAGTCATCTTCATTTTTAGTGAGCAAGGTTGAGTCTTCTGTATTATATCGCAGGTTGTTATTGAGTCTTCCTCCAAACCTAATGCTGCATTCTTCTTTTTATGGTATACGTTCTCGGATTAATTGCTCAGCATACAGATTGAATAAGTATGGTGAAGAGATACAACCCTGACACACGCCGTTCCTGATTTTAAAGTATTCAGTATTATCTTGTTCTCTTTGAATGACTGCCTCTTAATCTAGGTACAGATTCCTCATGAAAACAAGTAAGTGTTCTAGAATTATTATTTTTCACAATGTTATCCATAATTTATTATGATCCACACAGTCAAATGCCTTTGCATAGTCAATAAAACACAGGTCAACATCTTTCTATTACTCTTTACTTTTAGCCAAGATCCATCTAACATCAGCAATGATACTCCTTGTTCCACATCCTCTTGTGAATCCAGCTTGAATGTCTGCAAGTTCCCTGTCAATACACTGTTGCAACTGTTTTTGAATTTTCTTCAGCAAAATTTTACTTGCAGGTAATATTAATGACATTTTTCAATAATTTCCACATTCAGTTGGATCATCTTTCTTAGGAATGGACATAAATATAGATCTCTTCCAGCAGGTGGCCAGCTAGCTGTTTTCCAAATTTCTTGGCATAGATGAGTAAGCACTTCCAGTGCTGCATCCATTTGTTGAAGCATCTCAATGGGTATTCAGTCAATTCCTGCAGCCTTGTTTTTCACCAACTCCTTTAGTGCACCTTGGACTTCTTCCTTCAATACCACTGGTTCTTGATCATATGCTAATTCCTGAAATAGTTGAACATTGATCAGTTCTTTTTAGTGCAGTGACTCTGTGTTTCCTTCCATCTTCTTTTGATGCTTCCTGCATCATTCAATATCTTTCCTATGGAATCCTTCTACATTGCAACTTGAGATTGAATTTTTTCTTCAGTTCCTTCAGCATGAGAAATGCTAAGCATGTTCTTCCCTTTTGGTTTTCTAAGTCCATGTTTTTGCACATTTCTTTATAAGGCTTTGCTATGTCTTCTGGAGCTGCCTTTTAAAATCTGTTCAGCTCTTTTATCTTGTCATTTCTTTCATTCATTTTAGCTACTCTCTGTTTGAGAGCAAGTTTCAGAGTCTGTTCTGAATCCTTTCCTATCTTTTTAATGACAATTTCCTTTCTTCATGTATCATGTTCTTGATGTCATCCCACAAATTATCTGGTTTTTGGTCTTTAATGCTCAATGCATCAAATCTATTCTTCAGATGATCTGTAAATTTAGGTGGGATGTGATCAAGGTCATATTTGGGCTCTCACGGACTTGTTTAATTTTCTTTAGCTTCAACTTGAACTTGCATATGAGCAATTGATAGTCTGTTCCAGTCAGCTCCTGCCTTTTCCATCACCTCTTTCACAGATGTAGTCAATTTGATTCCTGTATATTCCATATGGGAGCTCTGGTGGCATAGTGCCTAAGGCATTTGACTGCTAACCAGAAGGCTGGTGGCTCAAACCCACCAGCCACTCATTGGAAGGAAGATTGGGCAATCTACTTCAGTAGTGATACTGCCTTGGAAATGGCTCACTGTGAGTCAAATGGACTTGATAGCAGTGAGTTTAATTTATTGTTGTTATTATTATTATTCCCTCTGGTGAGGTCCAAGTGCATACCAGTCACTTATATTGTTGGAAAAATGTATTTGCAATGAATATGTCATTGGTCTTGCAAAATTCTATCATGTGATCCCTAGTGTCATTTCTATCACTAGGGGCATATTTTCCAACTAGCCATGATTTTTTTTTGTTTCTAACTTTCACATGCCAATCACCAGTAATCATCAATACATCTTAATTGCATGTTTTCTCAATTTCACACTGCAGAAGTTGGTAAAAATCAACTTCTTCATCTTTGGCTTTAGTGGTTGGTGCATAAATTTGAATGATAGTAGTATTAACTGGTTTTCCTTGCAGGTGTATGGATATTATTCTATCACTAAGAGCACTGTTCTTCAGAATATATCTTGAAACATTCTTTGTGATGATGGTATATTAATTATAGTAAAATATTTTTTCTAGTTGTCATTGAGCTGATTTTGAGTCCTGGACACTCCATGTGTGTGGGAAAAGTACTGTGTCCCATAAGGTTTTCAATGGCTGCTTTTTCAGAAGTAGAATGCCAGGTCTTCCTTTCAAGTTCCCTTGGGGTTAAATTGAATCACCAACTCTTTGATTAGCAGCTGAATGCATTAACCATTTGTACCACTCAGGAGTCCAGTAAAAACAAAAACAACAATAAAAAACTGCTCTATAAAGACTCAAAGGAGCCCTGGTGGAGCAGTGCCTAAGGCATTTGACCGCTAACCAGAAGGCTGGTGGTTCAAACCCACCAGCTGCTCAGTGAAACAAAGATGGCAAAATCTACTTCTGTAAAGGTTTAACAACTTGGAATCTCAATAGAGATATCTATGAGTTGGAATCAACTCAATGGCAGCGGGTTTTTTGGGTATAAAAACTCAAGATCCCTGGCTGGTACAAATGGCTTGCACTCAAGTACTAACCAAAATGGTTGGCGATTTGAACCTAATTATTGGTGCCACAGAAGAAAAGCCTGCTGATCTGCTTTTGTAAAGATTATAGCTAAGAAAAGTATATGGAGAACAGTTCTACTCTGTAACACAAGGGGTTGCCACGAATAGGAATCAAGTCTATGGCAATGGGTTATGAAGGAACTCATGAAAACACAATTTAAAGAACACAACCTTTGTTCCTCGCTCATGGTACACCACCAAGGCAATTGGTTCTGTCTCTTGAGTAGCTCAGACATGAAACCTGACCCATATACCATATTCAACACGTGCTTTCTAAGTTGACATTAGTCCTCCAGCAAGAAGGGGAAACAATGAAACAAAGATAAGTTGTACATTACCTACCCTCACGTTCCATTGATGAGCACTTCATCACATGGCCACACCAGCTACAAAAGAGAACAGGAAGAAGAATGGGTTTGGTGGATAGTTAGCAATCCCCACACATTGCTTGTCACAAAACACACTTGAGTGAAGTACAAAGAAGAAAACAAGAAATCACTCTGATATCTGCCACCCCAAATTAAGCTGGTGAACGTCATTCTGTACATCCTTTTCTGGACATGTAGTCAATGGATGGAAATATAGTTGGGAGGACAAATGGAAAATAATTTTTAAATAATGGAATTGCATTCTATATTTAAAAATATATTCAATTTTGTTTGAATTTCTTAGTAGAAAAAGAAACTGAAGTGAAACTGAAGAAATTACCATGTTTCTTCCTTAATAAGAATAGTAATTATTGTGTCATTCCACTAATGGTATAAAGACTTTTATAATATTGGAGTCATTATTTTTTTAATTACATATTTCAATTTTAATTAGTATTGATAGGCAACCTGCTAAGAAATATGAGGTGATAAGGGCTTTCTTATTTCTTGCCACTTTTCCTCCCCTCCTTCTACCTTCTAATTTTTTTTTTTTTTAGAGTATTTTTCTTTATCAGCACTGAGCATTACATTTTGTTCTGCAAACATTATTCCCTCCAATAATCATTATTTGGTCTCTGTTTCAATGGAAGCAATGATCACCACTAGTCTTTTTACCATGGCTTTTCCATTACTGAGTTTTCTGTTTCATTTATTACTTGGTTGGTAGGATTTTACTGTCATTTGGAAATTTTTATTTATTTGACTTTAATTTATTGTTTTGGTTTTTAACAAAGGTCTATAATTTCTTCATTCTCAGAGTTCTTATATCCTTGAAAATTCTTGCCTGTTGCTTTTATATGAGCTACTTGACTGGGTGTACTATTCTCAAACATGCCAGTTCTGGTGGTGTAGTGCCTAAGGCATTTATTTGGCTGCTAACCAGAAATCTGGCAGTTCAAACCCACCAGCCACTCCTCAGAAGGAAGATTGGGCAATCTACTTCCATAGTGATACTACCTCGAAAACTCAAGGAGGGGCCACTATAAGTCGGATCTGACTCAATGGCAGTTGTTTGTTTTTTTGGGTTTTACCCTCAGTATGTTATATACCTTGTTCCATTGACTTCTGGGATTAAATACTGGGACTAAGGCACTAGGCCGCTAACCACAAAGTTGGTGGTTTGAACCCACCAGCTGCTCCATGACAGAAAGATGAGGCAGTCTGATTCCAAAAACATATGTAGTCTTAGAACCCCTATGGGGCTTGCTGTGAGTTGGAATCAACTCAGTGGCAGTGGTGGTTGGATGGAAAAGCAAAAGGCCAGACTGATTTCCCCTACTTTGAGTAAATTTTTTTCTATTTTAAATGCCTAAGACTATGTTAAGTTTTATCTAAGCACTTTCATCTTGAAAATCCCTCCATTCTTTTATTCTCTAGAAAATAGCTGAGCAAGATCATAATAACATTCTGGGGCAAATGGTTAATGCTCCTGGCTGCCAATGAAAAGGTTGGAAGTTTGAGATTACCCAGAGGTATTTCAGAAGAAAGGCCTGGTGATCTACTTCCAAAAATTCAGCCATAGAAAACCCTATGGAGCAAGGTTCTACTCTGGCACACATATGGTTGCCATGAGTCAAAATTGAATGGACAACTAACAACAACAGCAACAGAGTATGTTAGTGATGAGAGAGGAGAATGTAGCCTCGAGCCAGACTACCTGGGTTCTAATCCTGGCCCTATCACTTATCAGTTATGTGACTTTGGGCAAAGTCCTTCCCATCTGTGTATATAATTTTACTCATCAGATAAATAGGAATATATTACCATCAGCTTCATCTACCCTACATGTACAAAGTACATTTTTTTCCCTTTTTCTGGTTCATATATGACTAGCCTAGGAGGAGTCACTATGAGTCAGGTCTGACTTGATGGCAGTGCGTTGTTGTTTTGTATTTGTTATTAACCCAAATCCACTGCCACGGAGTTGATTCTGAATCATAGCAACCCTATAAGACAGAGTAGAGCAGCTCCATAGGGTTCCCAAGGCTACAAATATTTTTGGAAGCAGACTATGTCATCTTTCTCCAGTGGAACAGCTGAGAGGTTCAAGCAGCCAAACTTTTGGTCACTTTGCCATACCTTCTGAGAACTAGAAGATATCCGAGTAACCACAAGGGCACTCCGGACTTGGAAGACTGAAAAGGTGTGATATTTCTCTTGTTACTCTTATACCCCACACCTGCTTGGTGAACAGAGGTTCGGCCATCCCCGACTCCCACCCATCTTCTGGGTCCGCAGGAACTCCATCCCACTCTGTGTGCTTGGATGGAGCCTGGGTGCCCTGCCCTGCCCTCCCCCGATTTTTATTTTATTTTATTTTCCTCTTTCTTTTTTCTGGTTTTTTAGTTTGTTTGCTTTTGTCTGTTTTAAAACTACTACTACTATTAATACTTTTGTCTTTTTTATTATTATTCTTTATTCTTCCCCTCCCAGGTCCTAGTTTTCAGCTTTTTTTTTTTCCCCCGTTCCTGGATGCAAAATTTTTTTTTTCTTTCTTATTTTTTTCTCATGGTTAACCCCATTCCTTGTTTTTCTTTTTGCATTTTTCCCATTCTTTTTTTCTTCGTTATTCCCCTTCTCTGCCTTTTGTCTCTTATTGCCCTATCCCCAGATATTGCAGGTTTTCTTCCTTTTTTTTTTTTCCCCGTTGACTTCTTGTTTGTCTGGAGGGTGCATCCATATTGATTGTTTACACGTGGCAGCCATTTTGGATATTTAAAGTGACAGAGGGTGCAGCCATTTTGAATGTTTACAATTTTACATTTTTTCTTCATTTTTCTCCTTCTCTGCCTTTTTTCTCTTATTGCCCTATCCCCAGATATTGCAGGTTTTCTTGTTTTTATTTTCTTTTTCTTTTTTTTTGCTGACCTTCTTGTTTGTCTGGAGGGTGTAGCCATTTTGATTGTTTACATGTGGCAGCCATTTTAGATATTTAAAGTGACCGGGGGTGCAGCCATTTTGAATGTTTATAAGTGGCAACCATTTTGGATTTTAAAGTAATAGCATTCTCATTCAGATTCCAGGGAACTAAGAACAGGCAGTGAGGCAGGAAGCAGGGAGAGGAAAAACAAAAGGCAAAGGGAACTGGAACAGATCGAGGAGTCAGCCACAGGGACCCAGGTGAAGACAGGGAACCCAGGAAATGCCCCACAAGGAGCGAGGTGGGAAGGCAGGGAGAGGATAGAAAAGGCAAAGGGGATAGGAACAGATCAAGGAGTCAACCGCAGGGAGCCAAGTGAGGAGAGGGAACCCAGGCCACCCCCCACAAGCAGTAAGGCGGGAGGCAGGGAGAGGACAGAACAGACAAAGGGGACTGGAACAGATCGAGGAGTTAGCCACAGGGGTCCAGGTAACGGTGGTTGGAGGGGTTTCCAACAGCTAAGGGAGACAAACTTGTCTGTCTATTTGTCCTACTGTGGTGACGTGTTGCTGTGAGTCTTGAGGCTGTGCCACTGGTGTTTTGAACCAAGTGGGGTGCACATGTTGCACAGGTATCAGCCTGGCTTTCAGACTGAGACAGACTAGGAAGAAGGAGGAGGCCAACTACTTCTCAAAGAATTGCCTAGGGAAAACCTTATGAATAGCAGAGAAACACTGTCTGATACATTACTGTGCAACTTTATGAATAGTCCAGAAACATTGTCTAATACAGAGGAGGAAGATGAGTCACTTAGCTTAGAAAGCTCTCAAGGTAGGACTGGGAAAGAGCTACATTAGCAGAGTAAAATCAGCCTTACTCCTATGAATAAGGCAAAGCTTTCGAGACCTCCATTTGCTGACATGGCACCACTCAAATTGAGGAGAAACAGAAGCAAACATCCATTAATAATCAGAACATGGAATGTATGAAGTGTGAATCTAGGAAAATTGGAAGTTGTAAAAAATTAAATGATAAAGATCAATATCCTAGGCATTAGTGAACTGAAATGGACTGGTTTTGGCCATTTTGAATCAAACAATCATATGATGTACTATGCTGGGAACAACGGTTTAAAGAGGAACGGCATGGCATTCATCATCACAAAAGTTGTTTCAAGATCTGTCCTGAAGTACAATGCTGTCAGTGATAGGATAATATAGCTATGCCTACAAGGAAGACCCGTTAATAGGACTATTATTCAAATTTATGCACTTACCACCAAAGCCAAAGATGGGGAAATTGGAGGTTTTTATCAAGTTCTGCAGTCTGAAATTGACCGAACTTGCAATCAGGATGTGTTAATTAGCAATGGTGACTGGGATGCAAAAGTTGGAAACAAAGAAGAATCACCAGTAGTTGGAAAACTTGGCCTTGGTGACAGAACTAATGCTGGAACTTGCATGGTAGAATTTTGAAAGACCAACGACTTGTTCATTGTAAACACCTTTTTTCAACAACACAAGCAACACCTCTACACATGAACTTCACCAGATGAAACACACAGGAATCAAATTGAGTACAGCTGTGGCAAGAGGCAATGGAGAAGCTCAATATCATCAGCCAAGGAGGCGGGGCAAGATGGCGGACTAGGCAGAAGGATTGCACAGACCCTCTTCAACAAAGAAAAGGGAAACCAATTAACACAGACACAGAAGATAATCTTGGACCCCTGAGCCTTGAAGGAAAGGATGCAGA
>NW_006921794.1:5154910-5166605 GCF_000298275.1 Orycteropus afer afer
TTGAGGCACTTACTGATGAAGATTAAGGAACACAGTCTGCAGTATGGATTATATCTCAATATAAAGAAGACAAAAATCCTCACAACTGGACCAATAAGCAACATCATGATAAATGGAGAAAAGAGTGAGGTTGTCAAAGAATTCACTTTGCTTGGTTCTACAATAGAGGCCAATGGAAGCAGCAGTCAGAACATTAGATGATGTGTAGCACTGGGTAGTTCAGCTGCAAAGGAACTCTTTCAAGTGCTGAGGAGCAAGGATTTCTCCTTGAGGACTAAGATGTGCCTGACACAGGCCATGATATTTCCAATCGCCTTGTATGCCTGTGAGAGCTAGACAATGAATAAGGAAGTCCGAAGAAGAGTTGATGCATTTGAGTTGTGGTGCTGAAGGTATCATGGACTGCTAAAAGAACTAACAGATCTCTCCTGGAGGAAGTGCAGCCGAGATGCTCCTTGGAAGCGAGGATGGCCAGACTTCGTGTCACCTACTTTGGTCATGTTGTCAGAGGGGACCATTCCCTGGAGAAGGATGTCATGCTTGGTAAGGTGGAGGGCCGATGAAAGAGGGAAAAGCCTTCAACGAGATGGATTGACACAGTGGCTGCGGCAATTGTGCTCAAGTATAGCAAGGGTCATGGAGGTGGCATGGGATCAGGCGGTGTTTCATTCTGCTGTGCATGGGGTCGCTATGAGTCAGAAGCAATTTGACAGCACCTAACAACAACAGACAAAGTAGAGATGCTCCATAGGTTTTCAAGGCTGTGATCTTTTGGAAGCAGATCACCAGGCTTGTCTTCCAAGGTGTCTCTGGACGGGTTCCAACCTCCAACTATTCAGCCAGTAGTCGAGTAGGTAACTGTTTACACCACCAAGCCTACAAAATCCTGTCTTAGAACTATCAAATGATATCCTATCACCTGTAATTATTTTGTTGTTCTTGTTGTCTAGTGTTCTATTTCCAGTGGGACCAGGAGATCCAGTTTCTTATACATGTCCATGAAATTTCCTTGTTTTGTCTCTGAGTTTTTTTCTTTTTTTCCCCATATACATTCAGTTATCAAATGTTGCCAACCTATAGCCCACGGGCCAAACCCATTCCACTGCCTGTTTTTGCAGCTAAAGTTTTATTGGAATACAACCACATCCCTGCATTTACACATTGTCCATGGCTGCTATCACATTACCACAGCAGAGATGGAGTTGTAGCAGAGACTGTGTGGTCTGCAAAGCCTAAAATATTTCTTGTCTGGATATCCACAGAAAAGTTTGCAGACATTTGCTCTGAGTGATTCATTTGATTTTAATCATGTGTATATTATTCTTTCCTGTTTCTAATTTATTTCTTATGTCGCCTTGCATTTTATTTTGTTGCTGCTATTTATCACCTCTGCTTAGGCTCTTGTTTTACACATGTTGTACTCTTTCTAATTTTTTAATAATACATTTTTAAAAGTACTTCCATGTTTAGTGCTCTATTTTCTTTCTCCAAGACTGTCAGGCTGTGTTTTTTATCTTTCATGCTATGGTCTCTTCCCATTCCTCTCCCTCCCTTTCTTTCTATCCATTTGACTGCAGTATGTTTGCAGAGTTCCCATGCTGTTCTTTTCCATCCTTCTTGTGTTTAACATTAGTGGCTCTACTCAGATCTTTCATTTATCAAGATGTCCTTCTTAAGACCAGTTAGCCTTCCTTCTCCCAGTTATAATTTGAAGCCTGAGTATTGTTTTCTACACATTCCTTGATTCCAAACCAATGGGGTGGGAGAAGTGGAGAACTGATGTCGGACTAAATGCAGCCCTGAATGGGCTCTGCTCTATTCCCTTAGATGTTATTAAATATCCTGTATGACAGTCCTCTCTGCTCATTGTGTTGCATACCCCAGGCTGTGGACTTCAGCTTATTTCCTCCTACTCAGCACACTTGTCCAGGAATAACACTCTTGCTAAAGTTTGTGGAGCATTAATGGGTCAGTGGTGGAATTCTCACCCTGCTGCAGGAGACCAGGCTTTGATTCCCAGCTAATGTATTCATGTGCAGCCAACACGTCTGACTGTCATTGGAAACTTGCATATTGCTATAATGCTGAACAGCTTTTAGTGGAGCCTACAGACTAAGCCAGACTAGAAAGAAATACTTGGTGATTGACTTTTGAAAATCAGCCAATGAAAACCTGAAGGATCATGGAGACTGGCCAAGATGGCAAACTAGAAAGATACACTATCCAGGCCCTTTACAACAAAGAACTGAGAAACCAACTGAAATGGATATGGATGGCAATCCTGGAACCCAGAACTTCAAAGCAAATGATACCAGATCAAATACTGATTTGAGAAAGAAAGTGTATATGAAGATTGAACAAAGAATATACAGAGCAATGGATTGTCAATGGCCAAGCACAGTGTGGCTCAACTCTGCTCACCAAGGACTGCACTGGCACCCATATCAGTGATTTGAAACCAGAGAGGATACCCCCCGCCATGCATAACTTCCACACCTTCGAGCAGCCAGTTAATGCCCCTCAACCAGCAGCCAGTTTAACACCCCTCAATTACCAGTGACGAGCTGCTTTCATCTCTTTTATTTATTTATTTTTCCTTTCGGCTTCCTCACCCCCTTGTATGTTTTTTTAATCATGTGGAGCACCTGCCCCTCCCCCATCTCCATGGGCAGCCCCAGCCACCCCACTCCTCTGTGGTCAGTGGTGCATTCCCATGGAACAAGCACCACATTCCCATTTCAGCTGTGTTGAGAGGCTTGTGCTTTCACCAGTATTGTGTCACTTTTTTTTCTTTTTGTACTTAATCTTTGTTTTCACCTTTCTTCTAAGTTGTTCCCTCTTTGCCTACTTGATTTTTTTTTTCTTTTCTTACTTTTCTCCTCTTCCTCTCCTCTCCCCACTTTATTTCCTCTGTCAGTCATAAGCCAGTGACCTTACCAGCCATTCCCATAACACTTGTCACCTCATCTACTAGGTGATTGCAACCTCCTACTCCAGCCCCACTGGATCAGTGATAAGCAACAAACAACACCCACTTATTCTGCCTTCAGCTGTTTTACATGACCAGTGATTAAAGACTCATGTCCACACTCCAAACCACTACCAAATTAACATGGAGATGGATGATATGTATCTACTGCTGCCAGATTAGTAAACAGCACACCAGCATTGTTGTCCAAATATATTAAAACAAAATGAAACAAAAAAATCAAGGGGAAGTAAACCAACACACAATCAAAAAATTAATATAATAGCATCACAAAATCTTGGAAACAACTGAAAACTTCAAATTATACCTCAGGAAAAGATGGCTCAAACAAGTGACCAAAATATAGGGTCAGAAAATCTCTCAAAGGAGAAGTACTATTTGAACTACCCTCATAAGGGATTCAAAAGAATGATACTTAGGTATCTTAAGCAGATTAAGAAAGAGTTAAAGGAAAATAAAGGTAACATCTAGAAAATCATACACAAAACAAGGAAACCAGAGACAAAACTCTAGAAGAATTTAGAAAAACAATACAAGCATAAATTGACAAAATAAATGGAAAATTAGAAATTATACAAAAACAGAAAATAGAAATCCAGATGCTTAATACTCAAACTTCAGAAATAGATAACATATATAACCAAAACCAAACTCACTTTGGGTTTCCAAAGTGGTATCACTACGGAAGTAGATTGCCTACTTTTCCTTCCAAGGAGTGGCTGGTGGGTTTGAACCGCCAACCTTCTGGTTAGCAGACAAATGCTTTAGGCACCACACCACCAGAGCTCCAGATGACATATGAGACAAGCAAAATGTAAAATTGACTCAACAGAAGACAGAATTTGCAACACTGAAGACATTTATTTAATACTGATCTTTTAGAAAAACAATTGGAAGATTGAAAATAACTAAAGAAAGCCTAAAAATTATGTCATAAAACATGTCAACAGGAAGAAGAAAGAAGCACAGAGCAAATAGTCAAAGATTTATTAGAAGAAAACTTCCCTAATATTATGAAAGATGAGAAGATATGCATTCAAGAAACTCCATGAAGTTCCTCAAAAAGGATAGATCGCCAAAAGAAAATCACCAAGACATACCTTAATCACACTTTACAAAACCAAAGAAAGAGAAAGAATCCTGAAAACAGCTCAGGAAAAATAAAAAGTTACCTGAAAAGAGAACCAGTAAGACTAAGCTCTGATATTTCTGCAGAAACCATACAGGCAAGAAGATAATGGAATAACATATACAAAACTCTGAAAGAAAATATTACAGGGTATCCTCAAAGAAAATTAATGAATCATTTCACCAAAATGAAAAGAAAGAAATTATAAATATTCAGTAAACATTAACAATAATAAAGGGAATTATAAGAAAATTTGTGAATAATATGAACCAAGAATACAAAAATATCTAGAACAAAAAACTGATGGCATCACAAAGACACTCACACACAGCAAAATAACAAGAGCAAATTCTTACCCATCAGTAATTACACTGAATGTAAATGGACTGCATGTACCAGTCAAGAGACAGAGAATGGCGGAATGGATAAGAAAACACGACCCATCAATATTCTGTCACCAGAGACACATCTTAGACACAAAGAAAAATAAAGTAAAAATTAAAGGACTGAAAGCATATATCAAGGAAATGTCAACCAACAGAGAGGAGGATTGGCAATATTAATTTCTAATAGACTAAATTTTAAAGCAAAAACTAGTGAAAGAGCAAACAAGGATATTGTACTGATTAAAAGGTCAATTGAACAAGGGGATGTAATCATAATAAATATCTATGCACCCAATGAAAGTTCTCAAAAATAAATTATGCAAACTTTCACAGTATTGAAAAAAGCAATAGACAACTTCATGATTTTAGTAAGAGACTTTAGTACACCATTTAAAATGACAGATAGAACAACTTGAAAGAAACTCAACAATGATACAGAAGATCTAAACACATAAATAAGCAACTACAATTCATACACATATACAGAGCACTCCTCTCAACAACAGCACAATATATATTCTTTCCCAGTGCACAGGGAACCTTCTCCAGAATAGACCATGCATTAGGCCACAAAGCAAGCCTCAGTAAATTTAGAAACATTGAAATTCTACAAAGTGTCTTCTCAGATCACAGGTGTAAAATTAGAAAACAACAGCAGGAAGATCAAGTTAAAAAAAAAAAATCAAATGCATGGAAACTGAATAACAACCTGCTTAAAAATTACTGGGCAATAGAAAAAATAAAAAAATGAAATAAAAAAATTCCTTGAATCAAATGAAAGTGAAAACACAACATACCCAAATCTTTGGGACACCGCTAAAACAATGCTCAGAGAACAAGTTATAGTAATAAATTCACATATCGAAAAAGAAGAAATAAAAAAAAAATCAACACTTTAACCTAACATCTCCAATAATTTAGTAAAAAAATAGTAACAACAAAAAGTCTATAGTCACCAGAAGAAAGGAAATAATAAAAATTTAAGCAGAAATAAAGAAACAGAAAACAACGGAAAGAATCAATAGGACTAGAGGTTGGTTCTTCAAAAGGATTAATAAAATTGAGAAACCACTGACAAATTTAACAAAGGAAAAGATGAAAGTAATAAAAACTAAGAAATGAAATATGCAATGCTACAATAAAACTGACTGAAATAAAAAGGATAATTACAGAGTACTATGAAGAACTGTACTCCAACAAATTTGAAAACTAGAAGAAATGGATAAATATCTAGAAACACACTGCCTATCCAAACTAACATGACATGAGATAGAGAATTTGAAAAGACTTATCACAAAAGAAGAATTTGAACAGGTCACAAAAAAACTCCTAATAAAAAAAAAAAGGTCCTGGCCCAGAGGGTTTCACTGGTGAAATCTACAAAGTATTCAGAGAAGAGCTGACACCAATTCTACTCAAACTATTCAAGAACATAGAAATGGATGGAATACTCCTGAACCCATTCTATAAAGCAATCATTACCCAAATCAGGAAAAGACTCCATATCATAAGAAAATCATTTATCAATATCCTTCATCAACTTAGATGCAAAAATTCTCAACAAAATCCTAGCCAACTGAATCCAAGAATACATCAAGAAAATAATCATCATGACCAAGTGAGATTTCTATCAGGTATGCAAGGATGGTTTAATATTAGAAAAACAATCAATGTAATCCACCACATAAACTTTAAAAAAAGGAAAAGAAACACATGATCATATCAATCAATGCAGAAAAGGCATTGAAAAGATACAACAGACATGCTTGATAAAAACGTTTACACAGCATAAGAATAGAAGGAAAATTCCTCAAAGTAATTAAGGTCATATTCACAAAAGCAATGGCCAACATAATTCTCAACTGAGAGGGACTGAAAACATTTCCTTTGTGAATGGGACCAACCAGACAAGGATGCACTTTATCTCTACTCCTATTCAATATTTATTTGGAAGTCTTAGATAGAGCAATAAGGCATCTAACTTGGAAAAGAAGAAGTAAAACCATTTCTAATTGCAGATGATGTGATCTTATACATAGAAAATCCTGGATAATCAACAAAAAAGACTACTGAAACTAATAGATTCAGCATCATGGCAGAGTACAACATACAAAAACCAGTCAGATTCCTCTACACTAACAAAGAGATGTCTGAAAAGGGAATAAGTAAAACAATACTTTTTACAATAGCCACCCAAAGATGAAATACTTAGGAATAAATTTAACCAGAGATATAAAATACCTATACAAAGAAAACTACAAAATATCACTAAAAGAAACCAAAAAAAAAAAAAGACCTATGTAAATGGAAGAATATACCATGCTCATGGATAGAAAGACTTAACAGTGTGAAAATGTCACCCAATGTGACTACAGATATAACGCAATCCTGGTCTAGATTCCATTATCATTCTTTATAGACATGAAATAACTAACCACCAACTTTATATGGAAAGGAAATATACCTTAGATAAGCAAAGTACTGTCAAGAAGAAGAACAAAGCAGGAGGCTTGCACTTCCTGATCTTAAAGCCTACTATATATCCACAGTAGTCAAAACAGCATGGTACTGGTAATTTGATAGACACATAGACCAATGGAACAGAATTGAGAATCCAGGAGTAAATCCATTCACCTATGCACATCTGATCTTTGACAAAGAGCCAAAACCCATTAAATGGGGAAGAGATGTTCTCTTTAAAAATGGTACTGGCAAACCTGGAAATTCATTTGCAGAGAAATGAAACAGGATCCATATCTCTAATGATATGCAAAAATGAACTCAAGATAGATCAAAGACCTAAATGTAAAACCTAAAACTATAAAAATCATGAAATACAAAATAGGGACAAACTTAGGAGCTCTAGTACAAGACATAAATACACTATCAAACATGGCTAAAACACAGACATCAGAAGACAAACTAGATAACTAGGTCCTCTTAAAAACTAACTAAACATTTATGCACCACTAAAGACTTCACCAAAAGAGTAAGAAGAGAACATACAGACTGGGAAAAAAAAAATTGTCAATGACATATCTGACACAGGAATAATCTCTAAATGTATAGAACATTTCAACACCTCAACAACAAAAAGACAAAGAATTCAATTAAAAAAAATGGGCAGAGAACATGAACAGGCACTTCACCAAAGAAGGCATTGAGACAATCAACAAAAATAATAAAAAAAAAAGCTTGTGATCATTAGCTATTAACCAAAAAAATAACTCACCGCCATTGAGTTAATTCTGACTCATTGCAACCCCCGTTTAGTTTCCAAGGCTATAAATCTTTATATAAGTAGATTGACCCATCTTTTTTCCATGGAGCAGTGGATGGGTTTGAACCACCAAATTTTGGAAGCAGCCAAATACCTTAACCACCACACCACTAGAGATCCTTCAGCAGCCATTAGAGAGATGCAAATGAAAACAATGAGCTATCATCTTACCTTGGTGTTAATAGCAAAGTCCAAGAAGACAGAAAACAACAAATGCTGGTGAGGGTGTGGAGAGATTAGAACCTTCTTACACTGCTGGTGGGACTGTAAAATGGTGCAACAACTGTGGGAAATGATATGGCATACATGTAAGAAATTGGAAATAGAAATACCATATGATCCAGCAATCCCACTACTAGCTATATATGTTAGGGAAATAAGAGCCACAACAGGAACAGCTACATGCACAGCCATGCTCACTGCCGCATTATTCACAACAGCAAAAAAGGTGGAAGCAACCTAAGTGCCCATAAACAAATGAATGGATAAACAAACTATGGTACATACACACCATGGAATAATACACAATGTAAAAGAATAAAGAATCTGCAAAATTCCTCATAGCATGGATGAATCTGGAGGACATCATGCTGAGTAAAATATCGTTTGCAATCACTACTATAAAAAGTCAAAAGGTTTACCCACAGAAAGAAACATTCTTTGAAGGTTGCTAACAGCAGGAGGGGAAAGGAGGGTAAATCACTAACTAGAGTGTACATACATATTAATTTGGGTGAAGGGAAAGGTAGTATATAATAAAGGGAAGGTCATCACAAAATGATCAAGGCAAAGGAAGACACTGGGAGAAGCACAAGAGTTGAACGCGCAGAGGTAAATACTATTACATACACAGCCCAGCGTTAACAGTAATAACACTAATCTATGAGTGAATACAGAGATAGATAACCAAACTGAACAGGAAAGGGAAGGCAAATGGAACTATACTCAGGAAAACACAGAAGTTTGACAGGGTGTATTTCTACATATGTATTCATATGTGCTGCAAATATACTCATGAAGATAGTAGAGCATACAGGAGGTAAAGTTATGAAAACTTCTTAGTCAAAACCCAAACATCTTCAGAGGCTTAGGACTATAGTCTCAGAGGACATCTAGGTTAATTAGCATACCATAGCTCTGGTAGCATAGTGCCTAAGGCACTTGACTGCTAACCAGAATGCTGGCGGTTCAAACCCACCAGCCACTCCTCGGAAGGAAGGTTGGGCAATCCTACTTCTGTAGTGATACTGCCTCGGAAAGCCAAGGAGGGGTCGCTATGAGTCGGGGCCGACTTGATGGCAAAACAACAACAACAACAACAACAAGTACACAAAGACAATGTTCTGTATCTGTAATTTGGTGAGTACCAACTGAGGTCTTAAATAGTCTCAGAGGACATCAAGGTCAATTAGCATACCATAGTACACAAAGACAATGCTCTATATCTTAATTTGGTGAGTACCAACTGAGGTCTTAAAAGTTTGAGATCGGTAATCTAAGGTACAACTATTGATGTTCTCCAGTCTGAGCAAAAAAGAGTGAAGAAAATAAAAAAATGCGTGGAAAAAATTAATTCAAAGGATGAATGGACTGTGTGAATTCTAGCCTCAAAGACCCTGACACCAGAGCTAGATGGTGCCCGGCTATCACTGCTGATCTCAATGAAATGGACTACAGTAGGACTTCCTTGATAGAGTGTGAGAAAAATGTGGAACAAAATTCAAAACAACAAAAAAGACCAGACTTACTGGCCTTGTAGAGACTGGTGGAAATCCTGAGACTATGGCTCTTAGCCACCTTTCAAGCCTGGTACCGAACTCACCCTCATAGCTTAACTTTCAGGCAAACAATAGGCCTATAAGGTGAACAATAAATCTGGGAGGATGCACTCCTTAGAACAATCAGTCATATGAAATAAACAGGGCAGCATTTGCCCAGGGAAATAGTAGACAAACTGAGGGAGTAGGAAGAATGCTGCTACCCTGTATGGACAGCAATCACTATCATGAATCAAAATGTATATGAATTGTTGAATGGAAAACCAATTTTGCTCCATAAACTTTCACCCAAATCACAATAAAAAGTTTGAAAAGTCACAAAAAACCCTATGGATCGAAATGGTCTGCTCTGTAACTGATCACGGGATGGCGCAGGACAGGACACATTTCATTTCATTCTCAATGGGGTTACCATAAATTGAGGCCCACTTTATGGCAGACAATAACAAGGACAAATGGTGGATGTAGTTTCCACTGATGCCTAGTCTTTATCAGGAAGCTGCAGGGTGTTCACAAGATGCTTCAGAATGCTGCAGACTTTTTTTGCTACCTCTTTTTTCAGAACTACTTGGCGATGATAATGCGATTAAGAACCCATTATCTAATTTCTCAGATAAGACACCACAAACAATACTTTAATGATCAAGCAGTGCTCTGAAATCTAACCATGAATTTTTATTATAACTGCTAGCAAATGGTTCTGCCAGCTCTGACCCATAATTTTGAATTCTCTCTTTGGCTTGCAAAGTATTTCCTCTAGAGTGTATTGTTTTCCACTTCACAGAAGTCTTGGATATAAACATGGATCTAAGGAATAGGAAGCAAAACACAAGACCTTCTTTGAAATGTATAACTCATGTAGCTTTTAAGATAGCCGCTTAGTCTTTTTCAACTCTGTAGATCCTGGAGGGAATAGAGGAGTGGCTACCTATCAAACATGAAAAACACTAAAAAGTTATGACAAGTTACTTTAATTATAACAGCTGCTTATTTCTGTTTTAAAAACTGCTATTAAATAACAACTATGAAATTCCTTTTCTTTAAAAAAAAAAAAAAACAGTTAAGGCCTTTACCTGGTTGTTGTTTTTCTTCCTCTGTCCCATTCCAGGGAGAAGAGATTCTGTGCAATAAATTCCACTGTAATCCTCCCACTTGGGGCCTAATGGTCATACCATTTGTTAATGCCAATAAAGAAATATGAGTGAAACATAGTCATAACCATTATGTTATTCCTTCTCAAACTGTTAACAGGCAAATGTTTTCCAGGAGGAGCTGGGAAGATTGAAAGTGCTACCTTACACAACACTGACTTTTAGTTATCTGTCATAGGGAATAGGGTTGTTAGTTTCTAGCCAGATGATTTTGACTCACGGCAACCCCATGCGTGCAGGGTAGAACTGCACTATAGGAAGTTCAAGGCTATGATTTTTAGAAGCAGATCACCAGGTTTGTCTTCCAAGGTATCTCTGGTTGAGTTTGAACTGACAGCCTCTCAGCTAGTAGTCAAGTGTTTAACTGTTTTTGCCACACAGGGACCACAGTTGTTATCGTTGTTCTTATGTTCTGTCGAATCTGTTCCAACTTATAGCACTCTGATACAACAGAGTAGAACTGCTCTATAGAGTCTCTTAGTCTATAATCTTTACAAGAGCACATTTCCAAGTCTTTTTCCTACAGAACCCTAGGTGGGTTTGAACCACTAACATTTTATTGGTATTAGGTGCTGTCAAGTCAGCTCTGACTCATAGCGACCCTATGTGCAACAGAATGAAACACTGCCTGGTCCTGGGCCAGTTTCACAATCCTGGCTATACCTGAACCCATCGTGGCAGCCGTTGTGTTAATGCATCTTGTTGAGGGCCTTTCCCTTTTTCTCTGACCCTCCACTTTACCGAGCATGATATTTTTCTCCAGGGAATGGTTCCTTCTGATAACAATGACCAAAGTAGGTGAGACCAGGTCTGGCCATTCTCACTTCCAAGGAGCATTCTGGCCACACTTTTTCCATGACAGATTCGTTAGTGCTTCTGACAGTCCATGGTTCTTTCAGTATTCTTCACCAACACCACAATTTAAAAGCATCAACTCTTCTTTGGTCTTCCTTATTACTTGTCCGGCTCTCACATGTATATG
>NW_006921794.1:5171320-5175270 GCF_000298275.1 Orycteropus afer afer
CAGGGGTCCACGATTATCTTCTGTGTCTGTGTTAATTGGTTTCCCTTTTCTTTGTTGAAGAGGGTCTGTGCAATCCTTCTGCCTAGTCCGCCATCTTGCTGGAACTCTGTTGAGTCATTTCTAACTCATGGAAATCTTATGTGAAACAGAATGAAATGTTGCTCTGTCCTGTTCCACCTTCATAATCTTGGGTATGTTTGAGTCCATGGTGCTTGTAGCTATTCTGCAGTGCCTTCCAACCTAAGTGGCTGATCTTTCAACACTATATCAGACAGTGTTCTATTGTGATCCATGGGGTTTCCAATGGCTAATTTCAGAAGTACATCGGCAGGCCTTTCTTAATCTTAGTCTGGAAGCTCCATTGAAACACGTCTACCATAAGTGATCCTGCAGGTATGTGAAATACTGTGGTATAACTTCTAGCATCATAGCAACACTAAAGGCACCACAGTATGACAGATGGGTGATGAATTAAGTTAATATTAAAGTCTCCCTTTTTCTATTAATCCTTAAAGCATTACAGACTCTTGGGATGCTAGAGATTCATCATCATGAGCACATATTTTGATTGCATTAGATAAATTAAGAAGTAACAGTGAATATCCATTCATTCATGCATGCATTCATTGTCTCCACAAGTATGTTATGGGTGTTTACAAGGTGCTGAGCATTGTGATTGCTGCTGGAAAGACATAGCCTTTATCTTTGAAGATGGTGGGTTCAGGGAGTGAAATGGATGCCGTATGTAAGATTTGAGTGGTAGTAATAGTATAGAAGACTGGGCAATCTACTTCTGTAGAGATACTGCCTCAGAAACCCAATGAGTGGTCTCCATGAGTCAGAACTGACTCAATGGCAGTTAGTTTTGAATTTTTTAATAGTAGTAGCATCAGAACCTGTCTAACTTCAAAGGGGATAATATGAATCAAGATCAGCCCAGGGCTGATGATCCCTATGAGGAGAAAGTCAGACATACCTCCACTTTCCCACCTTTTTACCTATTCTGACACCAACCATTCTCCCATGGCACTCTTACTTTTCTTCTTGGCTTGCTAATCAGTTGCAATGGCCACACAGAGCTCACATACCATACTTACAGTTAATAGTTTATTAAGGAACTGAGTACAACTTGGGAATAGGATCAGCAGACCACAACTTAGGAATCAGGATCAGGAAACATGGAGGTAAAGTCTACCTTTTTCAGCGCAGGACAGCTTTCTCAGCTCCTTTGGAACATCCGGGCCTCCTCTTGGCTTCCTGAGAACCACTCGTCTTGGTCATGCTGTCTGTCACTGCTGGTTTTGCCACTGGGCCTTTTCCAGACCTGTCACCACCAACTCTGTTACTGGGATTCTTCATGGCCTCTTGCTCTCTTTAGTGTGATAGCCCTTGGCCATATTGTGGCTCTTTTAGGAGGTTTCTTGCCTCCTCTCCTTCTGTTGTTTCTTTCTTCCTTTTGCTTCTTGTTTCTTCTTTCCCTGCTTCTTTCTGTTTCCTAAAACTTCTGTGGGTCTGACTACACACTCACTCGAGTGCACACGTGCATGCACACATACACACACACAATCCATTGTCAATTTCAAGGCACAGCCCCTCCCAGTGCTGGCCATAAACTGACCAACTCTCTCTTGGTGGGCCACAGACACTTCATTTGCATAGTAGGCTACAACTCATCTCATTTCTTAGTCTATTGACCAATCTTTACAGGGTGCAGACCTATCTCAGGGCAGGCTACAGTCCAGGACCAGACAAAAAATATTAAAACCAAGTTGTTTACAACTTACCCAGGAAATATCAATCAACTTGGACAAAGTAACAAACTCTCTGGGATAGAAACTAGGGCAAAGATAACTCCTCAGGGCTTAGGGGAAAAATCTCTCAAGTTGTTTCTCTAAAGAACTAAAGCAAAAGGATACATAAAGACACTCATTTCACCACAGAATGGGGGAATGTTGTCATGGTTCCAATAGAAGTATGCTCATTGTGGGGAGGGGGACCATCAAATGTGCCTGGGGGCATTGGGAGTTAAGACCCCACAGATTCCTGAACTGGGCCCCGAGGCATGTGCTGACAGCATGCCAGGTATCAGCATTATTGTTCAAACTGTGATTTAAAGATACTTTTTAATATTCTTTATTCTCTTTTCTCAATATCACTAATTAAAATTCATCATTAAAAGTAATAGCAAGAGAGCAATTGAAGATAATTGTCTATTGGGACTTGTATCAGCTTTGCAACCTTACTCAGAACTCTCCAGAGAATTTGCCTCATTCCTGTACAGCTGTCTTCCTCACTGAGCAAGGCACAGAAGCACAGACTTCTTTCTCTCTTATCTCCATTTAGTAGATTTTTCATGTAAGCCTTCCCATGGTTGACCAATGAAAGGAAATAGAAACTTCATTGGACTGGCTGAGGGCTTTCAATACTTTTTGGACCATAGTCTATAGTTAGAAAGACAACCTATGTTTCACAATCTAGTACTCACACACATATACGTGTATCTGTGCATATGTAATAAAAACAGAAATTTTATGAAACTATGATTATCTTTTGTGCAATACATGTGAATATCTTCTAACTTTTGAAAATATTGGTCATGATGATTTAAATTGATTTTTCACAAACCAATGACTCATTAACAGCGTACAATATGCAAATAACACAACTTTGCTTGCTGAAAGTGAGGAAGATTTGAAACACTTATTGATGAAGACTAGAGACTCCAGACTTCAGTATATGTTACACCTCAATATAAAGAAAACAAAAATCCTCACAACTGAACCAATAAGCAACATCATGAGAAAAGGGCGAAAAGAATGAAGTGGTTAAACTTTTCATTTTACTACCATCAATGCCCATGGAAGCAGCAGTCAAGAAATCAAACGAAGTATTGCACTGGGAAAATCTGCTGCAAAAGATCTCTTAAAAGTGTTTAAGAGCATGTCGCTTTGAAGACTAAGGTGAGTCTGACCTAAGCCATGGTTGTTTCAGTAACCTCATATGCTTGTGAGTGTTGGACACTGAATAAAGAAGACTACAGAAGAATCAGTGTGTTTCAATTTTGGTGTTGGTGAAGAATGTTGGAAATACTGTGGACTGCCAGAAAGAATGAATCTGTCTTCAAAGAAAAGCAGCCAGAATGCTCTCTAGCAGCAAGAATGGTCACAGTTCCTTCATCTCATGTACTTTGCTCATGTTGTCAGAAAGGACTAGTGCATGGAGAAGGATACCATGTTTGGTAAAGTAGAGGTTCGGTGAAAATGGGAAAGACCTTCAAAGAGATGGACTGACATAGTGGCTACAATGATGGACTCAAGCACAGCAAGGATTGTGAGAATAGTACAGGACCAGACAGTGTTACATTGGGTTGTACCTAGGGTCACTATGAGTCAGAAGTGACTCAGTGGGATCTAACTACTAACAGCAACAATGGGTAATCTAAAATTGGAGTAACACTGGTCTAGAAGATACACATGGGGAAACTGGTGATTCAGTGGTAAAATTCTTACCTTCCATGTAGAAGACTCATGTTGGATTCCTGGTAAAAGTGCAGCTACCACCCATCTTGTATGTTGCTATGATGTTGAACAAGTTTCAGTGGAACTTCCAGACTAAGACAGACTAGGAAGAAAGGACTGGCAATCTTTTTTTCCAAAAATAAGTCCAGGAAAGCCCTATGGATCACAATGGTCCTATCAGCAACTGATTACGAGAATGGTGCAGGACTAGGCTGCATTTCCTTCTGTTGTGCATGGTGTTGCTAATAGTTAGGAGCTGACTCAGTACCAGCTAACAACAATAGAAGATATATATGCTTTGTAAATACAGTTATTTTCATTATAGCTGAAAATCAAAACTACTTAGGAAGGTAAATCCAATGTTGTTGTTGTTGTTAAGTGCCGTCGAGTCGTTTCCGACTCATAGCGACCCCATGCACAGCAGAACGAAAC